>NW_006921626.1:14681336-14694637 GCF_000298275.1 Orycteropus afer afer | reverse complement strand
ATTGTCTTCAGCTTCAACTTGAACTTGCATATGAGCCATTGATGGTCTATTCCACAATCAGCTCCTGACCTTGTTTTGACTGAAGATATTGAGCTTCTCCATTCGCTCTTGCCACAGATATAGTCGATCTAGTTCCTGTATACTCCATCTGATGAAGTACATGTGTATAGCTGCTGTTTGTGTCATCGAAAAAAAGTATTTGCAATGAATAAGTCATTGGTCTTACAAAATTCCATCATGGGAGCAAAGTAGGTGGGCACATAAACAGAGAGATTAAGAGTGACATTTCTAGAATCCAAATAAATCATTTTACCACTAACCAGCCATGGGTCCTTAAAATGCCCACCACTGTCACTTCTTTGGAATAAGGCATTGTCACCTTGTGAAGAGATTGAGGCCTCAGGCAGACGAAATGCACTGAGTACCTTTTGGGGGACTTCTCTGATCCGATCATTCTGCCTTGTCAGACACATAGGAGAAAAAAAATATGTTAAAGTAAAATGGAAAGTTGGAAGTTGAATCTTAGATTATTAGCTGGAACAAGCAGTTCTGGAAGAGTTGTACATGGGTTGTATGTGGTGTTTGTCTTAGCAAATGAGAGGAGATGTTAGGGTGCTGGGATCTTTAAAAGAGGGGTATAGCAAATAGATCCTAGGGTGGCTCCCATGATTTCTAACCCCTGCTGTTCACCCTGTGTAATCCCCTCCCCTTGAGCATACTCTAAGTCCACTAGAACATAGTAAAGGTGAAAGAATTTTGCAGATATGACTACAATCTCAAAGCAGTTGATTTTAAGTTCATCTAAGGGAAGATTATCCTGAGTGAGCCTGGCTTAATCAGGTGAAAACTCTTGAAAGAGGGAATGTACCTCCACCCCACCTCCTGCCTCCCACTCCCCAGCCTCAAAGTGAGAGACTCTCTTGCAGGCTTAATGACATGAGTGGCCATGTTAAGGGGTCCCACTAGACAGGGAACTTCAGGTGGTCTCTAGGACCTGAAGGCAGCCTCCATCCAGCAATCAGCAAAAAGCTGGGGCCCTCAGTTATACAGTTGCAAGAGAATTAATCCCATCAACAACCTGAGTGAACCTGAAAACAGATTCTTCCTTAGTCAAACCTCCAGAGGAGAATATAGACCCCTTGATAGCAGCTTTGTGAGACATGAGCAGTGGAACCAGCTAAGCCATACTTGGACTCCTGACCCACAGTAATTGTGAGCTAATATGTGTTGTTTTAAGCTGCTAAGTAATACATTATTTGTGATAATTTATTATGCAGCAGTAGAAAACTAATACAAGGGGGGAAAGAGGTTCTGGAACAGGAAGTGGGAAGTGTTGAAGACAAGCTCCTACTTTAGCACATTATCCTGCTTCTCACTCTGGGAGGCACTGGCTTTGGTCAAAATAGTCAACTTTGACCACTTTACTGGCCTTATTCTATTTTTTCTTGACGGTCAAAGGGGCCATGTTTTGGGGGCTGCTGTCCTTGGAACACTTGCCTAAAGCTGAAATGATAAGGGCAGCATGCCTGAATCATACTACCAAGATGTTTCAGCATGGTAGAAAGCCATGTCTTCTGGAGGTCCAAGATTTGCTCAGAAAAGGGCTACTGGGAGCTGTAGGGGAAGCTATAGATTTTTCCCTGTAGATCTGGTCAAGGACAAGCACCCTCACTCTCCTTCAATGTCCTCTGCAGATGGATATTGTAGCATCTTTGGCCCTGTTCTTATCACCTGCAGACCTTGTATGACCTGTAGGAAGACCTGGGACCACCTCTGGGTAAGAAGAACCCAGGATGCCCAGGCTGTGCTCTCAGACTGACGGATGCTTGTGCCTTGGTTGCAGAACTGACTCTGGATCCCATCCCCACCACCCTGTCTGTCCCTTTTCACTTCAGTTGTCCTCCCTCAATTCCAAAGGCCTGTAGGGCCTGCTTCCCTGGCCCTACCCCTGTGAATCTTTCCTGCAGCAGGGTATTGGGCTGACTTAAGGTTTCTTATAATCTGTCCTGGAAGAAGTACAGCTGGAATTCTCCTTATAAGTAAGAATGGGAAGACTTCATCTCACCTACATTGGTCATGTTGTCAGAAAGGACCAGTCCCTAGAGAAGGATATCATGCTTGGTAAAGTAGAAGGTCAGAGAAAAAAGGGAAGACCCTCAACAAGATGGATTGACACAGTGGCTGCAATGATGGGCTCAAGCATAGTAAAGATTGTGAGTATGGCACAGGACCGGGCAGTGTTTTGTTCTATTGTACGTAGGGTTGCTATGAGTCAGATAGTACCTAACAACAGCAATGTTTCTTATAGACAGAATTAATAGCAGAGTTCTAAAGCTTTTATTTTTACCCTGACAGCTCTTTCTTCAGACAAAACTCTTGCAAGAAAACCCAGTCTGCAAGGACACTAAAATGGAGCTACTCTGAGTGGTCTCTCTCCTGCACAGCTCTGTCTCCTTGCCCATCCTCAATTCTGCTGTCTTCTCCCCCAGCAGCCTCTAAGTTGTGTGGGGCCAAAGTGTTTCTTGGAAGGTCATTTGGACACTCTTGTCCAGGGCCTGGTCAGGCCTTCCTGTTTGTCTTCCTCAGGGCTGGCCAGGACAGGAAGTTCTACCCTCTCAGTGTAGCTGTCAATCAATGATAATACAAAGAATGCCCATAGTCCATAGAGGCTGAGTTCCTAAACATTCTGTCACTGAGATGTTTTCCATCTGGAAGATTACATTCCCTCCCCTCCCAAGTGGCCTGATATGTGAACTTGCTCTCTGTGAGAGAAATGTTCTAGGGTTGCCAAGGAGAGCTTTAAATAAACTCAGTTGAAAGGACATTTGTGTGTTACCTAATTCAGCCAATTCAGCAAGGATTCCTTCCACCATCCCTACCAAGAGGTGGTACAGCCTTTCTCTGGACACTTCCCGTAATGAGAAACTCAGTGCCTCACAAAACAAGTATCTCATTGTTACATGGGTCCTGTTAGAACTCTCATCTGCCTCCCTGTTACCCTTACTCACTGGGTCTGTCTCTGGGACTCAGCTCACCTACATTAAGAGGAACCCAGTCTTCGCCCCTGCTCTACTTTCCTCAGAGGCCACTTGTGTAGACTGTTACATTGTTGGCTCAATGACCCACATCTCAGTACTGATAGCCTTGTGCAGTCCCCTTTCACACTGACCTTAAGATTATCCGTGTGGCTTGCCAGTGGGATATTAGCAAGCATGAGGCCTGATACACATTTGCAAATTGGGGCTTGTACTCTTGGAAAGCTCTCTCTTGGAAGCCACCTGCCATGCTTAAAGAAACACAAGTTGGACTCCTAACTGACTCAAGGCCATGTAGAGAGAGATCCTGGAGGAGGAGAGGTTACTTTTTGATCCAACCCAGCTGAGCTTCCAGCTGGATGAACGAGCCACAGGTGTGACCTAAGCAGGACATGGAGCAGAAGAATTGCCCACCTGAGCCCAGCCAACCCAAAAAATCATGAAAATAATATTGTTATTTTAAGTCATTACATTTTAGAATGGATTGTCATGCAGTAGTACCAAACCAGTTGTCATCGAGTCAATTCTAACTCATGATGACGCTGTGTGTTTCAGAGTAGAACTGCTCCAAAGGGTTTTCATGGCTGTGACCTTTCAGAAGCAAATCACCAGACCTTTCTTTCAAGGTGCCTCTGGGTGGGTTAGAACCACCAACCTTCCAGTTAGTAGCTGATCACTTAACTGTTTGTGTCACACAGGGATATCTGAAAACCACTGGTAGACTTTTTCTGGGAGTAAACTTCCAGAGTAGTATGACCCAGATTTTTCATCCCAGGCAAGTCATTTGCAAAGAACATAGACCAGCTGGCTCAGCTGACAGATAGCAATCATCTTTACTGGGGACACCGAGAGCTCTGCCACTCAGATTGAATTAGGAGGAGACAGTCAGAGATGGGATAGGGGTCAGAGCCTTTGGTTTGAGCAAGTCTGAGAGCCCTGGCTGAATGACAAATTAGGCAGAACAGCTTGATTTTCTGCACAAAATGGAACTATGTTTCAGTTCAAATTCCTTGCCACTCACAAATTACTTTTTATTTTATTACCCTACAAACCACCCTCCAGACAGACTTGGATGCCGTTTTGGATGTGCCAGTTGTTCTCCAGAGCTGTGAAGGTGCAAATCATATGCCATCCCCAGTGAGATGTTTTCTCTCCCCACCCCACCCCCCTGAAAAAAAAGGTTGAGTACATGTTTGCAATAATGACTTAGAAGTTAAAAAAAAAAGCAAGATCAGCTGGAGTTTATAACAGCACCCTTATCAGGGAGAATTAGTGCAAAATGTTCTAGAATGAAGGCTGCCCAGCCTCCTTCATGCATTTACTCCATAAGCATTAATTGAGCACCTACAGTCCCTGGGTTCCACAATCTCACTGTTCACTTGCAATACGATGTGATAACATGTAAGTCTGGGGCTAAGGAAGCACATAGAAGAGGCCTGTCAAGCTGGCTTCCTAAATGTAGCCATATGTAAACTAAGGGCTTAAGGGTCAATAGAGCAAACTGAACAGAGAGAGAACACTGAGTAGCAGAGATTACTAGCTCCTGGACAGTATCTACCCATCTCTTCTTCCTTAAAAATACAGCATCATTTTATCCTGGTGGGGAATGTATCCTGCTAAAAAACAAACAACAACAACAACAAAAACCCCTACATTTTCCAAACTCTCTTGTAGCTAGTAATGAATAATGAGATATAAGTGGAAGATGACAGGGTTTTTTGGAAGGAGTATTGATTCAAGTAGGAAATGCAGCCTTTTGCCATACCCTTTTCCTTCTTCCATCTTCCTGCTTAGAACACGGACTTGATGGCTGGAGCACTAACAGCTATTTTGTACCTTAAAGCAAACTTGAGGATGGAAGCCAACTTCAGAAAGTTAAAAGGAGCCTCGGTCTCTGACAACTGTGGAGTTGCTATACCAGCCCCAGAAAGCACCCCAATTCAGGATTCTTTCACATGTGAGAGAAATAAATTGTTTATATTTAAACTACTTATTTGTTGTTATGTTGTTGTTATTTGCAGCTGAACTTAATCCTAAATGGTACACTGGCATGTGAAAAGGCCCAGAGGTTAGAGAGTATGTGGGTCTGCAAATGGTTACAAGTGGCTGGAGCTCAATAAATATGTATGTGACGGAGGAAGCAGTGGTGAGAGGGGCTGAAAGGGAAACAAGAGTTAAGAGTGGAACTCTTGGGACAGTGCGGCACAGAGGGAAATCATAATCACTGACATTTATGGAGGATTTTAAAGAATAACTTCTTCTCTTCATCTTTACCACATGTGGATAAAGGACATCTTCCTCTGTCTCAGAGATTTCTCAGGATTAGGGAACAAAATGTCCTAAATCAAAGGGCATGTCTCAAAACCAGGGGTCTGGTCACAGACAATAGTCCTTAGATATGAGAACTGCCTCATGACTTTTCTTAAACTAAATTAACTCTTGACTCTGAGCCCCATTCCCAAGGTGGTGCCAAATTCAGCCTCCCCCTTCCAAGTGCAAGAGATTAAAAAGTATAACATTAGAGAACAGAATCTGTAGGAAAGTGGGCAGGTCACATCTGAGCTGCCACAGCCCAGGCTGACATGGTTGCGGGCAGCTTTGCATCCTCAGCTAACCCTGGGAACAGGAATCCCTCCAGGAGCCTGAGTTTGAGGCTCAGAGGGAACGGCCTCCTGTACCATGGGCTACCCCAGCAGAAGTCGAATAGCTTCCAGGCTGTGTGTGCAGAACAGCAAGACAAGTTTTCTGCCACCCTTAGAAGCCCCTACTCCTCAACTCTTCACCTTTCTAGGGGAAACACCTTATTCCCTCTGGTTTGCACCCCTCCCAGCAATAGCCCTATTGCCTCTCAAGGTTCCAGGGAATTGGGCTCAAATCTCCTTGATAAACTCAAAAAAATCAAACTCACTGCCACTGAGTCAATTCTGACTCATCATGACCCCCACTGGGTTTCTGAAGCAGTAAATCTTTATGGAAGTAGATTGCCCCATCTTCCTTCTGTGGAGCAGCTGGTGGGTTTGAACTGCCAAGCTTCTGATTAGCAGTCATATGCCTAAGGCACTTGATAAGACTGAAGTATTAATTAGATCTACCTCCCACCCTCCTGCCCACCTTCCCCTGCCACAGGGAAAAGGAGGCTATAAGAAACTCTTTTACAAACTCGTTTCAGCCCTCTCTTATCACCACTGTCAGATGAGGCCTTGAAAATGATGCTGCCCTGAGCGACTTGTCACATCCACAGGAAGCAATCGACAATTAAGGTCATGTCAGAAGGACTTGAGAACCAGGGGGAAGAGGCTTACACTGGCCAGAGACAAGAAAAAGTGAGCCTGGATAAGGATAGTAACAGCAATAGATTGAAACAGGTCAGATGCATTTAAATCCAGGAGTCTATAATGATTCTTTAAAAAAAAGAAGAAGAAGAAGAAACTAGTTATCAGTGGATGATGCTAATGACCCAATTCATTATTTTGAAAACTGATATGCCAAGATTCTTTCACATGTGAGAGAAATAAATTGGTTATATTTAAACTACTTATTTGTTGTTAGGTTGCTGTTATTTGCAGCTGAACTTAATCCTAAATGGTACACTTGCACATGAAAAGGCCCAGAGGTTAGACAGTATGTGGGTCTGCAAATGGTTCCAAGTGGCTAGAGCTCAATAAATATGTATGAAGAAGAAAAAAAAAAAAATCAACCAAAAGACAAGGACAAAAAGAGAAATCACCCTGTCCCAATTTTTTTTTTTTCTTTTTTTTTAAATAGAAGAGTTTAGCCTGTAATGACTCTAAAGTCACAGAAACAGGAAATATAGCCTCTCCCTGATGATGCACTGGGGATGGTCTCTACTTGCTCTGTGCCATGGTGGTCAGCAGAAGGTGTCTGTGTGGGTCAGAGTGGGCAGGGTTTCCTAGGTTATGGTCCTCTAGAGAAAATGCCCTGCAAATACCACAGACAGAATGGGGTGTGGTTGGGATGGGATAGCAGCAAGAATATTCCAGAAAGTACATGGGCTTTGCCCAGAGTCCAACTAATTATTTTATACAATTTGCTGTTGTGAGCTGCCATCGAATGAGACCTTGACTCATGGTGACTCCATGCCGAACAGAATGAGACACTGCCTGGTCCTGTGCCATCCCCATAATTGATTGTGAATCAATGTTCTATTTGGTTCATGGGGTTTTCATTAGCTAATTTTTGTAAGTAGATTGCTAGGGCTTTCTTCCTAGTCTGTCTTAGGCAGAGGGCTCTGCTGAAACCTGTTCAGAATCATAGCAACACACAAGCCTCCACTCGCAGATGAGCAGTGGCTGCACGTGAGATGTGTCGGTGGGGAATCAAAGCAGAGTCCCCCACATGGAACGTGAGAATTCCACCACTGGACCATCACTGCCCTCATATTTTACATAAGAATAAGTGATAAAAACAAGATGTCATCTTCACTAGGAAGGGTGAGGACTGAGAAAAGCCATTGAGTTTGACAGTTTGGGGACTGAATATCTTACCAGAGAGTCATTTCAGGAAGGTCTTGAGACTGTCTACCAAACTGCAGCACCTCAAGGAGTGAAAGATGGAGTCAGGCTATTGAAAGGCCTAGTTGGGAGAGGAGAAAGAAGGAGGAAAGTAAACTTGAAGAGGACATAGGATCAAGGGAGCTTCTTTTTTAAGTTTTTTTTTTTTTTTTTTTAAACAGAGGCAAACTACTGTAGTGGTTAAGTAGCAGCACAAGGACTCCCTGGGTGGCACAAAAAGTTAACACGCTCAGCTCCTAACTGAATGGTTCAAGTTCACCCAGAGACACCTCAGGAGAAAGACCTGGTAATTCACTTCTGAAAAATCAGCCACTGACAATTCTATGGAGCACAGTTCTACTCTGACACCCTTGGGATCATTATGAGTCAGAATTAACTCCACCAACCAGTTCTTTTAAGAGCACAAATCTGGGAAAAGACTGACTTGGTTTGAATCCCAGCTCTCAGTGGCATCACTAGGGTAGGTGTCACCAAGTGCAATAATTCATGATGTCAAACCCAACCATTCCAATGGACCTCCTCCCATACCAGACTATTCAGAATTCTTAGTAATGTTTTTTGTACTAATGTTACTCGCAAATCATTATTGCCATATTTCACTGAATGTAATGGCAATAGTAGTGGCATAAACAACTAGCAAAATTAAGATTACTCCTTTAACTTATAATACTATATGCACAGACTAAATGTTAACATTTACATAGTTTCATGTGGTTAGAGTGAAATTTTGGTAAGAAAACAATAAGATTTAAAATAGAAATGTTTAAGAGTGACATAAAAATTATGTTCATTTTCATGTTAAACTTTATCATCACATAAAATACATTAATGGGGTAGACAGGCTAAACTATTAGGTATATCTATGCAGGGGGGAGTGTGCCCGAGACCATGTATAGGGTTGGCAGACAATGTTTCTACAAGTGTATTTGTATGTTCTGCAAGAATTCCCAGGTATATGGGAAAGCTGACAAGGGGCAACGTCGTAGTCACTTCTTGGCCACAGCCAGCTACCCAGAGGGAGCAAGTAGTTGGACTTGTGGGCTCAGGACCATAGTCACAGGGGACATCAAGCTCAATTGGCATAACATACCACACAAAAACATTGTTCCATATCCTACTTTGGTGAATAGCTACTGGGATCTTAAAAGCTTGAAAGTGGCCATTTAGATGCAATGATGGGTCTCTCCTCATCCAGAGCAAAGAAGAATGAAGAAAATCAAAGATGCATGGAAACAATTAGTCCAAGGGACTGGTACAGCATGTGATTCTCAGCCTATATGACTATGAGACCAGAAGAACTAGACGGTGCCTGGCTACCACTGTCAACCATTCAGAAGGAGATCTCTGTAGGAGATCCTGGATAGAGTGGGAGAACAATGTGGAACGAAACTCAAAATCATTAAAAAAAAAAAAAAAAAAGGATCAGGTTTGCTGGTCTGATAGAACCTGATGGAACCACTGAGACTATGGTCCCTAGCTGCCCTTCAGGTCTGGAATTGAACCCACTCCTATGGCTTCCAGCCAAACAAAAGACAGGCATATAAGCTGAACATTTATAATAGGTAGATACACTCCTTGGAGAGATCAATTATGGGAGAATAGAGGGTTATGTATGCACAGGGAGACAGCTCAGGGGGCAGGAGTGCATGGGAGGGAAGGACACAGGGAAGAAGTAACTATGGGGAGCGGTGAGAGGGGAGCTGTCGTATTGTGGGAAATTGCAGTCAACGTCATGAGACAAAGTGTATGTGAGCTGCTGAATGGAAAGTGAATTTACTCTGTAAACTTTCACCAAAATCACAATAAAAATTAAAAAAATAAAATGCATTAGTGGATTAGGTCTGCACTTAGGCACTACACCACTGCAGCTCCTTTTAATCAGTAACAGCCCAAATAATGTAGAAGTTGTAGACAAATGCATATGGAAATATATTCATAAATGAAATAATACCATAAAAATAAGCAGGAACAAATATACTAGTATTTTAACACTTGGTGCACATCTTGACAAAATCAGAACTTTGCTTTCCTGGACCCCAAAGCTGCAAACTTGTGAATCACTTCACCAAAATCAATACCTTCCACTAACTCACTTTCAATTGATAATATTGCAAGATCGGAGAGCCTTGACTATCCCATGGTAGATATCAAATAGTTCTTATAGTTTCAGCTTTTAAAAGCTTCTCTCACACAAAATTACAGACACACAGATTGTCAGAAATAATTCCAGGCTTAGTGAAAGGGTTAAAAATGATTCCATGGAGTTCCATTCAATTACAAATGTCAAAATGTTTACTGTTGCCCCGCCTTTGGCTTCTTCCAGATCAATCTCTGCTGCTTTCAGGTAGATGCTTTCTCAGTCTTGACATTTTTATTAAAGCTCACTCTCAGATACCTCATCAAAGAAAGTGGTCAGTTTGGGAATGGGTGCCTTTAACTTCTTCAATAGCAGATGTGAAACTCTTCCCTTGAATAGCCTCAAACATGGCTGCTACTTCCTTGATGGCTTTTGAGCTGACCTGGAGTTCAGATGAAAGCAATCAATGTACTCAACCACCATCCTCTAATTTTCTTCTTCCAGAGCGAGTTTAGTGTTGCTTTCCTGCTCCCCATACCCTGCCATTTTCCTCTTGAACCTGGCTCTTCTCTCTACTGCAATTCCATATCCATCTAATTTCAAAGTGCCTGTTCATTCAGTTGTTGGTGACTGTGCACCTAATGCAGAAAAAGTCTTAGCACCCCTGGCTTTGTCTTGGTGTCTCTAGCTTTGTCACCACCTTGTCCAGAGTTAAGCCCTTAGTTGCATGTTCTGCTGTGTAAGCTGAGCTTCCTGAAGTACCTCACACCAGAAGTACAGGTAGCACAGAAAAGTGAAGTCACAGACAGCAGACAAAAGACCTTGTGCTGCTCCTCTTGGGTCCAAATTTTCATGTGAATCACAATCCACATCAATCATCACCATAAGCTTACCAAACATTTTTTAAACTGGCTTAACTGCAGGATAATGAGCACACCAATGTGTTGCTGATAGCCTTTTCACTGATACACCAATATGGTCATTTAACACATCCCATTGACAGATGGAAGCAGCAAAGAGAGAGAACATTGTCTGAAGACTTCCAAAAAATGTCACACACAATGCATTTTCAGCCAAAGAGTGCTGACCACACAAGTTAAGCAAATAGTCTTCACATCCATTAAAAATACCTTTCTTCCTCAGCCTACGTAACACTAAGACCAGAAGAACTAGGTGGTGCCCAGCTATCACTGTCAACTACTTGGAGAGGGATCAAAATAGGAGATCTTGGATAGAGTAGGAGAAAAAGGTGGAACAAAACTCAAAATCATAAAAAAAAAAAAAGACCAGCTTACTGGTCTGATAGAGACTGGTGAAACTCCCAACCCTACGGTCCCTAATCACCCTTCAGGTCTGGAATTGAACTCATTCTTGTGGCTTCCAGCCAGACAAGGGACAGGCCTATAAGGTAAGCATTTACACCAGGTAGGTATACTCCTTAGCACAACTAACCATGGGAGACCAGAAGGGCAGAGTTCATACAGGGAGACAGCTCAGACGGCAGGAATGCATAGGAAAGAAGGAATAGGTAACCACAGGGAAGAACAGGGAAGAAGGTTGTAACATTAAGGGGATTACAATCAATGTCATGAAATGAAATGTGTGTGAACTGTTGAATGGAAAGCCAATTTGCTCTGTAAACTTTCACCTAGATTATAATAATAATTGTGATAGTTGGAGCTGTGTGTCAACTTGGCTGGACCACAATTCTGTGTGGTTTGAGCTGTTGTGGTGTGGTTTTTCCCATTATGGGATCAGATGACTATGTTCCGAGTGGCAAATCTGTTGAAAGGGAGTTTCCCTAGGGGTGTGGCCTGCTTCCAGCATATCCAAGAACATCCTGGGAAGTGAGACATTCTTCTGCGGTTTGGGATTCTGTTGTGCTGCCTACAACTGTCCGTGAGTGAATAGTCCACCATTTGGCCTGGAGATCTTGGATTCGTCATTTGTTGGAGTCAACAGCCGGTATACTACCTGCCAGTCTTGAGCTCCTCAGCCCTTGCGGTTGCAAGAGCCAGGAAAAGCCTCCAGCTTGACGTTTGATGCAGGAACTTTGGACTTGCCAGCTTCTAAAAGTGTGTGAGCCATTTTCCTAAAATAAATTTCTCTCTCTATATACATATATATAAGCTTTACTGTTTTTTTTTCTCTAGAGAACCCAGTCTAACACAATAATAGCAATAAATACCTTTCTTGTTCTTCTCTTGAGAAAGGCTTCCCTTAAGAAAGGAATCCATGAATTCCAGCCATAGGGGCAATATTACTGTAACCCTGAGCATGATGCAATCACTTTCCAGTTTTTTAAGAATATCAGAATGGAAGTCAGCAGCTTTCTATCTCTTTAAAGGGAATAACCCTAGAAAGACTTCTTTCACGTCAACTTCCTATTGTTGAGTTTTATATATCTGATCACTTTGGACATCTGGTCAATATGTGATGATATGTCAGATGTGCTGTTGAACATGATCCCAAAGTATTTCACAGACTTTGTGTCCATGACAATCTTCTCCTTTGCATGATTTTTTCAGGGCACTTAAAAACTCATTCTGAGTTTTTGATGCAAGAGAAGAGACTGATACTTTAAATTTCCACATGCTCTGCTTTAATCGTATTAGGTGCTCTTTCTGCACAGGATCATATTTTGAAAGCATCTCAACCATCTCCGGAAAGTTCCCTCTGTCCATTGGAGATTCCTCTTCTTGTGGCTGTGGATGCCCCATTCTGCTTGCTGAGACAATGTGGTAAACAAAGCAATCTGTGTGAGATGCCCTTCCACCCTTTCTTCTCCATTTCCATGAAAGCAATAGTTTCAGTGTCAGTGGTTTTGTGCAGTCTCAGTCCCACTGCCAATGTTTTCTACTTTTCAAGGCAACACAGATGTTCTTCGGATGTCTCATGATTATGGACTTTTGGGTTCATTTCCCATCACTTCTAAAACCCAGTCACAAATTTGGATGTCATATCTGTAGCACTAATGGAAAATAGTTGGCAGCAAAAACAACATAAATTCTCACTGATAAGTGAGCAAACCATCCATGACTGCAAAGTTTTCTCGCCATTAGGCATCACCTTGTAAAACCACACTTCTGAGGCGGGAGCACATCTCCCTTTGCTTTTGCAAACTGCCTTGCTGCAACACTGACAGGCCCATCTTTGTTCTGGGAAGAAACACTTCTGGTTTTGATGATTTCAACCCAAAAATGATCTTGGGCTGGTATCTTCCAGAAAGAAACATCACACAATATGTGCTAATCTTTCTCCTTGACGTCACTCATCTCATTTACAGCATCATGGCTACAGTCACTTTCAGCTTCTCTTCTGCTTCAACTTCTGCCATTTCCACTCTTGTGTTTTGCAGAATGCATGTGAGCATCCGAAGAATCAGCTTCATCAACTGGAGACTGACGAGCAGTGTCTTTTGATGAACCTGGTGGTCATCTGGTCTTTTGACGTATTGCAGCATGGATCCAGCAAGTGTTTTGAGTGATTTAATTCTTGTCTCTTTTGCTTCTCTTTACTGGCATCCACTTGGCCTCTTTGATTTATAAACTCTGTGTGGCATGATAGAATGTCACTGCACAATAAGAAGATATAAATTACCAATATTTGAAAGAAAAACAATAAGAAATATAAAATCTAAATCTCTTGGATATGTTA
>NW_006921626.1:14662070-14677611 GCF_000298275.1 Orycteropus afer afer | reverse complement strand
AGAAGGGACCATTCCCTGGAGAAGGATGTCATGCTTGGTAGGGTGGAGGGTCGACGAAAGAGGGGGAGGCCTTCAACGAGATGGATTACACGGTGGATGCGATGATGGGCTCAAGTATAGCAGGGATTGTGGGGCTGGTGCGGGATCTGGCAGTGTTTCGTTCTGCTGTGCATGGGGTCGCTATGAATCGGAAATGACTCAACGGCACTTAACAACAACAGCAATAACAAAATTGTTTTGTAAAATTTTCTACATCAAAATACATCATATTTAGTTACATTATTGGTAACAGCCTTTTTTGATTTTTCTCCTTTTCTTTCCTTTAATTACTACTTCATCCTCAAAAAAAGTTATTGATATAGGTTCACAAATATTACTTACCATAAATTTGTGGTAAAACACAGAAAATTTGGCAAAATCAGTAACTGAAAACACTGGTGGCAATGAAAACCACAATGTGTGCTTGTAGTGCACACAGATGAAACCGCATGATTTGAAGCATCATTATAGTTGGGTAATAGTGACAGCTCTGACCAGAGTGCATTAGAAGATTCAAAAAGTAAATTAGCATAACGTTTTTGCCTTGTAGATATATTGACACCTGTAAGTTGGTTTTACAGAAAGTGTTTTTGTTATTATAACTAAAGTACAAGGATATGTTTATATAAAATAATAAATTTCTTCTGAAACACTGTACACGAATTTTATAGACAGTCATTTTGGTGTCACTTTTTCTGTCAGAGTCACCGGGTGTGGTCCGCAGCCCCTGCACAACCCGCCACCCCCACCAGTGATACCACTGCCAGCTTTACCAGTTACTAGCTGCATGATCTTGGGCAAATTACTTAATCTCTCTGTGCCTCAGTTTCCTCAGCTGTAAATGGGGGATAGGGAAAATGTTGAAGCAGCTCCTGTGGAAAGTAATATAGAGTAAAGACCTGAATGATAGAACTGCTGAGCAGCTGTGAGAGTCACAAGAGTGAGATATTGGGAATGCCCAAGTTGGGGGCTGTCCTTGTTCTCACGCAAAGCCGCTGACCTTCCTTTTGCTGTGCCCTCCCTCATGGCAATCTCCACAAGGACTTGGGGTCCTCAGGGGCTGCAGAAATTGTCCTCTTTCTCATGTCTTCTCTGCGATCTTCCTGCTCAGGGCATAAACTTAAAAGCTAGACCTCAGACATCAATTTTATGCTAGGTGCCCTGTCATTGCTCTCTTGTTAAATCCTAGTCTAGACAACCACATGAGGTAGGGATTACCAGGTTTTATGGATGAAGAAACTAAAGTGGTCAGAGGTCACACAGAGACCAGCAGTTCTGTGAGAATCAGCAGTTCAAGCCCATCTCTAGGTCTTCTAGAGTGGCACCCATCTTTACCTCTGGTCCCTGTGGTTTGTGTGTGGGGGCAGGGGGTTTGGTCAGTCTACAAATGGCCTTCACAAGGCCAGCTTCTGAGCCCTGTAGCTAACCCATCTGAGGGGGACAGGATGACTTGAGGTCTATGGGAAACAACTCCTCCCCTACCTTCTACCCAAGTTTTAAACACCCCATGCAGAAAACACAAAATAGTATTGAGTGTTCCAAAAAAAAAACACCCCAAACTCCTGCTGTTGACTTGATTCCGACTCACAGTGACGCCCATAGAGTTTCTAAGACTGTAAATCTTTATGGAAGCAGACTACCTCATCTTTCTTCTGCAGAGCAGCTGGTAGGTTCTAACCACGGACCTTTTGGTTAGCAGCCAAATGCCTTAACCACTACACCACCAGAGCTCCTAGTTTTGAGTGTTAAGCTCCATTCATTATCCCTGATCTTGGTGACTGAGAAGCATTAACTCCAGCCTGTCACCTGGCCTATAGATTTTGGATTTGCCAGGCCCCCACAATCACATGAGCCAGTTCCTTAATATAAATCTTCCTTTCTCTCTCTCTTTTTATAGATACATATTTCACATATCTATATTTCATTTTATTTATTTTTCACTGGTTCTGTTTCTCTAGAGAATCCTAAAGACACATATATACAACCTGGCCAATGGAGAAAGAATAAGGGTGCCTTTATCATCCACATAGTGGGACTTGAACCAGCCCCATTGAGGCACAGCTTCCCATCTCCCCATCAGATGTTGGCTAAAGTCACAATGGAAATCTCACTGAAAAGGACTGAATGGCCTGATTTTCTGTTTCATCTCCCAGCACAGGAGTTTAGAATGCAGAGAGCAGTCACTGTTTTCTCTTATATTAATGCCAGCTGAGCAGCATGAAAATCCCAGGAGCCTGCTCTTGAGCTGCTTCCGGCTCACAGGAATGAGCCTGTGGGCAGATCCCTGAGTCAGCTTTTGGCTGGCAAATGACTATGTAGCCTTGACCACTCTGATCTACTCTTATTCAGTGGACAATTGCTAATATAAAATAGGAAGCTGCAAGTCCTGTGTTAATCATCTTGGATACAAAGATAAGTACAAGACAGATTCTGGCCAAAGAAAGGCACACTTGAGCTGTGGAAGTAATATATATATATATATATATAGGGTGTGTGTGTGTGTGTGTGTGTATGTATATATATGTAATCATAAATCAACGTGACAACTGATGGGGCATCCAACCCAGCTCAACAAACTCAATAAAGTAGATGATACTTTATTGGCAATGGTAGGACTTGAAAAAAGTGGTGGATATTTGTTATAGTCACTAAGGAAAATTAGAAAGTTAGTCGACCGTGTGGAAGCATGGATACTCTACTGAGGCTGGACCACAGGCCAAACTACTGGCAAGATGAATACTCTCTAGCAGAGCTCAGCAAAAGAAGGCAGATAGTGAGGTTGTGGTCAGAGAGTGAAATATAGGAAGTAAAGATTTCCGAAGACAAGCTGCTCTGGGATAAAGGCAAGGCCCAGGGACTTCCCTGGGAGTGGGTGGCAAAAGGCAAGGAAATCAGGAACTTAAGGTGGGAGGACAGCTTGTGTCTGCAGATACTGCAGTCTCCTGGCACTTAACGGATTATGGCAGGAGTGGAATGGAGAAAATGATATATCACATCCCTACATCTTTAGGGGAATGGACAAGGGCTTGGTGGAGATGCTGAGGAGTGGATTCACTTCTCTCTGCCTAGGTTTCTTCATAGACAGTGATGAGAATACCCAGCTCCCAGGACTCCTGTGGAGGTGTCCAAAACTGTTTCCTTCCTTCTCCCCACCCTGTCCTAGTTTATATCCCCAGACCACTTGGAGAAGAATTAAACATTGTTTGGAAAGGACAAGCACATGTTTTGGAACACTTGTCAACTCCAGAGGCGAAATTTCAACATTGAACCATTACTGAACATTAATTCTAATATTCATTCAATATGTGTTATCACATTAAGTGAAATAATGAGAACTCTTAAAACAATTAGTAAAAGAAAAAGCACAAACTGAAGGAGAGGAGTTAAGAGGCCTGGGGTGAAAATAGCAAAGTGCATTCCCTTGGCCAAGCATGGCTAGCAGCCTTACCAGCTGCTGAGCAGGGGTAGTGCCAAACCACTTCCTGCCAGGAAGAACATCAAGCACTCCAAAAGGGATGTTTAGGGACTTTGGGGCTGCTCTTTAGAGAGAGTCAGGTGGAAAAGAATTTACTCATTCTTCTTCCACCCCATGTTTGTATAATATATTTATACATTGTGGAAGGCATTTTCAGGGAGGCAATGATGAACGCAATATGGTCCTGTGCTTTACAGAGGTTATAAATGAGCCTTGAGAGAGAGGTGGGCAAGAGTACAGATTGCTCTCTCACATGAAAGTGAGTGGATAGATGGTACCAAAGAGAAAAAAAAACCTGAGTCAGGAGGAGAGAATTTAGGAGGATTTGTATGCACAAATGAAGATGAGACTCTGAAGAAGAATCTATGAGAGGAGGAGAGACAGAAGAGGATTTTGACAACACTGTAAAAATTACCTCGCCCCAGCTTTCCCTCTGTGACATGGCTACTTTCCCGGCATTCAGACTCCTGAGAACAAAGACTAGCTGAATCTTCACATCTAGTGAGAAACCGCTGCTTAGCACAAGAAAGGTAAGAAAAATGGGATCAGTCTTCACCT
Source organism: Orycteropus afer afer (assembly GCF_000298275.1). Lineage (NCBI taxonomy): Eukaryota > Metazoa > Chordata > Mammalia > Tubulidentata > Orycteropodidae > Orycteropus > Orycteropus afer. The sequence goes on along the minus strand of NW_006921626.1, from coordinate 14,673,539 downwards.
TGGCACCAGAAGATGTAGATTTGAGTCCAACATCTACTACTTCCTGTTCCGTGGTTTCAGACATCTCATTCAGCCCCTTGGAACCTCAGTTTCCTGTCCAGTAAGACAGGCAATGTGGGGTTGTGGTTGAGGATCCAAGCATTGAAGTTGTACTTCTGGGGTCCAAATCCTGGTTGGAATACTAGTGGTGATCAAGTCCTCCCCAGTTATGAAGCCCAGCTTTCATTCCACATGACCAAATGACCAAATGACCATGGTAGCATGCAGCCCCTCCCCACAGCCCCTCTGGGCCTCTCCCATATGGGTCACTACTACCACCAGTTTTTACAGAGTTGACTCTGACTCAAGGCAACCCATATGTGTCAGAGTAGAGCTGTGCTCCAAAAGGTTTTTCAATGGCTGCTTTTTTGTGAAAGTTGTTTGCCAGGTCTTTCCTCTGAGGCACCTTTGGGTGGATTCCAACCTCCAACCTTTCTGTTAGTAGCCAAGCTCATTAACATTTGTACTACTCAGGAACTCCCACTAGGTCACTAGGTACCTAAAAAGAGGGACTATCTTACCCACAGTATTTACCTTATTCCTGCTCTTCCTAATCCTAAGTGACACTGTGTTGTCACAATCCTCTTTTGTCTGTCCACCTCTCATAGATTCTTCCTCAGAGTCTCATCTCCATTTGTGTACACAAATCCTCCTGATTCAGGTTTTTTTTCTCTTTGGTACCATCTATTCACTCACTTTCATGTGAGAGAGCAATTTGTACTCTTGTCCACCTCTCTCTCAAGGCTCATTTATAACCTCTGTAAAGCACAGGACTACATCCATGAATATATATAGGTTTGACAGAGGCTATCTCTACTTATGTGTGTGTGTGTGTGTGTGTGTGTATAAACTCACCACCTCCAAGTCAATTAGACTCATAGCAATGTATATATAAGCGTGCTGCAAATATATCTGTGAATGTAATAGAACATATAGCAGGCAAAGTTATGAAAACTTCTTAGTTATATATATATATATACACACACACATAGGTAGAGTCCCATTCACCTTCCTGCTCCTGTTCAGCTTAAGTATCTATCTATGTATCCACTCATAGATTATTGTTATCACTGTTATTGCAGGATTGTGTATGTAATAGTATTCACCATTTGTGTCTTTAATTCTTTTTTTAATGCATTTTATTGAAAATTTATGTACAGTGAAATACACAGAACTAAAGTGACATGGGTCAATGCATTTTTTTTCTTTTTTGCAGTGTTCCTTCCCCTCCCCTTCCACCCCTGGAAACCAACAAAGAAAGTTTCCCTTCATATGTAAACCTTTTCTTGACCCTCCACAACAACAAACTAATACTATATTTGTCCTTCTGTGATTGACTTATTTCACTCAGCATAATGTCCTGCAGGATCATCCATATTATGTGGTGTTTTGCAGACTCTCCATTATTCTTTAGTGCTGCATAGCATTCCATTATGTGTAGGTACCATAGTTTGGTCATCCCCTCTTCCGCTGATGGGCACATAGGTTGTTTTCATCTTTTTGCTATTGTAAATAGTGCTGTGATGAACATGGGTGTGCATATATCTGTTCCTGTCCTGGCTCTCACCTCTCCAGGATATGTACTTAATAATGGGATTGCTGGGTCAAATGGTATCTCCAATTCCAGCTTTCCAAGGAATCACCATATTGCTTTCTACAGTGTTTGTATCACTTCACAGTCCCACCAGCAGTGTATGAGTGTCCCAGTTGCTCCACATCCCCACCAGCATTTGTTATTTTCTGTCTTGTTGAGCCTTGCTGTCAGTGCTGGGGTGAGACGGTAGCTCATTGTTGTTTGAATTAACATCTCTATGATGGCCAATGATTGTGAGCATCTCTTCATGTATTAGCTCGCCACCTGAATATCCTCCTTGGTGAAGGGTCTGTTCATGTCTTCTGCCCATTTTTCAATTGGATTGTTAATCCCTTTGCTTTTGAGGCATTGGAGTTTTCTATAAATCTTAGAGATAAATCCCTTGTCAGATATGTAATTATCAGCAAATATGAATTTGTTGCTGTCATTTTTGTTATGTGCTTTTTCATTGTGTCGATTTCTTTGTTCCATATAATTTTCTATGCTGAGCTCATTTTGTTTATGAATCATGTTATCACTTCCTTTGTTGCTATTGTTTTAGTATTTGCTAAATATTTGTGCTGGTCCTCTTTTTTATTTTGATGTGAAGGTTTATCATTTTTCTTTGAGGTTACCCTGTGATTTATAGTTTTCTTCCCAAGTTTAAAACAGTCCGTTCTATCTTGTAGTTGTCTTGACTTCCCCACCATCTAGAAGTTCTGTAACAACACAATTTTCCCCCCTCTTTTTGGTTTATAGTTGTCCTCATTTGTCAATTGATGTCTCTGGTTCCCTGTTTACAATCTTATAGGCTTATTTACTTTGGATACTTCCATAGCTGGGTTGGTTTCTGGATTACATCATCATGTGTGTTAATGGTCAGTTGTTGTTGGCTGTTGTTGCTTCTCTGTCCAAAAGGCTCCTTTTAACATCTCTTGTAAGCTTGGTCTGGTTTTAAAAAACTCCCTTAATTTCTACTTATCTGGAAATGTCCTAATTTCACCATCATATTTAAAGGATAGTTTAGCTGGGTACATAATTCTTCGTTGGAAATTTTTCTCTTTCAGGGTTTTACATATACCATCCCATTGTCTTCTCGCCTGCATGGTTTCTGTTGAGAACTCCAAGCTTAGTCTTATTGGTTGCCCCTTGTAGGTAACTTTCATTTTTCCTGTGCTGCTTTCATGATTCTTTCTTTGTCTTTGGTTTTGGTGAGTTTGATGATAATATATCTTGGTGATTTTCTTTCGGGATCTATCCTGTTTAGGGTTCATTGGACTTCCTGAATGGATATATTCTCATCTTTCATCATACCAGGAAAATTCTCTTCCAACAAATCTTTGACAATTTTCTCTGTAGTTTTATTTGTCTCTTCCTGTTCTGGAACTCTGATTAGATGAAGTTATTCCCTTTGATGGTATCCCACATGAACCTTGATCTTTTCTCAGATTGATCTATTTCCAAAGAAGTGTTCAGGTATTTGCCTTCAATCTCTCCAATTCTGTCTTCCATTGATTCCATTCTGCTCCTTTGCCCATTCAATGTCTTATCCATTTTTGAAAATTTAGTGTTAATCTTCTGGATTTCTGTGTGTAGATTTTGTATCATTTCTAATTTTTCATTTATTTTGTCATTTTGTTCTTACATTGTCTTTTGAAATTGTTCTAGGGTTTTCTCTGTATTCTTCTTGATCTGCCTCTCAATTCATTGAAGATACCTGTGATAGTTGGAGCTATGTGTCAACTTGGCTGGACCCCAGTTCTGTGTGGTTGTTCCCATGAAGGGATTTTTCCTGTGTTCTGTGTTCTGAGTGGCCAATCTGTTGAAAGGGAGTTTCCTTAAGGGTGTGGCCTGCTTCCAGTATATCCAGGGACATCCTGGGAAGAGAGACATTGTTCTGTGGATCAGGATTCTGTTGTGTTGCCTACAACCATTTGTGAGTGAGCAGTTCACCATTCAGCCTGGAGATCTTGGCTTCATCATTCGTTGGAGTCAACAGCTGGTGTACTGCCTTCCAGCCTTGAGCTTCTCGGCCCCTGAGGTTACGGGAGCGGGGAAAAGCCTCCAGCTTGATGTTTGATCCAAGAACTTTGGACTTGGCAGCTTCTATAAGTGTGTGAGCCATTTTCCTAAGATAAATTTCTCTTTCCCTCTCTATATAAGCTTTACTGGTTTTGTTTCTCTAGAGAACCCAGTCTAACAGAAGGTGTGAAGATTTACCGCCTCAAAAATGCAATGGAGGTTGCTATTGGAATTGACTCAATGGCAGTAAGGTTTTTTACTTCTAGTTGGTGATTTTCCTCCCTTCCCTTTTCACCCCTGGTAGCCTTCAAAGAATGATTCTTTCAGCATGTAACCTTATTCTTAATTTTTATAGTAATGGTCTCATATGATAATTGTCCTTTTGTGATTGACTAATTTCACTCAGCATTATGTCCTCTAAGTTCATTCATGTTATGAGGTGTTTTGCAGATTCATCATTATTCTTTAAAAATATGTAGTATTCCATTGTGTATATGTTTGTTTATCCATTGATATATTGATGGGCACTTAGGTTGTTTCCATCTTTTTTATATTGTGAATTATACCTCGATGAACACAAGTATGCATATATCTGTGCATGTCATGACTCTTATTTCTCTAGGATATATACCTGTAGTAGGATTGCTGGATCATATGGTATTCCATCACCTTAAGGAAGTGCCATACTGCTTTCCACAGTGGTTATACCATTTCACAATCCCACCAGCAATGTATAAGGATTCCAGTTGCTCTACATCCTCACCAGCATTTATTATTTTCTGTTTTTTGAATTTTGTTATTAATGCTGGGATGAGATGATACTTCATTGTTGTTTTGATTTGCATCTCTCTAAGGGAGCTCTGGTAGCATAGTGCCTAAGGCACTTGACTGCTAACCAGGAGGCTGGCAGTTCAAACCCACCAGCCACTCCTCGGAAGGAAGGTTGGGCATTCCTACTTCCGTAGTGATGACTGCCTCAGAAACCCAAGGAAGGGTCGCTAGGAGTTGGGGCCAACTCGATGGCAAATAACAACTAGCAACAATGGCTAATGATTGCAAGCATTTCTTCATGTGTTTGTTAGCTGCCTGAAAGTCTTCTTTGATGAAGTGTCAGTTCATGCCCTCTGTCTAAGTTGCAATTGTATTTCTCTTTCATTGTTGTTGTTGTTGAGGTTTTGAAGGTTTCTATAAATTTTAGAGATTAGTCTCTTGTCTGATATATCATTGCCAATTTTCTTTTCCCAGTTTGCAGGTCCTCTTTATACTCTTTTGATGAAGTCTTTTGATGCAGATAAATGTTTAATTTGTAGGAGGTCCCAAGACGTACCAAACTACTATGTTTAGTAGTTTAGTTACTACTAAACATAACATTTTCAGTTATGTTTAGTAGTATATTGATGCCATGTATTACAGACCCTAAGTTTGCCCCTATTGTGCAGTCTACTTCCATAGTGATACTGCTTCAGATACCCAAGGAGGGATCACTATGAGTTGGCTCCAACTTGATGGCAATGAGTAAGTTACTATGGTTGTATAGTAGGTTTTGAAATCAGGGATTGTGAGACCTCCTATTTTGTCTTCTTCTTTAGTAGTGTTTTGCTTATCCAGGGTCTCTTTCTTTTCCATATAAAGTTAGCAATTAGTTTTTCCATCTCTTTAAAGAATGATGATGGGATCTGGATTGGTATTGCATTATATCTGTAGATTGCTTTGGGTTGTATTGTAATTTTTACAATGTTAAGTCCTCCTATTTGTGAGAATGGTATAGTCTTCTATTTATGTAGGTCTGTTTTGGTTTCTTGTAGTAGTGTTTTCTAGTTTTCTTTTTATAGGTCTTTTGTATCTCTGGTTAGACTTATTCCTAAGTACTTCATCTTTTTGGTGGCTCTTAAAAATGTTATTGTTTTCCTGATTTCCTTTACAGAGTTTTCTTTGTTGTGAGAGGAATCCTACTGATTTTTGTATGCTGATCTTTTACCCTTCCACTTTGCTAAAGCTTTCTATAATTTTCAGTAGTTTTCTTGTGGAGTCTCTAGGATTTTCTGTGTATAGGATCATATCATCTGTAAATAGAGATCATTTTACTTTTTCTTTGACAATTTGTATGCCTTTTATTTCCCTCTCTTGCCTTACTGCTCTGGCTAGGGCTTCCAATACAATATTGACTCGGAGTAGTGATCAGTGCCATCTTTGTCTGGTTTCCATTTGCAAGGGGAATGTTTTCAGTCTCTTTCCATTGAAAATAATATTAGCCAGTGGTTTTGTGTATAAGCCCTTAATTTTGTTGAAGAAATTCCCTTCTTATCCTATTTTGCTGAGTGGTTTTTTTGTTTTGTTTTGTTTATCAAGAATAGGTGTTGGATTTTGTCAAGTGCCTTTTCTGTGTCAATTGATATGATCGTGTGGTTTTTTACCCTTGTTTTATTTATGTGGTGGATTACATTTTTTTTAAATGTTGAACCAACTTTGCATACCTGGTAATAATCCCACCTGGTCATGTTGTTGTTGTTAGGTGCCGTTGAGTTGGCTCCAACTCATAGCAACCCTACGTACTACAGAAAAAAACACTGCCCGGTCCTGCACCAGCTTCACAATCCTTGCTATACCTAAGCCCATTATTGCAGCCACCATGTCAATCCATCTCATTAAGGGCCTTCCCCTTTTTCTCTGACCCTCCACTTTACCAAGCATGACATCCTTCTCCGGGGAATGGTCCCTTCTGACAACTTAACCGAATTAGGTGAGATGAAGTCTGGCCATTCTGGCCAAACTCATGCACTTCTTCCAAGACAGATTTGTTAGTTCTTCTGGTGGTCCATGGTACTTTCAGTATTCTTCACCAACACCACAAATGAAAAATGTCAACTCTTCTTTGGTGTTCCTTATTCATTGACCAGCTTTCACATGCATATGAAGTGATTGAAAACACCATGGCTTGGGCCCTGGAGAGGTGGGTGTGCAGCTCAGGCAGGATTTATTTTAAGCCCAGTCCCCAGAGAGGCAGGCGTGTGGCTTGGGCCAGCTTTATTTTAAGGCCAATCCCAGAGAGGTGGGCACAGAGCAGTTAGGAACAACTAAGGGAGATGAACTGGTCTTTCAGTTTGTCGTCCTGTGGTGGCTTACATGTTGCTGTGAGGCTGGATGCTATGCTACTGGTATTGCAAAATCCCAGCCAGGTTACCCATGGTGGACAGGTTTCAGCAGAGCTTCCTGACTAAGACAGACTTGGAAGAAGGAAGAGGCCACCCACTTCTCAAACAATTGGCCAGTGAAAACCTTATGGATAGCAGTGAAACACTGTCTGATATATTACTGGAAAAGTTCATAAATAGCCCTGAAACAGTGTCCAACATAGTGCCAGAAGATGAGCCCATCATGTTGGAAGACACTCAAAATATGACTGGGGAAGAGCTGACTCCTCAAAGTAGAGACAACCTTAATGATATGGATGGAGTAAAGCTTTCAGGACCTCTATTGACTGATTCGGCATAACTCAAATTAGTAGAAACAGATGCAAACATCCATTAATAATTGGAACATGGAATGTACAAAGTATGAATCTAGGAAAATTGGAAGTTCTCAAAAATGAAATGGAACACATAAAGATAGATATCCTAGGCATTAGTGAACTGAAGTGGACTGATTTTGGACATTTTGAATCAGACAACCATATGATCTACTATGCCAGGAATGATAAATTGAAGAAGAATGGTGTGGCATTGATCATCACAAGGACTGTTCAAGATCTGTCCTGAAGTACTATGCTGTCAGTGATAGGATAATATTCAAATGCCTACAATGAAGACCCATTAATATGACTATTATTCAAATTTATGCACCAACATCCATAGCCAAAAATGAGGAAATTGAAGATTTCTACCAACTTCTACAGTCTAAAATTGACCAAATATGCAATCAAGATGTGTTGATTAGCACTGGTGACTGGAATGCAAAAGTTGGAAATGAAGAAGAGTTACCAGTAGTTGGAAAATATGGCCTTGATGATAGAAATAAAGCTGGAGACTGCATGACAAAATTTTGCAAGACCAGTGACTTATTCATTGCAAATACTTTTTCTCAATAATGTAAACAACAGTTATACATGTGGACTTTGCCAGATGGAATACACAGGAATCAGATTGACTACATCTTTAGCAAGAGGTGGTGAAGAAGTTCAATATCTTCAGCCAAAACAAGGCCAGGAACTGATTGTGGAACAGATCATCAATTATTTGTACACAAGTTCAAGTTGAAGTTGAAGACAAAATAAGTCCACAAGAGCCAAAATATGACCTTGATAATATTCCTCCTGAATTTAGAGACCATCTAAAAAATAGATTTGATTCATTGAACACCAATGACCAAAAACCAGAGGAACTGTGGGATGACATCAAGAACATCATCCATGAAAAAAGCAAGAGGTCATTAAAAGGACAAGAAAGGAGGAAAAGACCAAAATGGATGTCAGAAGAGACTCTGAAACTTGCCCTTGAGTGTAGAGTAGCTACAGCAAAAAGGAAGAAAAGACAAGATAAAAGAGCTGAATAGAAAATTTCAAAGAGCAGCTTGAGAAGACAAAGCTAATTATTATAATAAAATGTGCAAAGATTTGGCATTAGAAAACCAAAAGAGAAGATCACGCTTGGCATTTCTCAAGAAGAAAGAACTGATGAAAAAAAATTAAGCCTTGAGTTACAATATTGAAAGATTCTATGGGCATAATATTGAATGATGCAGGAAGCAACAAAAGAAGATAGAAGGAATAGACACTCACTGTACCAAAAAGAACTGGCCGATGTTAATCCATTTCAGGAGGTGCAATATGGTCAAGAACCAATGGTATTGAAGGAAGAAGTAGAAGCTGCACTGAAGGAAGTGATGAAGAACAAGGTTCTGGGAATTGACAGAATACCCATTAAGATGTTTCAACAAACGGATGCTGTGCTGGAAGCACTCACTAGGCTATGCCAAGAGATTTGGAAGGCAGTTACCTGGCCAACTAACTGGAAGACATCCATATATGTACCCATTCCAAAGAAAGGTTATCCAACAGAATGTGGAAATTATCAAGCAATATCATTAATATCCCATGCAAGTAAAATCTTACTGAAGATAACTCAAAAACAGTTGCAGCAGTATATTGACAGAGAGCTTCCAGAAATGCAAGCTGGATTCAGAAGGGGACGTAGAATAAAGGGTATCACTGCTGATGTCAGATGGTTATTAGCTGAAAGGAAAGAATACCAAAAGATGTTTACTTATGTTTTACTGACTATACAAAAGCATTCAATTGTGTGGATCATAACAAATTGTGGCTAACACTGAGAAGAATGGGAATTCCAGAACACTTGATTGTACTCATGAGGACTGTGTACCTAGACCAGGAGGCTGTCATTTAAACAGAACAAGGGGATACTGGATGGTTGAAAATCAAGAAGGAAGTGCATCAGGTTGTATTCTTTCACCATACTTATTCGGTTTGTATGCTGAGCAAATAATCTGAGAAACTGGATTATATGAAGAAGAACATGGCATCAGGATTGGAGGAAGACTCATGAACAACCTTCAATATGCAGATGACACAACTTTGCTTCCTGGAAGTGAAGATGACTTGAAGCACTTACTGATGAAGATCGAAGACTGCAGTATGGATTACACCTCAATATAAAGAAAACAAAAATCCTCACAACTAGTCCAATAAAGAACTTCACAATGGGTAGAGAGAAGATTGAAGTCATCAAGGATTTCATATTGCTTGGTTCTACAATCAACTCCAATGGAAGCAGCAGTCAAAACATCAGACGATGTATTGCATTGGGCAAATATGCTGCAAAGGACCTCTTTCAAGTGATGAGCAAAGATGTCTCCTTGAAGACTAAAGTGTGCCTAACACCATGGGTTTTTTTTTTTCTATATTTTTTATGATTTGGGTGAAAATTTACAGAGCAAATTCACTTTCCATACAGCAGTTCACATACACTTTGTCTCATGACATTGACCACAATTTACTACAATGCAACAGCTCCCCTCCCACTTCCTCCCGATAGTTACCTCTTCCCTGTGTCCATTCTTCCATGCACTCCTGCCCCCTGAACTGTCTCCCTGTGCATAAACAGCCCTTCTTTCTCCCATGATTGGTCTCTCCAAGGAGTGTATCTACCTCAACACCATGGTATTTTCAATCACCTCTTATGCATGTGAGAGCTGGACAATGAATAAGGAAGACTGAAGAAGAGTTGATGCTTTTGAGTTGTGGTGTTAAGAGAAGAATGCTAAGAGTACCACAGAGTGTTAAAAGGACTAACAAATCTGTCCCGGAAGAAGTGCAGCCAGAATGCTCCTTGGAAGCAAAAATGGCCAGACTTCGTCTCACCTACTTTGGTTATGTTGTCAGAAGGAACCATTCCCCGGAGAAGGATATGATGCTTGGTAAAGTGGAGGGTCAATGAAAAAGGGGAAAGCCCTCAATGGGATGGATTGACACAGGGGCTGCAATGATGGGTTCAAGTGGGGCTGGCACAGATTGGGCAGTGTTTTGTTCTGCTGTTTATAGGGTTGCTATGAGTCAGAAAGGACTCAACACACCTAACAACAACAACAACAGTCTTCAAAGAGACATCTTTGTTCTTCAGCACTTGAAAGAGCTCTTTTGCAACAGATTTGTCCAGTGCAATACGTCATCTTATTTCTGTTCTTTTTTTTTTTTTTTCTTTTTTTGCATGTACATCTTGTTAACTATTGGGCTGAGAGCCAGCCCCTAGGGGTGCATTTTATTCCAGATGCAGAATGTATTCCAGGGCCATAGTATTAGTGGTCCCAACAGATTTCATCTGACCAGTAATTCTGGTCATTATTAAGTTTTTGGATTTTGTTCCACGTTTTCCCTCCCACTCTATCCAGGATCGCCAGATTTGATCCTTTCCTGAGTGGTTGGCATTGGTAGCTGGGCACTATCTAGTCCTTCTGGTCCCAAGGGCCATCGTGTCCTATGGCTAATTGCTTCTAAGTGCCCTTATTTATTATTATTATTATTTGCATTCTTCTTTGCTTTCAATGCTAGGGGACTGTTAGCTGCATCTTAGATGGCTGCTTGAAAGCTTTTAAGACCCCAGTCACTACTCACCAATGCAGGATGTGGAGCAAGGCTTTTATGTATTTTTTGTGCCAGTTGAGTCTGGTGTCCCCCAATACTATGGTCCTGAGATGGTAGATCTATTGGATCTCTCTCCCACAGGGTCTGGTTGTCTGTGAGGGATTACTCTGTGTCTATCTTCTACTGTTTCTGTAAGGACTGCAGGTATTTTGTATCACTGGTGTCTGCAAGATTAACCTCAGCTGAATCTATCCTTGGTCTAGAGTATATTCTTGTTCACTGACCCCCATCTGATCATCTCAGGTGTTTATGTGTTTATCTGTATAGCTTGGTGTTTGGTGTTAATGGCAATGCAGTATTGTGGACACATTGATTGGTATTAGCATCTGTCATCTATCTCTTATGTGCACAATTCGGTGTCCTCCCATTTCCTAATGTTATCATGGTACTCATAGATCCTTCCCGTATATCCCTCTCCCTACCCACATCAGCGTGTAGGCCCCAACTAGCCTGAAATTAATCCCTTCCCTTCCCTACTCATCCCAGTAATCTACTAAGTGAGTTTCCTTAGCAGATTTGCCCAGTGCAATACGTCATCTTATTTCTTGACTGCTGCTTCCATTGGTGTTGATTATGGAACCAAGTAATATGAAATCTTTGATAACTTGAATCTTTCCTCCCTTTATTGTGGTGCAGTTTATTGATCCAATTGTGAGGATTTCTGTTTTCTTTATGTTGAGGT
>NW_006921626.1:14659416-14660945 GCF_000298275.1 Orycteropus afer afer | reverse complement strand
TTACTTCCATAGTGATACTGCCTCAGAAACCTAAGGATGGGTCGCTATGAATTGTATCTGACTCAATGGCAGTGAGTTTTTTTTTTTTTTAATGATCTGAGAAGATGATTTGTAGTATTTCATTGTTTTCAAATTTATTGAGGTTTGCTCTGTGGCCTAACTAACATATGGTCTATTCTGGAGAAAATTCCATGTGCACTGGAAAAGAATGTGTATTATGCTATGGTTCGGTGGAGTGTTCTATATTACATCTATGAGCTCTAGTTGGTGTGTTGTTTAGATCTTCTGTATCTTTAAGTTTCATCCTAGTTGTTATGTCCTTCATCAAAAGTCTCCTGCTATTATTGTGGAGTTGTCTATTTCTCTTTTCAATTCTGTTAAAGTTTCATTTATGTACTTTGGGGCTCTTTCATTGGGTGTATAGATATTTATTATGGTTATTTCTTGTTGTTTGGTTGATCCTTTCATCATTATATAATGTCATTCCTTGTCTCTTTTGCCGATTTTTGCCTTAAAATCTATTTTATCAGAAATTATTATTGCCACTCCGGTTTTTTTTCTGTTTGCCATTTGCTTGATATATGTTTTTCCATCCTTTGATTTTTAGTTTATTTTTGTCTTTGTGTCTAAGATGTGTTTTTTGTAGACAGCATATTGATAGATCATGTTTTCTTATCCACTCTGTTATTGTTAGTCGCTTGGTTGGTACATTTAATCCATTAACATCCAATGTAATTATTGATAAGTATGAATTTACTGCTGTCATTTTGCTGTGGGTTTTGTGTGTTTGTGTGTGTGGTGTTGATGGTTTCATTGTTCCAGATATTTTTTTGTGCTGAGCTCATTTTGTTTATGGATTTTCTTTTCAGTTCCTTCATTGCTATTGTTTTAATGTTTACTGAGATTTTGTGATTGTTTTCTTCTTTATTTTAGTGTAAAGTTTTATTAATTTTATTTGAAGTTACACTGTAATATATTATTATCTTCCCAAGTTTAAAGCAGTCCATTTTATCTTGATATCATCTTGATTTTCTGTCCATTTAGAAGTTCTGTAACTACATCATTTATTCCCTCTTTTTGCTTTGTAGTTATCATCATTTACAAATTGGCATCTCTGGCTTCCTATTTTGTGTGTTGTAAGTTTATTTTATTTTTGATACTTCTATATCTGGTATTTGAGATTCTGTATATACTTAATTTTACCTACTTTGGTTGTATTGTCAGAAGGGAGCATTTCCTGGAGAAGGATATCATGCTTGGTAAAGTGGAGGGTCAGTGAAAAAGGGGAAGGCCCTCACTGAGATGGATTGACACAGTGGCTGCAACTATGGGCTCAGGTATAGTAAGGATTGTAAGGTTGGCACAGGACTGGGCAGTGCTTCCTTCTATTGTTTGGTGTGCTGGATACTGTCTGTCATTGGTCCAGTAGTGCCAAGTGGGTGATTGCACTCACCTTATGAGTGGGGCAGCAAGTATGGGCAGTATGGTTTAGTAGGATCACTGGCTCCTAACTGCTGGGGAAAGATAGA
>NW_006921626.1:14648844-14659021 GCF_000298275.1 Orycteropus afer afer | reverse complement strand
AAAAAACCTGATGTACTGTTAGCTGCCAAGCACAAATGCAGAAGAAACACAGGACTCACTCCAGGAGAGTTCACCTTGCTGTCTACAGAGGAGAGGAGGCAAGTGCTATTGACTGTGGAGTGGAGTGGGAACAAAAGAAAAAGAAAACAAAATGGTAGGATGATGAAGAAGAAACAAAAGAAAATGAAAATTAGGAAAACATGGCAAAGAAGAGGGAAGAACTAAGAAGAAGGAAAAAAGGAAAAAAAAAAAAAAGGAAGAAGGAAAGAAAAGTAGCATAGTACAGTCAAAAGCACCAGCCACCAAACATGGCTGCACAGGAATGTAACAATCTCTTCACCAGAGCATGCACTTCCAACCAGGGAAGGACAAGGACAGGCACTGCTATCCATGTGGGCAGTAGGGGACAGGCTCCTGCCCTTCAGAGAGGATGGAAAGATGGAAGGACTAAGCAGACATTAAAAAAAATAGCACTAGCAGTGGGGGGAATTGTGCAAGGCAAGGGGGTGGACATACCCTTCTGGTACTGATCACTGATGTGGGTGCTGGTTCAGTGCTGGGCAAGTGGAGCTGGTCATCTTGTTCCTGCTCCAATCAAAACACTGCTTGCAATAATTCAAAATGGCCACACTGTGCTAGTTAGCAGTTTACCAGTTCTTCTTCACTGCTTTCATTCAATCTCTTCCTCTCATAGGTATTTGATCTACTTCTTTATCCTTTCCTTTCAAGCTCTGGGATACAGGATTGTCAACTGTAGCTGTTTCCCTTGTTTTGTCAAGTCTTTTTTGTAGAGGATTTGGATAGTTTATCTGTCTAGTCCATCACTTTGGACCCAGGCTCAATGTAGTTTTGTAAGTACACTATGCTAATTTTTTCACAGCGACATTTGAAAATATACCTGATCTGATCCCTTTGAACCCCTAATGCCATATAATCTACAGCAAAACAGGGACTGGGACTTGCTGGCTCCTCACCCAAGGAACATCACTTCAGTAACTCTGCCTCTCTAATGACAGCTAAAGTAGTAATTGATCTTAATTAATTTCTTTTTTCTGGCTATTACTTCTTCCTTCTCCACCCCCTTTCTCACTAAATCAGAAAAACCAAACTCACTGCCACTGAGTTGATTCCAACTCATAACAATCCCCATTGGGTTTCCAAGGCTATAAATCTTTATGGAAGCAGACTGCCTCACCTTTCTCCCTCTGAGCAGCTGGTGGGTTTGAACTACCAACCTTTTGGTTAACAGCCCTTTCTCACTAACTCAAAAAACTCACTGTCATCGAGTCGGATCTGACTCATAGCAACCCCTCCTTGGGTTTCCAAGGCAGTATCACTACAGAAGTAGATTCCCCAATCTTCCTTCCAAACTTTCTCACTAGAACTGAGTAAATTTTTTTTTTAAAAAAAGCAAATGGCAAGAGAGGAAAGCAGAAAGGAAAGAAAGGATTAGGAACTCATAGGTCATTTAATAAGCTTCTCATGTAAGGAAGGAGTCTTCTCCTCTCTTGAGTCTACCTGGGTCTCACAGTATCTGGAAGCTCATTATTTGAAGGTCTCTGACCCACTTTTCTTTTCCAGCTCAAGCAGACCCACTTCACTCAATGCATCCTCATTTGCCATGAATATGTTCTTCTGGGCACACTTACTTGTAAGTAGCAGGGTTTGGAACCAGAAATGTCAGGGATGGGATGACAGTACCAAAAAACTAACTCATAGTAACCCTTCCTTGGGTTTCTGAGATGGTATCATTATGGAAGTAGATTGCCCAATCTTCCTTCCAAGGAGTGGCTGGTGGGTTCAAACCACCAGCCTTCTGGTTAGCAGTCAAATACCTTAGGCACTATGCCACCAGAGCTCCCAGGATAGGAGTAGGGGGTTCTAATTTCACCATTCTCTAGCTGTGTGAATTTAGGAAAATTCCTAACTTCTCTGAGCCTTAATGTGCTTGCAGTGTGATGGATCCTTTTTATATGGCCTTTCTGGCCATGGTCTTGTAACTCCTAAAAAATGATTGGGTGTGATTATGCAAATAAGGTGCTTGTGGTCCACCAAGGGGACTGGATAACTTGCTAATAATGCAAATGAAATACATGGTACCCTTGTGGGGGTGAGATTATGCAAGTAAGGTGTTTGGAACTCTAACAAGGGGATTTGGTCAATTTTGCCATCCTGCTAGGCTTAAAATGAGCCATCCCAGAAGTGGAAACAGGGGACCTCACTATCACTAAGAAAAAGAGACAGGAGGAGATCATGTCTTTTGACCCAAGGTCCCTGCACTGACAACCTCTTAGACCCAGAAGACAGATAGAGAGAGAGCTGTAAGACCAGAGATGGTGCAAGATGACATGAAGCAACGACAGAAAAATAGCAACAGCTGCTTTGTGGTAAACTGTGGTCAATGACATGAAACAAAGTATATGTGAACTGCTGTATGGAAAGTGAATTTGCTCTGTGAGTCTTCACCAAATCACAATAAAAAAGAAAGAAAGAAAGAAAAATAGCAACATCAAAACCAGGAGACTGGCACAAGACAGTGCAGTGGGCTTCCTGGCCCTTGAAGCAAGGTGGTTACAGTGAGGGTGCTGACCCACAGAGTGAGAGAGTTGAGTGCCTTTGGGCAGGCTTCCTGGCAGAATGGGGTGTCTTTGGCCACTTGTCAGCAGAGCTAGGCTTGCTGACCCACAGAACGAGATAGCTGAGTGTCCTCAAGCCAAAGCTTACTGGTGGAGTCGGGGCCCTTGGGCACTTAAAGGCAGAGCTGAAGAATTTTATAACACTTGCCCAAGCAGGGCAGAGGCCAGGCTGAGGGACCAAGGGGCCAAGGGCAGAGAGAGGCCTGCCTGCAGGTGTGGCTGAGAAGAGGCTGTTGTGAACCAAGTACTGTATCCTGAGTGGTTCCTGATCCTGAGTAGTAACTTGTTACTTCTCTAATAAGCCCCATGTCTTAGTTCTCTAGTGCTGTTATAACAAATACTGCAAATGGATGGCTTTAACAAACAGAAATTTCTTATCTTATTTTAGCAGGCTGGAAGTCCAAATTTAGAGTCCTGGCCCTAGGGACAGGGTGAAGGCCTCTCAACCTTTGGCTTCCGCTCTGCCTCTTGTTCCAGGCCCACTGGAGCAAGACAGAACCTTCTTCTGACTCAAGCTGGCTTAAGCTGCCAGCAACTAAGGCTATTGAACCCAAGATCAACAGGAAACATGTCATAATCCCAAGATCAACAGGCAACACAGCAGACCACTGGTTCAAGTCCAGGAACTGGAGACAAACACTTGGCCAAATGCAGGATCCAAATGTACCAAAAAGCTCAAGATCTTTCCCAAAGCTTCTCCTTATATACTGGAAACAGGCCTTACCTCAAAGTTAACTCCCCTTCAACTATTTAGCTGCTCACAGCAGATTCCACCATGGAGGTTATTACACTCTCATCATAGGGAATAACTACATCCAGCTGCCGAGACACTCAAAACCATAGCCCAGCCAAGTTGACACACAACCTTAACTACCATATTCTACCCTTGGTCAACTTGGCATCTGTAGAGATCTCCTTCACTGGCTGGCCCAATTCTTCTAGTTTGTCTGCACAGTGACCTCACTCCTCACTCCCTTGGCCGGACACCCTTGGAACCCTTGGAATGTCCAAACTTTAGTTGGAGTATAGCAGCTGTAACATAGTGAGACTCTCTACAGGACCTAAGGGGGTTCTGGAACCAAGTTGATGAAGATCTGACTCTTTGAAAGCTAGGAGACTGTGGTGGTTCCACCCTTTGAAACCCCGGAGGCCATGGTCCTACCCTTTCAGACTGAGACAGCTCTGCTTTTTGTTTCCTTGGTTGTTCAGCTCCTGCCAATTTCCTCCCAGTTTTACATTGTATTCAATAACATGTACATATTAAAATCTGTCTTTCTCCTCTAAAAAGGAGTTAGATACGTTTGCCCAGCTCCAATCCTCCAGCACCTTCCATTTTGCTGTAATTCCTCACAGTCAACCAACAGCAGTGCTTCCAGCACACCTGTCATACTGTGTGACCATGCCACACAATCTGGGAAGTGGCTTCTGAGAAACCCAAGAGCTGGGTGTTGTTCACTGCATGGCTTTGGCACAGTTCGTGAAACTCTCAAGTTTTTTAGAAGGAAGATATTTTAAGTCAAAGTTATTATTTGTGTATGAGGGTTATTGCTATCATTCAAACAGAACTTTCTAAATTTGTTTCTGAGCAGGCAAAAAGTGAGAGCACTTTTACTCCAGAGCAAACCATCATTTCCATCAGTGGCAGGCCCCAGAAGAGCCTTGCCTCCATCAGCAGGCTCTGCTCATCCACCAAGCCCAGTCCTCCCCAGGTGAGCCAGTGGGATCCAGGAACCTCAGGGCAGAGAGAGGTCCAGCTGTGACGTTCAAAAGCAGGAAAATGCCTGCACACCAGGTACCTCCCTGCACTGCATCACTGGCCTTGTCCTTTCATCTTTTGGCTGCACGGGCCTGAGCCTGACAGGCTGTCTAATCACCAGATAGAGCCCTGTCTGGCTCCTGCATGGAAAGCCAACAAGGGCCTTTCTGCTGGCAAGCTTACCCAGGCTCTGCTTTGGATTAAATACAACGTGACTCTCTATAGGACCTAAGGGGTTTCTGAGGGCTGGGTCAGAGGGATCATAAGATAAAATGGTTGGTTACCTCAAGATAAAGGCTCCCCTCCCCTCTTTCTCTCTCTCTCCTGCCCTTTTCTCTTTCTCCATGTCCCTCCTTCCCCACTAGGAAGAAAGATGAAAGGAGAGAAGAGGGGAGGAGAGGAGAGGAGGAAGGAAAAGAAGTTCAAGAAAATAAGACATAAGACATCTTTACATTTTCCTGAAAACAGGAAGTGGCTTCAAAAGTTGACCAGGTTAGCTCGAGGAAACTTTAGCAGCCTGAAAGTTGGAAGGGCAATCTAGCTGTGTGAATGAAGCCAGTAATATTTGGCAGCTAAATGGGAACACACCATTTCCCAGGCTGGAACTGGGACTTCCCTGAGACAGCCAAATGCATGGTCCCTGGGGCTGCTTCTTGCTTCATGAGCTGGAAAGAGTTTCTTCTACTGAACTATCTGGCCTGGGCTCTGGTTTCCTGACTAGACCTGACTGATAACTGTTCCCTATCACCTCACCACCCTTGAGTTTTCTTATACCCTCTATTTCTCTTCTTGTTTCTAATTATTGGTCCCTATAACCAGGCTTCATCGGAATACAAATGAAAGGTGGGTTTAATAAATGAAGGCTGGAGAACGCAATGCCCTAGTCTATCAAAAAATACTTCTGTTATGTTTGTATTTTCCATTATAAAAGAAATATTTAGAGAAAATATGGAAAAATACTGGAAAGTTTAAAAAAGAGAGAAATTACTCATAGTCCTGCTACTCAGAGACAATTGATGTTAATATTTGGGAAAACACCTATGCACCACTTAAGGCCTTTCATTTTTTCCACCTTAAGAAGTTATAGGTAAATAAGCATTAAAAAAAAAATTATCAGAACACAGTAACATTCTGGGTAAAAAGACTGTCCTCCTTATCCCCCCAATAAAGACTTTTTTTTAAAAAAATCATTCTCTCAAGTTATAAGGTGAGGGGAAAATCTCCCACTCTGCCCTATGCTTTCTCAATTTTATTACTATGGACTATCGTATTCTTGCTCTTGGATGGTGCAGTTAACATGTTCAGCTTCTAACCATAAGGTGGGAAGTTTAAGTACGCTTTAGAGGAACCTCAGAAAAAAGGCCTGATGATCCACTTTTAAAAAATCAGCCATTGAAAACCCTATGGAGCACAGTCATACTCTGATTCTCATGGGGTCATCATGAGTTGGAATTGACTTGACAGCAACTGGAAACCACATTTTTATTACTTTGGGGGCCTATTTGAGGGGTTACAAATTTGTTCTTCAATATCTCCAATATCTTCACAAAGGGATTTTATGTGTCTATACTGGTAGCATAGTGGCTAAGGCACTTGACTACTAACCAGACGGCTGGCGGTTCAAACCCACTAGCCACTCCTCGGAAGGAAGGTTGGGCAATCCTACTTCCGTAGTGATACTGCCTCGGAAACCCAAGGAGGGGTCGCTATGAGTCAGGTCTGACTCGATGGCACATAACAACAACAACAACATACAAGTCTAAACCCACCATGACAGATTGCAGATGGCCAAAGATTCTTTTACAGTCTTCACACAAAGAGATGAGATCTATTTTCTCATCTCTTCATTCTGGGGCTGTGACTGCTTTGCCCAATAGAATAAGGTAAAAGTGATGTTGTGCTGGTTCTGGCCCTGTCTTTAAGAGGAAAAGCAACTGCTGCCTTAGTTTCTGGGAGCCATGAAGAGACAACATGGAGAGGCTCTAAGATCAAATCAAGTGGGGGCAAAGCCCTTTGGATCCAGCATCCCCTCCAAGGTACAGGCATTTGAAGCCACTTAGACTCTCCAGACCAGACCAATGCCAGCCACCAGATGAACATCTTTGACCCTAGTTGATGCCATGTGAAGCAGAAGAATCGCCCACCCAAGTCCTTTCTGAATTTCCAACCCACAAAATCATGAGATATCATAAAATGGTTGTTGTTGTAAATCACCAAGTTTTGTGGTAGTTCTTATGCTGCAGTAGATATCCAGAACACCCAAAGTGAAGAAAGATGTAGTCAATGGATGGAATTCAGAGATCAAAACCAAGAACACTGGTGCATAGTTTCACACTTAAGATTTTATTTCTCCTTCATGGTTACAAAATGACTCTTTCCTTCTGGTGTATTATTAGCACATATTTTTGAACAGTTTCAATATCCTGGGTGTATAATTTTGTATTCCACTTTTCTCATTTAACATTTCCTTGCTGTTATAAATTATTCATGTACATCACAATATTCCATAGACTGAATGTATCACATATACTTGTATAGTAAAGAATTTAACCTTGCCCACAGATAAATGTGGTCATTAACTTTGGTCCCTAGGAACCCTTGGAATGTCCTAAATGATAAAAGTATCTTTGCTTACCTTTGGGCCACAACAAATAGTCTAACAATGTGATTTATGGTGGGGGCTTTTTGGGATCCTATAGTATCAGCTCGACCTCTGGAGGAACTGAAGACTGAGATCAGCCACCAGCCTTGGTGTCCACGTTTATGTGACAGAGCTCCAGTAAAATTTCTGGACACCAAGGCTCAGGTGTACTTTCTTGGTTGGCAATACTCCATTCACATTGCTCCTTATCATTGCTCCTTAACACTCTCTAAGACTCAACTGGGAGAGTTCAACTGGAATCTCCATGTTCAGAACTCTCCTGGACTCTCCCCTATGCATCTCTTCCCTTAGTTGATTTTAAACTGTATCTTTTCACAGTAATAAATTGCAACCATGAATATAGCAGCTTTTAATGAGTTCTGTGTTCTAGTGAATTATTAAAACTGAGGGTGGTCTTGGGGACCCCCAAACTTGAAATTAGTGTCAGAAATGAGGAGCGGTCTTTGGGACTGCTCCCAAACTTCACAAATCTATAATCCAGTCTTTCTTACAATTCATTTTATTGAGGTAAATTTCCAATTTTAAGTGTACAATTCAATTAGTTGTGAAATATATTCAATCCTGTAACTACCCCCACAATCATGATATAGAACATTTTCATCATCCAAGAATTTTCCTCATGGCCCTTTATAGTATCCTTTTCTCCCACCCTCTCTCAACAGAGAATACATAAATAAATAAATAACCAATTAACTCACAAATATTTAAAGAATGACTGTTTTTTCCTCCATCCCTGTGTGAGACTATATGAAAATTAAGAATTTTAAGACAAGTTTCTTGCCCTCAATGAACTTAAATTCTAGCTGGGAAGAGCAGCTGGAGGACTAGGAAAATAAGGGTTAGTGGAGGGGAAGAAAAGGGAAAAGGAAAGCAGGAGGAGGAAGGAAGCAGAGAAGAATGCCAGAAGAAAATTCCACAAAATGAGCAGGCTTTCTATTCTCATCCACTCCTCTTCTTGCCTGAAATGGCACAGATGCCCCTTACTGCCACACACACATGGTCACAGACACACATACACAATCACTGTCATACACACTCACACACAAAGATGACTACCACTCCAGAAAAGCTCACTATTTCCACATTTTTGCTGTAACTAGACATTTTTCTTCCTCCTACTCTTTTCCATGGGCAGTCTGGTGGTATAGCACCTAAGGCTGGTAGGTTCAAACACACCAGCCACTCCTCGAAAGGAAGATTGGGCAATCTGATACTGCCTCAGAAACTCAAGGAGGGGTAGCTATGAGTCAGATACAACTCGATGGCAGTGACTGACTGACTGACTGACTCCTCTCCATAAGTCCTGGG
This sequence comes from Orycteropus afer afer, assembly GCF_000298275.1. Classification (NCBI taxonomy): domain Eukaryota; kingdom Metazoa; phylum Chordata; class Mammalia; order Tubulidentata; family Orycteropodidae; genus Orycteropus; species Orycteropus afer. The sequence goes on along the minus strand of NW_006921626.1, from coordinate 14,650,659 downwards.
TCTTCTCTCTCCTCCTACTTCACCTGATATGAGACTTTCACCTAAATGTTCAGACCAGCACCTTAGCCCTTCACGTGCTCCTCTGGACATACTGAACAACAAAAACTTGGCTTCATGTTTAAGGCTCAGGGGTGGGAAATGCATTTGTTCAAGGGTCAGAGAGAACAACCAGTCCAGTGGCAGCTGGCAGAGTGATGAAGATTTGGGCTTTGGAATCGGGAACCCTGACTCAGCTTTGTGACTTCAATTAAGTCATTTTCCTTCTCTAAATCTGTTTCTTCATCTTGGAAATGAGGGAATTCATCTAGAATCTAAGCTCTCCATAATCACTAAGGTCTTTTTCAGGATCTCATGGTCTATGATTTTGTACCTCAGATTTCCTCAGGCTCTGGTAGTCTGTGAGTTTGAATAAACTCATAATTCAAATATAACTGTTTTGCTGCTCCATGCTCCCTGCCCCCATACACACACCTTCTCCCCAGGGAAGGGGCAGAGAGGTTGTCATTTGGGGTTAATGTCCTCTGAGCTTGGTGGGTAGCCAACACTGACTGACTCCACTGTGGGACAACTATTGTGCACCCTTTGGAGATTCCCCAATTGCAGGGTTTTCTCACTTCTTGACTGTGCCTTCTCTATCTGGTCTCCTACCACTTCCTTCTCCGTCCCTTGGTTCTCTGTGGGGATCACTGTGCCCCCACCACCACCATGGTGAGTTTTCTTGGGCAGAGTCCCTCAACAGATGACCCAGTCCAGATCATTTTCACAAGCTCAACATCTGCCCCACAAGTTCCTACATCCTTGCTCTGCCAATCTTCAGAAGTACAGACCATTCTCCATTGTTATAAATTGAATTCTGTCACCAAAAAAATGTGTGTTGTAAATCTTAACCTCTATTTCTGTGGTTATAAACCAATGTGGGAATGGGTTGTCTTTTTATGTTAATGAGGCAGGATTAGCATAGGATGTGTCTTGAGTTAATCTCTTTTATGATATAAAGGAGAGTAAACAAGCAAGCTGTGAAACGGAAATAGGGAAGGAGAGATGCTCAGCCACATGAAGATCACCCAGGAGTAGAAGCTCAAAGACACAAGGACCTTCCTCCAGAGCCAACAGAGAGAGAAAGGCTTCCCCTAGAGCCAGAACTCTGAATTTGGACTTCTAGCCCCCTAAACTGTGAGAAAATAAACTTCTGTTTGTTAAAACCACCCATTTATCATATTTCTGTTATAGCAGCGTTAGATAATCAAGACAGAATTTGATACTGAAAGAGTGGAGTGCTGCTCTAACAAATACCTACGATGTGGAAGTGATTTTGGAATTGGGTAATAAGTAGAGGCTGAAAGAGATTTAAGGTGCCTAATCGTAAAAGCTTACATTGCCTTGAAGAGGTTGTTAGCAGAATTATGACGTCAAAGGAAATTCTGATGAGGGCTCAGAATGAAGTGAGGAGAACTATAGAGAAAGTCTCTATTATTGTAGAGAATACATACATATGAATGAATACATACACACATTCTTTCTGCCAGCAAAAAAGAATGTTTCCAAAAATGTTGATGTTAAATATGTTTCTGCTGAGGCTTCAAAAGAAAGTGATGAACATGTGATTGGACAGCAGAGGACAGGTGTGGTTTTATGCAGTGGCTTGTCTGAATTATGTTCAAATGTTTAGTAGAATATAGAACTTGTAAGTGATGAACTTGAATATTTTGCTGAGAAAATTTCTAAGCAAGATTTTAAAGGGGCTGCATGGTTTCTCCTTGCCAGTTATAGTGAAATGTGAGAGGAAAGAAATTTACTTCAAGAGTTCCAGCAAGA
>NW_006921626.1:14638964-14643804 GCF_000298275.1 Orycteropus afer afer | reverse complement strand
AACCAACTGCTACAGCAGAAAACCCATCAGCTTAGACTGAAGGGGACAGAGAAAGAACAAAAGGAAACAAAGCTGTCTGTCTTTTGGAATTCTACACTGTGGAAGTAGGCTGACAGAGCTATATTTATTATACTCTAAGAAAAGAAAAGGATCATGACTGGAGCAACTTGAAGATCAGCAAAACTGTCGGAATAAGCACAGGACATAAGACCTTCCTGGTTTCAAAGGGTGGGGCCATAGCCTGCTAGGTTTCAAAGAGTCAGATCTTCACCAACTCAGTTCCAGAGTGTGGAGCTGTTATTCATAATTTCCAGGGGGATGAGGCTGTCACCCAAAGATGAGGGAGCATGGCGGCCATGCCCAAGGGACAGAAGAATGGGGCCTGCTGGAGCCAAAGGGGGGAGGGTCACCACTTAGATAGACTAGAAGAATGGGACTACCCAAGCTGAGGGTGCAGAGTTGCCATCTCAGTGGGCCTGAAAGGTGGAGCTGAAGCCCAGTGCCAACAGGCTCCCACCAAAATCCAGAGTGCATGGCCAACACCGAGTCTGGAGAGCAGAGCCATTGCCTAGATGGTCTCAGAGAACAGGACTATTTTCAAGCCTTAAGAGCTAATATAATTTGTTCTGCTAGGTTTTGGACTTGCTTGGTACCTGTTATCCCTTCTTTCCCTCCAATTTCTCCCTTTTTTAATGGAAATGTCTGCTTTGTGCCTGTCTCATCAGTGTACTTTGGAATCAAAGTAACTTGTATTCTAGATTTCACAGGTTCACAGATGAAGAAGAATACTGTCCCAGGATGGAATATGCCTAAAGTCTCACCATGTTTTATTTGTTGTTGTTAGGTGCCATCAAGTCATCTCCAACTCATAGTCTGTACCCTATGTACAGCAGAATGAAACACTGCCTGATCCTGTGCCAGCTCCATGATATACCGGAGGCCATGGTTGCGGCCACTGTGTCAATCCATCTCATTGAAGGCCTTTCCCTTTTTCATTGACCCTCCACTTTACCAAGCACCATATCCTTCTGCAGGAAATGGTCCCTTCTGACGACATGACCAAAGTAGGTCAGATGAAGTCTGGCCATTCGCGCTTCCAAAGAACATTCTGGCTGTTCTTTCTCCAGGACACACTTATTAGCTCTTTTAGTATTGGTTCTTTCAGTATTCTTCACCAACACCACAAGTCAAAAGCATGGACGCTTCTTCAGTTTTCCTTATTCGTTGTCCAGCTCTCACATGCGTTGAAAATACCATGGCTTGTGTCAGGTGCACCTTATTTCCAAGAAGACATCTTTGCTCTTCAGCACCTGAAAGAGGTCTTTCGCAGCAGATTTGCCCAATGCAATATGTTGTCTGATATCTTGACTGTTGCTTCCATTGGTGTTGATTGTAGAACCAAGTAATATGAAGTCTTTGACAACTTCAATCATCTCTTCAATTATCATAATGTTGATATTGGTCCAGTTGTGAGGATTTTTGTTTTCTTTACATTGAGGTGTGATCCATACTGCAGACTGTAGTGTTCAATCTTCATCAGTAAGTGCTTCAAGTCATCCTCACTTTCAGCAGCAAAGTTGTGTTGTCTGCAAATCTCAGGTTGTTAATGAGCCTTTTTCCAACCCTGATGCCACGTTTTTCTTCATATAGTCCAACTTCTTGGATTATTTGCTCAGCATACAGATTGAATAAGTATGGTGAAAGGATACAACCCTGATACACCCCCTTCTTGATTTCAAACCATGCAGTGTCTTCTGGTTCTGTTTTCATGACTGCCTCCTGGTCTACATCAGGTTCCTCATGAATACAATTAAGTGTTCTGGAATTCCCATTCTTCTCAATGTTAACCACAATTTGTTATGATCCACACAATTGAATGCTTTTGCATAGTCTATAAAACATAAGAAAACATCTTTCTGGTATTCTTTGCTTTGAGCAAAGATCCTTCTGACATCAGCAATGATATCCCTCATTCCATGTCCTCTTCTGAATCCAGCCTGTATCTCTGAAAGTTCTCTGTCATATACTGCTGCAACTTTTTTGAATTATCTTCAGTAAGATTTTACTTGCATGTGATATTAATGATATTGTTTAATAATTTGCACATTCTACAGAATCATCTTTCTTTGGAATGGGTACAAATATGGTTGTCTTCCAGACAGTTGGCCAGGTAGCTGTCCTCCAAATCTTTTGGCATAGCCAAGTGAGTGCCTCCAGTGTGGCATCTGTTTGTTGAACTATCTCAATGGGTATGCTGTCAATTCCTGGAGCCTTATTTTTTGCCACTTCTTTCAGTGCAACTTTGACTTCTTCCTTCAACACCATTGGTTCTTGATCATATGCCACTTCCTGAAATGGATGAAGTTCGACCAGTTCTTTTTGGTACAGTGATTCTGTGTATTCCTTCCATCTTCTTTTGATGGTTCCTGCATCATTCAATATTTTGCCCATAGAATCTTTCAATATTGCAACTCGAGGCTTAAATTTTTTCTTCAGTTCTTTCAGCTTGAGAAATGTCGAGTGTGTTCTTCCCTTTTGGCTTTCCAATTCCATGTGTTCACACATATCATTTAATAATTGACTTTGTTTTCTTGAGCTGCCCTTTGAAATCTTCTGTTCAGCTCTTTTATTTTGTTGTTTCTTCCATTTGCTTTAGCCATTCTTCGCTCAGGGTCAAGTTTCAGAGTCTCTTTGGACATCCATTTTGTTTTTTTCTTCCTTTCCTGTCTTTTTAATGACCTTTCTCAGTCATATCTTGAGTGCCTTCTGACCTGAGGGGCTCATCTTCCAGCACTGTGTTGGACAACGTTTCATGGCTATTCATAAAGTTGTTTAGCAATATATCAGACAGTGTTTTACTGCTATTCATAAGGTTTTCACTGGCCAATTGTTTGAGAAGTGGGTGGCCTCTTCCTTCCGAGTCTGTCTCAGTCTAAAAGCTCCACTGAAACTTGTCCACCATTGGCAACCCTGCTGGCATTTGAAACACCAATAACATAGCCTCCAGCCTCACAGTAACACACAAGCCACCACAGTACGACCAACTGACAGACAAGTTCATCTCCCTTAGATTCCTGCCTGGGGGCTCTCTCTCTCTTGTCTGTTCTGGCCATTGGCCTTGTTTTATTTAAGTGCTTCAGAAGATGAGATTTTGGACTTGGAGTTGATTGAAGACTTTTGAGATGATGTGATGAGGTAGATGTGTTTTTCATGCGGCAAGAATGTTAATTTAGAGGGCAATGTATGAATTAAACTGTGTCCCCAAAAAATATATGTTGTAAATTCTAACTTCTATGCTGTGGTTATAATCCCATTTGGGAATGGGTGGTCTTTGTTAGGTTAATGAGGCAGGATTACTGTAGGTGTGTCTTGAGTTAATCTTGTTTGAGACATGAAGGAGATTAAACAAGCAAACTAGGAATTAGAGATGGAAAGATGCCAAGCCACATGAAGATCACCCAGGAGCAGAAGCTCAGAGAGACAAGGATATTCCTCCAGAACTGACAGAGAAAAAAGCCTTTCCCTAGAGCTAGCACCCTGAATTTAGAGTTGTCACCTCCTAAATGATAATAAAATAAAATTTCTGTCAGTTAAAGCCAGTCATTTATGGTATTTCTGTTATAGTAAACCAAGCCAAACCAAACTCACTGCCATTGAGTCTATTCAACTCATAGCAACCCCTTCTTGAGTTACCAAGGTGGTACGGTACCTTTACAGAAGTAGATTGCCCAATCTTCCTTCCAAGGAGTAGCTGGTGGTTTTTGAACTGCCAGCCTTCTGGTTAGCAGTCAAATGCCTCAGGTACTACACCACCAGAGCTCCCTCTGTTATAGCAAACCGAAAAACCAAACTCACTGCCGTCGAGTCGGATCCGTGTCATAGTGACCCCTCCTTGGGTTTCCGAGGCAGTATCACTATGGAGGTACATTGCTCCATCTTCCTTCCAAGGAGTGGCTGATGGGTTTAAATGGCAGCACTAGAAAATTAAGAGATCCATGCAACCCAACTTTTTACTCTTCCAGTCTCAGCCTGTCCCACTTTTAGCCTTTCAGGAGGCCCTCGGTCTCCTGATTTTTGGGGAAGGCTTATCAATCTCCAAGATACTCTCTTGAAACCCATTTTTCTTGGGTTGATCTGGGGTTGGAGGAAAGTTCATCCACTCCATGAGGAAAGTAAGGGAGGCAAAGAGCACCATGGTGACTTTACCCAAAAGAAATTATCTCTGCTGGCCTCTTCAACCACCATTGAGTTAGCTTCTCAGACACCATGGAAAGGGGTGATGGGCTGACACTGACAGGACCCACTTCATAGACTTATCAGGACCTTCAAAGTGGAAATCTGAGGCTCAGAGAGGTTGAGTTACCGGCCCAAGTCTTCTCAGCCTAATAGGTGATAAAGCCAAGATTTGCAGTTGTGTTAGTCTTTCTCCAAAGTCCTTGCTATTTGCTCTCATAAAGTAATGGACTACTTACTCCAAGACTTATACCTCAAGCCTAAGTAACCCCTTTATTGATGGCTAAGGCAGACATTGGAAGGAGGGTTCCAGGCCGTTTGATAATGCAAGGTCATTTCGGGAAGGGGCAATGGATTTGTCTTATCACTGACTGTGTTTTTGTGTGTCTCACTGCTTGTGCTGGGTGAACATGTTTAGTTCTCACACCTCGACTTTCCTTGGCTATCTAGCACAGTTCTCCTTCTGCTTATATGTATTTTTTTTTTTAATGATGAGTGGATAAACTGAATACTCATAAAAATAGCTACTTATGTTAGGGAGTCCTGGTGGCACAATGGTTAAATGCTTGGCTGCTAACCAAAAGGTTGGTAATTTGAACCCATCCAG
>NW_006921626.1:14632819-14638484 GCF_000298275.1 Orycteropus afer afer | reverse complement strand
TATGAGCTGAAGTTGACTCAATGACACCTAACAACTACAGTGGGGGTGGGCAGGGAAAATTGCGTGGAAAGGCTAGGGATGGAAACTTGAGTTGTGAATACATTTTGTTATGCAGACTTTGAATTTATAATTTTAAAAAAATCAAAAAGGCATAAAAGCAAGCCTTAAAAGTCAAAAACAAAAGGAAAGAAATATGCCTAACTGCATATCGAGTAGGTGGCATAACAACATAGAGAAAAAACATTACTTCAAATAACTTTAAAATACAGAATTCTGATTATATAATCCTAGTGGGATACATTCTAAGGATAAAATGAACCACAAAGAAATCTTAAACTGGATTTAGTATTCTTATAGCTAGCAATAATATTCACATAGCTATTTTGAAACTACTATAGTTATATTGTAGAATAAAGTAAGTGTGTTAAAGTCATTAGAAACCAAGCTTTTCAGCAATAGAGAAAACAGATGAAAATGTTAAATCAACAAAGTTAAGTAAAAACTGTAATTTTAAATTTTAATTGGAAACATCAATATGAACTCATGATTTTTTTCTTTAAAATATTATGAGAGTACATGCAGCACAATTACCTATATAAATTTCAAAAACATGCAAAACTAATCTGTGGTGTCAGGAGTCAGAAGGGTAGTTTCTTTATGGGGAGGTATTGACTGGGAAGGGGTATAAGGTGGACTTTTGGGTGCTGACAATCTATTTCTTGATCCACGTACTGTTTAGGAAGTGTTCCCACGTTATGGAAACTCACCAAGCTGTATGTTTATTATTTGTTCATTTTCTTGTTACATATATTATACTTCAATAAAAGAAAAATAAAATTCTGAGCTTTGATTATTGTCAAGGCCTAGAGATAGTGAAAACCCAGTAGCAGTAAGCACTCCTACTAATCAGCTGAAGGGTCTCAAAGTACCATTTCCCACTAATAGGAACTATGATTCCTTGGAGAAATTGCTGATTCCAGGACTAGGACTGGAAATGTCTCAGAGGAGTTTGGGATATCTTGTGCCAGAAAATAAGGAAGCATTGACGTTATATCTAAAGGACAAAGGAACCAACTCAAGGGTATGCCCACTGGCCTAAGATGGGCCAGTTAAGCAACTTAAAAATGATAACTGCAATAGATTGAAGACATCAACTGTATAAAAATCTAATATCTAATATTGGCCTTGTGCCAATAATAATACTAAAAACAATAAAACTCATTCAGGGTGGCTAGGGCAACAACTCTTTACTCTTTAACTAATGATTAAAAAGGGAGAATATTCTTCTTTATAGAGAATTCTAGCTAGTAAATCACAGGAAATGATAAAATTTAAAAAATCACCATTTTACAACTCATAGTGAAATAATGAATCTCAGCTGCTAAAAGTAACAGGTGAAAAGTCCAGGGGAACTTTGTAATGGAGGGATCAGGCTGGCCCTACTTGAACCCACTTGATCATGTGATGGTTAAGATCAAGTGCCATCTTGGCTAGGCCATGATTCTCAGTGGTTTGGCACTTATGTAATGACATAATTGGGCAGTTTTGTAATGATGTAATCATCCTCCATGATGTGATCAGCCAATCAGTTGTAAGGGAAGTTTCCTTGGGAGTGTGGCCTGCATCCTATATATGTGTGTACATGGACGTTCTGGCAAATCTCTCTCTCTTGCTCTGGCCCTCCCCTCTGGCTTGTCATCATCTGACCTCCGGTTCTTGGGATTCATCAGCTGCAGCCTGTGAGTCAGCAGCCTAATGTCTTACCTGCAAATCTTGGGATTCATCGGCCTCTGCAGTCTGTGAGCCAGCAACCTGCCATCTGATCTGCTGATATTGGACTCGTCATTCCCTGCAGCTATGTGAGTCAAGAAAAGCCTCTAGCCTGACACCTGCCTCACAGACTTGGTGCTTACCAACTACAACTGCATGAGCCATTTCCTTGTGATCTACTTACCTATTTATATTTATTTAAAGAGCTTGGCTGCTAACCAGAAGTTTGGCAATTTGAACTCATCAGCCACTCCACAGGATAAAGATGACAGTCTGCTTATGTAAAGTCTGCCTTGGAAACTCTATATGGCAATTCTACTCCATCCTAGGGTCTGTGAAATCAATCAATGGCAGTGAGTTTTAGTATTGCTTATCTAGAGAATTCAGCCTAAGACAATTACAAAAAAAAAAAAAAAAAAAGATAAGTGAGCTCTCCTGTGCCTCATGCTGTGACACAGTGACACAGTAAGAAGTACCACGTGTGGAGTACTCTTGCCTTAAAAGTGGAACCTGAATCCAGTGCTGTTCTGAGATAAGGCATCTGGGTGGGTCCACTTGCCTGCAGGCAATAGCAGGGTACTTGGAAAAAAATCTTAACACAATAATTATAACCAACTAAAAGTCAGTCTGCTTTTTATTGTCATCATGCACTAGCAATTCTAAACAATGTTAGTGATAAAACAGCCCTTTTCACCAGGATATAGGTTCCTATATGACTCTATCCTTGATATGCCACTGCCTGAACCTAATCAAGGCACTCTGGTGGCGTAGTGCCTAAGGCATTTGACTGCTAACCAGAAGGCTTTCGGTTCAAAGCCACCAGCCACTCCTCCGAAGGAAACTCAACAACACACAACGCACTGCCATTGAGTTGGATCCAACTCATAGAGACCCCTCCTTGGGTTTCCGTGGTGATATCACTATGGAAGTAGATTGCCCAACCTTGCTTCCGGGCAATCTACTTCTGTAGTGATGCAGCCTCGGAAACCCAAGGAGGGATCACGACAAGTCAGATACGACTCGAAGGCAGTGAGTTGAGTTGAACCTAATCAAGTTTCTAGACCTAAATAACAGCTTATAGAAAACACAGACTATAATTTTACAAATTAAATTATGTCATAAAGAAGCATTCATCACAATACAGAGTGTGGAGCATTCTGTTCAACAAATGACTCAGATTCTTTAACAAATCAAAGGGCATAAGAGGCTATTATAGAATAAAGGCATGAAGAAGTCTTAAAAAATTTAACTAAATGAAGTGTGGACCTTGATTGGCTCCAGATTTGAACAAATCAACTGGTAAAAGATAATCAGGGAAATTTGTGTACAGACTGATAATGTAAAGGAGTTACTGCTATTTATGTTAGATGTGTTAAAAGGATGTTGTTGTTGTGTACCAATAGGTTGATTCTGACTCACAGCAACCCTCCAAGACAGAGTAGAACTGCTCCATAGGGTTTCCTGGGCTATAATCTTCACAGGAGCAGATCATCAGGTCTTTTCTCCTAGAGTGGGTGGTAGGCTAGAACCACCGACCTTTGGGTTAGCAGCCAAGTGCTGAACCATTGTGTCACAAAGTCTCCTTGTGTATGTGTGTGTGTGTGTGTGTGTGGTGACTTCCAGGATTTGCTATAACATACTCTAGTAAAGAAATGAACAAACAATAGAAGTGGGTAGCATAAATAAACCACCACTTATCTGTCAGTTTGTCATATTGTGGTGGCTTGCATTTTGCTGTGAGGCTGGAAGCTATGCCACTGGTATTTCAAATACCAGCAGGATCATCTATGATGGACAGTTTTCAGCAGAGCTTCCAGACTAAGACTGGGAAGAAGGACTGGGCCATCCACTTCTGAAAAAACTGGCCACTAAAAACCTTATTGTGAGTAACAGCGAAACACTGTCTGTTATACTACTGGAAAACTTTATGAATAGCAGTGAAACGTTGTCTGATATAGTGTCGAAAGATGAGCTCTTTAGGTTGGAAGGCACTCAAAATACTACCAGAGAAGAGCTGCCTCCTCAGAGTAGAGTTGATCTTAATGACGTGGATGGAATAAAGCTTTGGGGACTTTCATTTACTGATGGGTTATGACTCAGAATGGGAAAAAAAAAGATGCAAATGTTCATTAATAACCAGAATTTGGAATGTACGAAGTATGAATCTAGGAAAATTGGAAATTGTCAAAAATGAAATGGAACATATAAAGATCTATATCCTAAGCATTAGTGAACTGAAATGAACTGGTGTCGATCATTTACAATCAGACAATCATGTGGTCTACCCTACTAAGAATGACAAATTGAAGAGGAATGGCACTGCATTCATCATCACAAAGAACATTTCAAGATCTATCATGAAGTATGACGCCATTGGTGGTAGGATAATATCCACACATTTATAAGGAAGACCAGTTAAAGCAACTATTATTCAAATTTACACACCAACCACTAAAGCCAAAGATGAAAAAGTTGAAGATTTTTTACCAGCTTCTACAGTCTGAAATTGATCAAACATACAATCAACATGTATTGATAATTGCTGGTGGTTGGAATGTGAAAGTTGTAAACAAAGAAGGTGCTTTGGGAGTTGGAAAATATGGCCTTGGTGATAGAAAAGACACCAGAGATTGCATGACAGAATTTTGTAAGACCAATGAATTATTCATTGCAAATACCTTTTTCAATAACAAAAATGGTGAGTGTACACATGGACTTCCCAGATGGAATGCACAGGAATTAAATCATCTACATCTGTGGAAAGAGGTGATGGAGAGGCTCAATATCATCGGTCAAAACAAGGCCAGGGTCTGACTGCGAAATAGACCATCAATTGCTCATATGTAAGTTCAAGTTGAAGCTGAAGAAAATTAAAACAAGTCCACGAGAAGCAAAATATGACCTTGAATACATCCCACCTGAATTTAGAACTCATCTGAAGAATAGATTTGACACATTGAACACCAATGACCAAATTATCAGGAGAGCTGTGGGATGACATTAGAACATTATATATGGAAAAAGCAAAAGGTCATTAAAAAGAGAGGAAAGGAAGAAAAAAATCAAAATGGATGTCAGAAGAGACTCTGAAACTTGCTCTTCAACAGAGAGCAACTAAAGCAAATGGAAGAAATGATGAAAACAAGAGCTGAACGGAAGATTTCAAAGGGTGGCTCAAGAAGACAAAGTAAAGTAGTATAATAAAATGTGCAAAGACCTGGAGTTAGAAAACCAAAAAGGAAGAGCATGCTTGTTATTTCTCAAATTGAAAGAACTGAAGGAAAAATTCGAGCCTCAAATTGCAATATTAAAAGAGTCTATGGGCAAAATAGTGAATGATGCAGGAAGTATCAAAAGAAGATGAAAGGAATATATGGAATTACTGTACCAAGAAGAATTCATTGACATTCAACCATTTCAGGAGGTAACATATGATCAAGAACCAATGGTACTGAAGGAAGACATCCAAGCAGCACTAAAAAACAAGGCTCCAGGAATTGATGGAATATCTGTTGAGATGTTTCAACAAATGGATGCAGTAGTGGAGATGCATACTCATTTATGCCAAGAAATTTGAAAGACAGGTTTCTGGCCAACTGGCTGAAAGAGATCCATATTTGTGCCCATTCCATGAAAAAGTGATCCAACAGAATGTAGAAATTATCAAGCAATAGCATTAATATCACATGCAAGTAAAATTTTGCTGAAGATAATTCAAACACAATTGCAGTAGTATATTGGCAGGGAACTTCCAGAAAATCAAGCTGGATTCAGAAGAGGACATGGAGCTAAGGTTATCATTGCTGATGTCAGATGGATCTTGGCTGAAAGCAAAGAATACCAGAAAGATGTTTACCTGTGTTTTATTGACTATGCAAAGGCATTTGTGTGGATC
>NW_006921626.1:14614603-14632099 GCF_000298275.1 Orycteropus afer afer | reverse complement strand
TGCTATAAAGTTGATTCTGACTCATACTCCCATTGGGTTTCCAAGATGGTAAATATTTACAGAAGTAGATTGCCCCATCTTCCTTCCACAAGGTGGCTGGTGGATTTGAAGCACCAAACTTATGGTTAGCATGTGTGTCAGCCCCTTCAGGTCTTTGGTGTGAAGTACTTATTAAGTGCCTTAGGCACCGCACCAACAGAAAGAAAACAAAAATCCTCACAACTGGAAAAGATTGAATTTGTCAAGGATTTCATTTTTCTTAGGTCCACAATCAACATCCATGGAAACAGCAGTCAAGAAATCAGACGTTGCATTGCACTGGGCAATTTTGCTACAAGGGACCTCTTTAAAGTGTTAAAGAGCAAAGATGTCACTTTGAAGACTAAGGTATTCTTAACTCAAGCCATGGTATTTTCAATAGCATTTTCAAATGCATGTGAAAGCTGGACAATAAAAAGGAAGACCAAAGAAGAATTGACGCCTTTGAATTATGTTGTTGGAGAAGAATCTGAAAATACCACAAGAACAAACAAAAAGAACTCACCTAGTAGATTACTGGGATGGGGAAGGAAGGGTAGGGATTAATTTCAGGCTAGTTGGGGCCTACACACTGACATGGGTAGGGGGAGGGATATATGGGAAGGATATATGACCACCATAATAACATTAGGAAATAGGAGGACACCTAATTGTGCACATAAGAGATAGACAACAGATGCTAATATTAACCAATGTGTCCACAATACCACATTGCCATTAACACCAAACACCAGGCTATACAGATAAACACATAAACACCTGAGATGATCAGATGGGGGTCAGGGAACAGGAGTATACTCTAGACCAAGGTCAACTGAGGCTAATCTTGCACAGACACCAGTGATACAAAATTCCTGCAGTCCTTACAGAAACAATAGAAGACAGATACAGAGTAATCCCTCACAGACAACCAGACGCTATGGGAGAGAGATCCAATAGATCTACTGCCTCAGGATCATAGTACTGGGGGACACCAGACTCAACTGGCACAACAAAATACATAAAAGCTTTGCTCCACATCCTACATTGGTAAGTAGTGACTGGGGTCTTAAAAGCTTTCAAGCGGCCATCTAAGATGCTGCTAACCGTCTCCTAGCGTCAGAAGTGAAGAAGAATGCCAAAAAGGGGGGGGGGCATTTAGAAGCAATCAGCCCTAGGACATGATGGCCCTCAAGACCAGAAGAACTAGATGATGCCCACCTACCAATGCCAACCACTCAGGAAAGGATCAAATCTGGAGATCCTGGATAGAGTGGGAGGGAAAACGTGGAACAAAATCCAAAAACCCAATAATGACCAGAATTACTGGTTGGATGAAATCTGGCGAGACTCCCAATACTATGGCTCTGGAATACATTCTGTGCCTGGAATAAAACACACACACCCAGGGACAGGCTCTCAGCTCAATAGTTAACAAGATGTACACGCAGACCACTCAACCCAGGATGACACACCCACATACCCTATGGTAATACATCCCTTAGAGTAGTAGACCATGGGACACCAGAGGACCAACATTCAAATTGAGGAAATGCAGGACAAACAGGAGTGCATAAATATGAGGGGCACAGGGGGAGGGATACAGGGTAGGGAGGAGAGGAGACTGGGTTAGGGTTGGACATGGTGAATGGGGAATGAAACTAAATGTATGCGTTACGTTGAAGGCATTTGATGCTAACCAGAAGGCTGGCGGTTCAAACCCACCAGCCACTCTTTGGAAGGAAGGTTGGGCAATCTACTTCCGTAGTGATACCGCCTTGGAAACCCAAGGAGGGTTCACAGTGAGTCAGATCCAACTCGATGGCAGTGTGTTTGGTTTTGGTTTGGTATGTATAGGCAGTGGTAGCTATCATCATTGTCATAATTTCCATCATCATCAGAACTGCAGTCAGGGCTCAGGCATGTAGCAGGTGGCATATAATTCTCTGGGAAGGAGGGGTTGTCAAAAGCTAAATGAGATGCCCCACCAAGAAAGCTGGGTTCCAGCCCCTGTAGTCAAAGCACCAATCAGAGAAAGGAGGACCAGCCAGCTGCTAGGCTCAGGTAAAAGTCCAGCCAGGCAGGTAGATCCCAAATGCTGAAGATAATGTCTCGGGAAATAGGTGGTACATAGTCCAGGCAAGGGATTGGCTTCAGGGTGGGGCAGGAGATAAGGGGATTCTGGAAGGAGGCAGGGCCTAAGACCAGGCAGTCTGTTCTCTACTGACCACAGGATCTCAGTCTAGGGAAACAATTCAAAGGGCTGGCAAGAGTGAGCAAAGTTCTGCTTCCTAGAAGAACTTAACCTCAACAGGTCACAACAATAAAGCACAGGCACAGTGAGTGACAGAAATTTCACCACTAAATCAGGTTATGAAGGGACCCTGAGTTTAGGGACAGCTAAAGCATGTTCCAGACCTAAGTTGTAGGGAGTTCCCTTCCCTACTCAAATCCTGGGGTCACCAATAACTTGAAACCTAAAACTGGTGGTAATAGGGAACATCCAGGTCAGCCCCTTCAGGTCTCTGGTGTGAAGTACTTGCTAAGTAATGATTCACCGTGGCAAAGGAAATGACCCAGACCCTTCCAGCCAAAGAAAATTGCCTAAGCTTAAACTGTTCTTCAGAATTCAGTTGGAAAATAAATCTCTATTTAAAAGATAAATGTCAAAATACTAAAATACAAATAGACAATTTCTCAATGCAGAAATTAGTGTTCTTAACTGGATACCTGTACCAGTTGCCATGGAGTCAACTCTGACTCATGGCAACTCCCATGTGTCAGTGTAGGACTGTGCTCCACGGGGCTTTCTTGGATTACCAGGCCTTTCTTCCTAGGCATCTCTGGTTGGACTCAAACCTCCAACCTTTGGATTAGCAGCCAAGCACACTAACAGTTTGCCTCACCCAGGGACTCCAGCTTGAGTACACCAAAAAAAAAAAAAAAAAACTGACTGCCATCAAGTTGATTCCAACTCATAGCGATCCCCTTTGGGTTTCCAAGGCAGTAAATCTTTATGGAAGTAGATTGCCCAATCTTGCTTCCACAGAATGCCTGGTGGGTTTGAACTGCCAACCTTCTGGTTAGCAATCAAATGCCTTAGGCACTATGCCACCAGAGCTCCTTAGATTGAGTATAGTTCTCCATTTATGGTTCTCCCTGAATAAGACTGCAAATTTTCCTAAAGGCAGCTTTATCTTCTCCAACATTTAGCAGAACAGTCAGCATGTAGAGAGGTCTCTTGATGTTTGCCGTGTATAATCATCAAAGGCAATGATAAGGCACCACACTTTGCTTTGTTGTTAGAGCTCGCATGATATTAAAGAATGAGTGTTTATCCCTTCAGACAATCTTCCTTCCTCCTCCTGTCTCCTTTTCTTTCTCACTGCTTCCTTGCCCTTTGTCTGCACCTCAGTGTGCATACTGTGTATGTGTGTTGTGTTTTTTGTGTGTTGTGTGTTTTTGTATGTTGTGTGTTTGTATGTGCTGTGTGTGTTGTGTGTATGTGGTGTGTGTGTATGTGGTGTGTGTGTGGTGTGTGTTTGTGTGTTGTAGGATGCTAGTGGAATGGGGAAGGAAGAATGTCCATTTCACACACACCCCATTTTTCACCACCTTGACCTTTCTGTCTTTTGTCCTATCTTTACCACTTTTCCTTTAAACTATATTGAAAGATCTCCTGCCTCTTCCCAAAGAATGTTCCTGGTCTGAGCTTTGGTAGGAGCTGGAATAGATGGAGAAGAACATCAACAGGCTTCTTCTGCCCCCCATATAATTGGTCTCTTTAGACTCCTGCTTCCACTCCCCTTCACAGGTCACAAGGTATTGGTCCTGTGAACACATTCCTAGGGCTGAAATAAAGGACTGAATCAGCTGTCCAACTTCAAGCTTTCCTTCAGGAGTGAAGTGGTCTAAGGCATTGTTAGCAAGCTCTGCCTTTTAGTGCTGCGATCTGTGCCTGACTGCTCCCCTGCCAGGCAGTGAGTTCTTTCCAGCAGGAATCCCACCTTATTCATGGCTTTGGCCCTTAGTGCGCAGGCAGTGTGGGTGTCCGGTAGGTGCTTGGGGTGTGAATGAAAGCCCACTTAGGAACCATGTCCTGGGTTCCTCTCCTGCCCCTGGCCCCCTTCCTGCCCCACTCACAACCCCATTGTCTGAATTGGCCAACAACATCTTCTTTTTTGGAGACAGAGGGGTGACTGTAACAGCCCACATGCCTCAGAAAGCCTCTCTACAACCCACTAAGGATCATTCCTAGAGAAACCTTGGCATCCCCACTCCATGGAAGTGCTTTAATTAGTTCCAAAGCTGCTCATTAGAGACTCAGCTGTTGCTGAGGAGGGTTTTCTGTGTGTGGGGATTAAGCCGCTGTGCAGAGGAGGAGATAAATTGAGACTTGGAGGCCGCATATTGAGGAGAGGCTTCAAGGACAGGCCAAGGAAATGAACGAACCTCAAAAAGCCCTTTAATTTTCACATTTAGCTGTTTACTTGTTTTGATAAGAAAGCCCTGCAGCCTCTGCCATGATTTGCCATGCAATTTGCAGACAAATGAGGGGCAGACTCCAGAGCTGGAATGAATTATGCTCACTATCCAGGGCCAGCTCCTGTCTTGCATTAATTGGGGGCTAATTAATGCCTCTAAGGAGAGGCTTTCAGGCTTCTATGTGGATTGAAGAATCACTCCAGTGGACAGCTAAAATGCAAACGATGGCCTGGCTCTGGCCTGTGATAATATTAACAGGCCCTTCAAGGCACAGGCAGCTTTCACCAGAGCCAGGCCTTGGTCAACAACCCCTGTGAGAGTACAATCAACAGAGAAAGCACCTACCTGGAATCATGCTCGTGGTCTCTGAGGAGCTGCTGCACCCCACCGCTGCACCATACTGCTGCACCCCCATCGCACCCCCACCACATTCTACTGTCGTACTCCCTGTTGCACCCCCACTGCTATACCACCCCACCCCTACCCCTTGTACCCCTGCATTCAAGGTCTGCAGAACTGCCTTCAAGGCCATGCTTCTCTGTGCACCAGGGTAAGGCTAGCATTTCCTGGCAGATCCTCTCTCAGGGAAGTCATGGAATCTTACAGTTTACACACAGAGATGGTTAAGGAAACCCTGTCCCCTGCCCGACCCATTGTACCACACCCATGGGACTTGTGTGGGCAATGCAAGAAAGGGGGCAAGAAAGAAGAAAAAAGGGCAAGAATTGAGTTATGCCCATGGGGTGGGGGTGGGGCAGGGCATGACCATGGAAGACATTCCTGCTTTCTGGTTAGATGTTGTTGTCTGCCATAGAGTTGATTCCAACTCATAGTAACCCTACATGATAGGGTAGAACTACCCCATAGGATTTCTTTGGCTGTAATATTTATGGAAACAGATCACTAGATCTTTTCTCCTATGGGTCTGTAATAGTTAGGGTTATGTGTCAGCTTGGCTGGGCCTGGTTTTGAGTAGCTGGGCAGCTGGATGTAGTTATTCCCCATGATGAGATTGGTAATCAACTCCATGGTGGAATCTACTGTGAGCAGCTGAGTAGCTGCCTTAGGAATGTGGTCTGCTTCCAGTATATAAGAAGTTTTGAGAAAAGTTTCTGCAGCTTTTGGCATGTTTGAATCCTGCATGTAGCTGAGGCATGTAGCCTGCCATGCTGGCTGCCGATCTTGGGACTGCTAATGGACTTGAATCAGTGACCTGTCATGTGATTTGATAATCTTGGGACTGTGCCATTTTATTTTTCAACCTGGGGTTTGTCAGCCTCAGCAGCTAGCAGCTGCCGGAGTTGAGATGCCTCCAGCTTCAGTGGGCCGGGAGCAAGAGACAGAGCTGAAGCCCAAGGTTGAGAGGGTTTCACCCAGCCCCTAGAGCTGGCACCTTGAACTCAGCTTCTAGCCTCCTAAACTGTAAGAGAATAAATTCTTGTTTGTTTAAAACCACTCACCTGTAGTATTTTTGTTGGAGTGGCACTAGGTAACCAAAACAGTCGCTGGCCGTTGTGTTAGAAATACCGACTCTCAGTTAGCAGCTCAGTGCTTACCTACTTGTGTCACCAGAGCTCCTCTTGCCTGTCCCCTTGGCCTGTTTTATTTTTCTTCAAAACATGTTTCTCTACCAGATAATATCAAGTACATCTGTGTTTGCTGTCTGTCTCTCTGTCGCCAAGGGCAGGGACAGGGTCTGCCTTGATCTCTGCCACATGTCATAAAATAAAAACAAAAACAAAAACAAAAAAATGTTGCCTTTGAGTCAGTTCTGACTCATGACCACCCCATATGTGTCAGAGTAGCATTTAGGGTTTTCAGTGGCTGATTGTTCAGAAGCACATCACCAGGGCTTTTTTCCAAGGCACTTCCAGGTGGATTCAAACCTCTAACCTTTTGATTAGCGGCCAAGCATGCTAAACTAACCCTTTGTAGCACCCAGTGACTCCTGCACATAGTAAGCACTCAATAAATGCTTTGTTGAACATGTGAATGCATGTGTGAGCTGTCCCACACTTTTGTTCCCACAGCTGCCCTTCCATCAGTCTTATGGATCAATGATCTTCAACCCTGCAAGGCTCAACTCAGATCTCACCGGCCACTGGAAGCCTTCCTTGCCCAGAACTTCCTATCTCTGAACCAGCCTCTGCTCTGAGGTCCACAGAACCATGGATCCAGTTGGCATGTCATCCAAGTATGTCATGGCAGAGGCAGAGGGCTGGGACTTGGGCGTGCTCAGGATGTCAGCCCGAGGACTAGAGGTTCAGACACAGTGGTTCAGACAAAGAAAGCCAAACTCCATGCACATAATTGGCACCAAGGAAAAAATCTGCTCCTTCTTAAAGCCTCCAGCCCACAGAACACCACTTGTCCCTTCTGGGTACCACAGATGCTTAGTGACAGTTGAGATCTGTCTTCCAGAAGCAGGAACCAGGGAGTATTTCTGGCCCAATTAAGCTTTTGTGCTTGACAAGTAGGAAATGCAGCTTCACCTCTTTACATTGCTAGTGTGAGGGACATATGGGCTCTGTGAGCCTCTCTGCCGACTTGCTGTGCCTTCACACCAAGGGTACAGCATACACATGGGAACAGGGAACAACATGGGAATGGCCAAGGGCCAATTGATGTGGTTACTTTCATGTTGACCTGTGGCATTAGCCTCGGGAAATATATATGAAACATTGTTTTGCGAATTATCCAGATTGCATAATCAAGCAATTCTCTCCATTTCAGAGGTGTGAGGACTCTTCGCTGTTTTCATCAATAGCATTTGGTCTCTCCACGCATACAGTGCTGCCAGTAGTGAGGTTTCTGTTCCTCCAGGCTTGGCAGATTTCACCCTGTCCATTTTCCCAGGGAGATCAGATTTGAGACATTGTTTCTGATTCAACACTAGATAGATATAGAGATAGAAATACAGATTAAATTCACTGTTTATGTATATTTGAAGAGCTCTTAAATAAATCATATCTGCTCAAAGGTAGGTATGCCTGTTCAGTGCCATGAATGTCTGGCTCTCCTTGAGAGAGAAATCACGATGCAAGCAGCTTGTCCCCTTGTGGAGAGTGCTTGCCCTACCTTCCTGGTCTTTCCCAGCCTGTACCTTGCCCCACTATGCTCATTGGGAGGCTTGTCCCCACCTGTGAATCTCCAGGTCCCCGGCTTAGGGAGCCCTGCTCTTCTACCCACACTGTTTGCTGCCCTGGGGTCCTGGCCAGTGCCAAGGAGGGTCAAAGGCCCCTCCCTGTGCCTTTGGTCTGGTGCGGGCTTCTCGGCCTCTCAATGGAAATGTAGGAAAAGGAGACTGTTGTTGTTGGGGGGGGGTCTCCACCCAAGATCAATGAAGGTTGGTATATGGAGTGTAGTGATCTGTTAAGCATATGGGCCCTGATGGCTCAATGGGTACATGCTTGGCTGCTAACCAATAGGTCGGCACTTAGAACCCACCAGCAGCTCTGTGGGAGAAGAGACTTGTTGCTCTGCTCCTGTAAAGACTGTTGTTGTTGTTGTTGTTGTTGTTGTTGTGTGCCGGTGAGTCAGACCTGACTCGTAGCGACCCCTCCTTGGGTTTCTGAGGCGATATCTCTAAGGAAGTAGATTGCCCAACCTTCCTTCCGAGGAGGAGCTGGTGGATTTGAACCGCCAGCCTTCTGGTTAGCAGTCAAGTGCCTTAGGCACTATGCTACCAGAGCTCCTTAATAATGTATTAGCTACCATGAATTAGGTCCAACTTGATGGCCCACAACAACACAACAACCATGAATTAAGCACTTAACTTTTTGAAATGTGCTTTATAGATTTTTAACATACTGACAGCCTTATACTAAAAGAAGCATTATTTATCCCATGTTTCACATGACAAAATAAATGCTCAGAGGGGTTAATCAGCTTTCTTTCTCAAGGTCACAGAGCTTATGACGTAGCCAGTTTTCAAACCCAGGAGAGTCTGAGTTCTTGTCTGCTATGTGTTTCTCCCCTCCCCTCTGCTTTCGCTTCTCCTCTCAGAAGAGCAAATAGAGGCAGGACCAGGAGCCTAAGGTCAGCAACTGGACCCGCTGGAGAAGCCTCTGATGGGGGTGACACCAATAAAGCCACAGGCAAAGCCTTTGATGAAACCAAAAAAACCAAACTCACTGCCATTGAGCTGATTCTGACTCATAGTGACCCCCATTGGGTTTCCGAGGTGGTAAATATTTAAGGTGCTCTATAATTGAGGCCTGTTTTCCATCCGTATTCTTTCAGTGGGCCCCACCAAGACTGCTACCCAGCTGGTGTGTACAGGTACAACTAGACCTTGTTAAAATGTTGAACTACTTTCATACAAGTTGGAAAGGAGTTGCTGCCCTACTATCTCCCCTCCTACACCCCATCACCCTGACCTGCTCTGGCCCCTCCACTGGAACCCAGGACCTTCTCATAGTTCCAAATTTCAAGGGCAAAATCCTGGCCCTGCAGGGGCTTGCAGGACCCTACTTCAATGCTAGAGCCTGTGCTTGGTCAGTACTTGGGAAGTTCCCATTTTCCATTATTCTGAAATTCTCCATTGGGCCCAGCTCTCTCATGGACACACCTGGTCTGGTAGGGCATCTCCTGCTGCCTCCTGCATCCCTGGATACAGCATCCTCTTTGTCCAGACCTCAGGGTTGTATTGGAGGGAAGGTACATCTGGGCTCAGCCATGGGGACAGACTCTGCATATAAGGCAGGGGACTTGCTGATGTGGCTGTTCCTCCTTCAGCAACCATTCTAACCAGGCAGGGTGACACCCAAGCTGGCTAAACTCAGCTGTGGACCCTGGTGATCCAGGGTAGCTGAAAGGATGGTCCAGAGACTGGGAAGGAACTAAAAGCTCACAAAAGTCCAAGCTGAAGAAGGGACCTTTAGCATAAGCTTTATGGGTGGGGCAAGGCCAAAGTCAAGAAGATGAGCCTCAAAGACAGAACTGGAAGAATGAGAACAATTTAGTTGGAGAATTGGGAGGTGGGTCAGAGCAAGTGATGCAGTCTAAAGATGTGAATGTTAGAGGGTAACTGAGGTCCTAATTGGTGCTTTAGGTGCACTGCAGGACCAGAACTAGAGATGCCTCATGGGAGACAGAAAAACTACAAAGAGATAGGTGTGACTGGGCAAAAGGATTAGACTTTGCTGTTAGCAAAGACAGTCCAGGACTCTTTCCTGCCCTGGAAGCCCCCAGCATGAATAGGTCTCCCCTTCCTGAATTCTGAGTCATGTGTGAACACATTTACGTACCAGCACACATAATAACGACAAAGCCCTGTGGCTTTCCCCCTGCTTGCTCCCATCCTCCCAGGCCTGCTGTTTGTTCCATAGCCTCATATTGCGTTAGTGTGCAGTTCAATAGATTTTTTTTTTTTATGGCAGTTAGAATTAAATAACCAAAAGATAAATCCAGTGGGCTGAGGAAAAACAGAAGTTTAATCAAAGGAAATAACAGAGTTGTTCTGGTTCTAGAATTGCAGGATGTACTGAAGTGCTCAGCAGGGCCTGTGACGAAGTCCCTCTCCTCTTTTCTCTTTCAGTCTTCCTCCCCCTGCCATGTGCCCACGAGGGTGTTTCAGAGGTGACTCACTCCTCTCATCACACACGCACATGGGTAGCCCACGTGTATGCTGGGCAGTGGGCTGGGACAGGGTCATCTCTCAGGCTACCATAGAGCACAGGGAAGGTCAAGGCCAGGACTTCCATCCCAGATCATCAAAGTATTGCTGAAGGAGATTATCCTTTTTTTTTTTTTTTTTCTGTTGCCCTGAGGTTCTAAGGGCAACAAACTGCTGGCAACAAATAAAAGGATTGTAAGTGATGGCCTGGGGCCCTGTGGTCTTGGGTATTGTTAGAACTTGTGTGGCAACAGGAAAGGGTATAGAAAAGGAAGTTTGGGATAAAGTATAATAAGATCTTGGGACCCAGCTGGACATGGCTGCTGTGCTATAGGGTAGCAGGGGGGTGAGAGGACCTATCTGGGGTGTGTGTGTGTGGGGGGGGTAACAGGAAGGCCAGGGCTCAGATCCCACTAGGGGGAGGCCCAATCCAGTATGCTCAGAGTATGACCAGGTAGCCGTGGGTTGAGAAGGCCCCTGCCCACATTCCCAATCTCTCCAGGCACCTTTTTCCCTCTCCTCACTGTGTTCACAGCTCTCTTTGCTGCCATGTACCTTCCTGCTTCAGTATCTTTGCACAGCCTCTCCAGTGTCAGATCATCCAATAAGCAAGGTAAGCATAGGTTTACTTGTGTTTACTTACTAGTCTGCAGTAAACAATTTCACATTTTTTCACCACCTTCTCTAAGGTGCTTCTAGATATGGCTGGTATCTGTCTCTCTCCCAACCCCACAGCACCTTCCTACAGAATCAAAGCCTCGCATCAAATTTACAATCCTGACAGGGATGGAGTACCCACTTAGCAAGGTAAGTAAAGACTTACTTGTTCTTAATTATTAATCTGTAGTGAACAATTTCACATGAGTTTCACCACTTGATAACCAATAATCTGCCCTTGGTGGTGCAGTAGTTAAGCACTTGGCTGCTAACCAAAGGCCAACAGTTCAAACCCATTAGGGCTCTGCCAGAGTCTGTTTCCGTAAAGATTTCAGCCTTGGAAACCCATGAGGCAGTTTTACTTTGTTCTAAAGGGTTGCCATAGGAGCTCTGGTAGCATAGTGCCTAAGGCGCTTGACTGCTAACCAGAAGGCTGGTGGTTCAAACCCACCAGCCACTCCTTGGAAGGAAGGTTGGGCAATCTATTTCCTTAGTGATACCACCTCGGAAACCCAAGGAGGGGTCGCTATGAGTCAGGATCGACTCGATGGCACATAAAAACAATATTAACAACAAAGGGTTGCCATGAGTTGGAATCTACTCTATCGCAATGAGTTTGGTTGCTTTGGTTTATATCTTTGATGATTGTTGTTGTTAGTTGGTGTCAAGTTGATTCCACATCATGGTGACCCCAGAGTAGAAAGGCTCCCTAGGTTTTTCTTGACGGTACTCTTAACAGAAGCAGATAGGTCTTTTCTTCTGCAATAATCTGGGTAAATTTATACTATCAACTTTTAGGTTAGCAATCAAGCAGAAACTGTTTTATCACCAAGAAAACCCTATGGAGCAGTTCTACTCTACAAAAACATGAAGTTGCCATGAGTCAGAATTGAGTCTGTGACAATGGATTTTCATTTATATCACCATTTCCTACAGAAGTATGTAGAAACAGCTCAACAGCCATTTAAGAAATGATTGGCTTAAATGAAATACAGCTAGGTCCTTGTTAAGTGCAGTAGAGTCAATTCCAACTCATAGCTACCCTAGGTACAACAAAACAAAATAGTGTCCGATCCTGCACCATCCTCACAGTCATTGCTATGCTTGAGCCCATTGTTGCAGACACTGTGTCAATCCATCTCCTTGAGGGTCTTCCCTTTTTTCACTGACCCTCTACTTGAAGACTGGACAATCTACTTCCATAGAGATACCACCGCCTCGGAAACTCAAGGAGGGGTCACTATGAGTCAGAATAGACTAGATGGCAGTG
The DNA here is from genome assembly GCF_000298275.1 of Orycteropus afer afer. Taxonomy (NCBI): domain Eukaryota; kingdom Metazoa; phylum Chordata; class Mammalia; order Tubulidentata; family Orycteropodidae; genus Orycteropus; species Orycteropus afer. The sequence continues at coordinate 14,620,052 of NW_006921626.1, read as the reverse complement.
AGGTTTTTTTTTTTTTTTCCCTACTTGAACAAGCATGATATCCTTCTGTAGGGAATGGTCCCTTCTGACAACATGACCAAAGTAGGTGAGACAAAGTCTGGCCATTCTCACTTCCAAGGAGCATTTCAGCTGCATTTCTTCCAGGACAGATTTGTTCATTCTTCTGGCAGTCCATGGTATTTTCAGTATTCTTCCCCAACACTGTGATTCAAAGGCATCAAATCTTCTTCTATCTTCCTTATTCTTTGCCTAGGTATCACATGCATATGAGGTGATTGAAAAGATAATGGCTTGGATCAGGGACATCTTAATCTTCAAAGTGACATCTTTGCTCTTTAACATCTTAAAGAGGTCTTTTGCAGCTGATTTTCCTAATGCAGTGTGTCTTTGGGTTTCTTGACTGCTGCTTCCATGGGATTGATTGTGGATCCAACTAAAATGAAATCCTTGACAACTTCAATCTTTTCTCCATTTATTATGATGTTTCTAATTGGTCCAGTTGTGAGGATTTTTGTATTCTTTATGTTGAGGTGTAGTTTTTTATCTCCATCAGTAAGTACTTCAAATCTTACCTTTCACCAGGTAAGGATGTGTTATCTGCATATTGCAGGCTGTTAAAGAGTCTTCCTCCAATCCTAATGCCATATGCTTCTTCAGATAGTCCAGCTTTACACACTATTTACTGAGTATACAGATTGAATAAGTATGGTGAAAGTATACAACCCAGAGTCACACCTTTCCTGATTTTTTAAACCATGCAATATTCCTTTGTTTTGTTGGAATGGTGCCTCTTTGTCTATGGACAGGTTCCTTACGAACATGAGTGTTCTGGAATTCCCATTCTTCTCAATGTTATCCAATTTGTTACGGTCCACACAATGAATGCCTTTGCATAGTCAATAAACACAAGTAAACATCTCTCTGATATTCTTTGCTTTCAGCTAAGATCTGTTTGACATCAGCAATGATATCCCTCATTCCGTGTCCTCTTTTGAATCCAGCTTGAATTTCTGTCTGTTCTCTATCTATATACTGCTGCAACCATTTTGAATTATTTTCAGCAAAATTTTCCTTGTGTGCGATATTAATGATATTGGTTGATAATTTTCGCATTCTGTTGGTTCACCTTTCTTTGGAATGAGCACAAATATGGATCTCTTCTAATCAGTTGGCCAGGTAGCTATCTACCAAATTTCTTGGCATAAACAAGTGAGTGCCTCCAGCACTGCATTCATTTGTCTTAAAATGTATTCTTCAGTTTCTGGAGCCTTGTTGTTCACCAATGCCATCAGTGCAGTCTTCCTTCAATACCACCAGTTCTTGATCATATATTACCTTCTGAAATGGTTGAATGTTGACCAATTCTTTTTAGTACAATGACTGTGAATTGTCATCTTCTTTTGATGCTTCCTGCATTGTTTAATGTTTTTTCCATAGAATCCTTCAGTATTGCAACTCGAGGCTTGAATTTTTTCTTCCATTCTTTCAGCTTGAGAAATGCCAAGTGTGTTCTTTCCTTTTAGTTTTCTAACTCCAGGTCTTTGCATATTTCATTATATACTTTACTTTGTCTTCTCACACCCCCCTTTGAAATCTGTTCAGCTCTTTTTTTTATATCATCACTTCTTCCATATTCTTTAGTTATTCTCCATTGAAAAGCAAGTTTCAAGGTTTCTTCTGTCATCCATTTTGGTCTTTTCTTCCTTTCCTGTCTTTTTAATGACCTTGTGCTTTCTTCATGTATGATGTTCTTGATGTCATCCCACAACTCTCCTGGTCTTCAGTCACTGATGTTCAATCCATCAAATCTATTCTTTAGATGATCTCTAAATTCAGGTGGGATGTACTCAAGGTATTATTTTGGCTCTCATGGAGTTGTGTTAATTTTCTTTAGCTTCAACTTGAACTTGCATATGAGCAATTGATTGTGTGTTCCACAATCAGCTCCTGGCCTTATTTTGACTGATGATATTGAGCTTCTCCATTGTCTCTTTTCACAGATATTGTCAATTTGATTCCTGTGCATTCTGTCTGGCAAAGTCCACTTGTATAAACACTATTCATGTTATTGAAAAATTGTATCTGCAATGAATAAGTCATTGTCTTGCAAAATTCTATCATGCAATGTCCAGCATCATTTCTATCACCGAGGCCATATTTTCCAACTATGATGCTTCTTCTCTGTTTCCAACTTTGGCACTCTAATCACTGGTAATTATCAATACGTCTTGATTTCATGTTTGGTCAATTTCAAATTACAGTAGTTAGTAAAAATCTTCAATTTCTTTATCTTTGGCCTTAGTGGTTGATACATAAATTTGAATAATAGTAGTATTAACTGGTCTTCCCTGTAGGCATATAGATATTATCCAACCACTAACAGAATTGTGCTTTAGAATCCCCACCCCAACCCCACAGCCATCAAGTTGATTCTGACTCATAGTGAACTCCCTCTCCACACTGAGTTTCCAAGGCTATAAATCTTTAAGGAAGTAGATTGCCTCATCTTCCCACAGAGAAACTGGTGGGCTTGAACCAGTGACCTTCTGGTTAGCAACTTACACCACCAGAACTCCTTATACTTCAAGATATATTTTGAAATGTTCTTTTTGACTATGAATGTGATACAATTCTGCTTCAATTTGTCATTCCCAGCATAGTAGAATGTATGATTTTCTGATTCAAAATGACCAATGCCAGTCGGTTTCAGCTCACTAAGGCCTAGGATAGTGATCTTTATGCGTTCTGTTTCACTTTTGACAACTTCCAGTTTTCCTAGATTCATACTTCATATGTTCCATGTTCCAGTTATTAATGAATGTTTGCAGCTGTTTCTTCTCATTTTGAGTCATGTCCCATCAGCAAATGAAGGTTCTGGAAGTTTTATTCCATCCATGTCATCAAAGTTTACTTTACTTTGAGGAGGTAGCTCTTCCTCAGTCATATTTTGAGTACCTTCTGGTAGCATAGTGCTTAAGGCATTTGACTATTAACCAGAAGGCTGGTGGTTCAAACCCACCAGCCACTCCTTGGAAGGAAGATTGGGCAATCTATTTCTGTAGAGATATCACCTAGGAAACCCAAGGAGGGGTCACTATGAGTTGGATCCGACCTGATGGCAGTGAGTTTTTTGTTTTTGTTTTTGTTTTTCTCAGCCTGACTGGCTCATCTTCTGTCATGAGGTCAGACAATGTTTCACTGCTATTCGTAAAGTTTTCCAGTAACATATCAGACAGTGTTTCACTGTTTTCAGTGACCAATTTTTTTCAGAAGTTAATAGCATTGTCCTTCTTCCCAGTCTGTCTAATCTGGAAGCTCTGTTGAAACCTGTCCAACATAGTGACCTTGCTGGTATTTGAAATACCAGTGGCATAGCTTCCAGCCTCACAGCAACATGCAAGCCACCCACAGTACAAAAAATTGACAGAAGAGTGGTAGACGAAGGTCCTTAGGTTGTGCAAATGGTCTGCACTCCACTACTAACCTGATGGTTGGCAGTTCAGACCTATTTTATGGTACCATGGAAGAAAAGCCTGGGAATCTGCATTGATAAAGTTTACAGCCAAGAAAACCATACAGAGCATTTCTATTCTGTAACACATGAAGTTGCCATGAGTCAGAATAGACTTGACAGCAACAGGTTTGGTTTGGGTTTAGCTGGTGTTAAAAAGGTCCTGCAGGGAGGGCAGAGCCCAGTGGAGGGAAGGCCAAGAAGGCCATCTTGGCAGGAAGGAGACAGGAGCCTGGGCAGGGAGGGCTTCCAGGAGGCATGTGGACTCCAGTCCCAAGGGTGTGGAGCCTGCTGGGAGTGGGAGCAAGGAAAAATACAATCTCAGGGACACTCTAACCTGGGCAGTAACTCTGAGGGAACTCAGGGCCCAGGAACAAGATAGGAGTCCAGTTCTCCAAATGGTGCCTCCAATGGAGGAAAATCTAAGTCTCAGAAACAGAGTGAAGCCCAAGTGTGAGATTAGGGTCCCCAAATCAGGGCCAATGGCCACCAACAATGAGCTGATGTTGAGTTACAGAATATTCAGTCAGGTCTACTTAAATCTGTTTAGCCTAATGGGCTAAGGGACTGAGGGCAGGGCTGAGTCTGCACAGGAGAGTGAAGGAGGAGAGGAGGTTCATTAAGTGCATCTATACTATATCTATAAGAGCTCTGGTGGTGGAGTGCCTAAGGCATTTGACTGCTAACCAGAAGACTGGCAGTTCAAACCCACCAGCCACTTCTTGGAAGGAAGGTTGGGCAATCTACTTCTGTAGTGATACCGCCTTGGAAACCCAAGGAGGGGTTGCTATGAGTCAGATCGTCTCGACTTGATGGCAGTGAGTTTGTTTGTTTGTTTGTATATATATATATGCTATATCTATAGTTATGAATCTGTCTGCATCTATATACCTACTGTATCTACTTCTATTTCTACCCATACCTGTTTATTTCTATAGTTTTTTTCTCTATTTGAATCTCCCTCAGGGCCTGATCAGAGATGGTCCCAGGAGGCAACTGGAGGTAGATTTGAGTTCAGAATTTTGGAACTATTTATAGGGACTATAAGGACCCCTGAAGGTTCAGTGATTAAGTTAACTCACTCATCTCCTAACCAAAAGGTCAGTGGTTCAAACACACCAGTGGCTTTGCAGGAGAAAGGTATGGCAGTCTGGTCCTGCAAAGATTTACAGCATTAGAAATCCCATGGGCATTTGAATCAATTCAATTTCTGTTGACTCAATGACAACACGTTTGGTTTTGGTTTATAGGGACCATTAACCGACAGGATTACTCCTCTCTCTCTCTATAGTGTAGACACTTCATCACAATTCACAGATGCCCCACACCCAATTAATTTGGCAGATATAAGTGAGTTCAAAGAGACTTGCAAATTAAATCCTGGCTCCAAAAAACAGGTACCCCCTGTCCAGGGCTGTGTACTGGGGGAGGTAGACACAGAGCCTCTCCTTAGCCACCTCTGCACAATAAGCTTCAGGGTGCACTGGGTTATTAGAGAAAAGGACCTGGCAGCTAATTGCAGCAGACCTTGTTCAACTTCAATAGCAGCTTCAGGTACTTCCATAGGAGTCTATAGATTAAGGAGTCAGCAAGATGAGTGGGGAGAGATTGGGTTTGGCTTAAAGCAGATCCAGGTTTGAATCCTGAATCTACCACTTACTATCTGTGTGATCCTACTCAATCTGCTCAACCTCTCTGAATCTTGATTCTTTGTGTAATGGGGGTAAAAAGACCATCTCAGAGGGATAATATGAAGGTTAAATCATATAATGCATGCTAAGCACCTGCTCAGTGGAAGCCAACCTTCTATCCTTAGTTTAATTCATCAAGACCATCACAGTCACCAGCAAACATGTCAGTTTCCCAGTAGAGGAAAAGTGTGTCTCCTTCTGTTCACTCTCTGCTGCAGAGCCAGTGAAAGGTCAAGGTCAGTTCTTT
>NW_006921626.1:14607044-14614503 GCF_000298275.1 Orycteropus afer afer | reverse complement strand
TGATGCCATTCAAGTGCTGACTCTGTAATTGCTTGCCTCCATGCCCTTGTGTCCACCTGCTGCCACCTCCAGGGTCACCTCTGGGTTCAGCTCTGACTAATGCTTAGGAATCAGCCCTGATCCTAGAATGAAACAGGAGGCCTGATTGTCAAACGTGCTGTTATTCCTACTTAGGTTCCAGGACCCTTACCTTATCTCCTCCCCTCTCCCATAACTCAGGCCCAAGAACTATCCCCCTGTGTGACTACAGTCTGCCTATGTCTCCCTGTCTTGAGTTATTCCCTGGAAACAGATATCCAGCCTTCCTCCAAACTCAGACCCTAGTCCTCATGCATATCCTTGTGGCTGCCATGTGACCAGACTCTGAGGGAGGAGAGCCTACAATCTGGGAACTCGGCCTGCCTCCAACAGCTTGTGAGCTGCCAACCCCCACCTCTCCAGGAGGCCGGCTGCCAGGGTCCCTCCCACCCCTGCTCTGGGTCTGTGGTAGGGGAAAACACCATAGACTCAAAAATATTTTATAGAAACTCTTTTATTAAGCTTTGAACAGGACAAAGACAATGATTATTTATGAGGGAAACCATCAGCATGTACCCCATACACAGGCTGATGGAATCCACTGAATTACAGTTGTGGTGTTCATTATATATGATAAAAAACAAAGGAAATCCTCATAAGACCATGATTGGTGGCAGGGCAATCCATCACTGTTGCAGGTGGAACTATAGAATCGAGGAAAGGACCGTAATTGGGATACATACATAATTGCAGGTTAAAAAGTTACAGGATTGGCTGTAATGATTTTGATAAATCATTAAGGACATGTCCAGGAAAGTTCTATATGTAAGAAGAACACACTCAAGCAAATTCCCTTATTTTTTGTGTGAGCACCATACTAGTTAATCTGTTTCAACCACATTCTTCCTGAAGGCAAACTGTCTTTTCCTGGGCTTGTCCAGACTTGTCTGTCTAAGTATAGCCACATTGTTGGTTTAATGGCTAGCAAGCATTGGGGGAGTAGCATAAAGAACTCAAATGGCATATGAACTTATGTCAAGACAAAATGGAGTTAGGGATCCAGCTGTAGACCACTGCCTTCCACAAACCAAGTGCTTTAGATTTTAGACTCTAATAATTCAGAGCTCAGGCCTTGTTATCTAAAGGAAGTTCCATGCAACTCCCTCCAATTATGAATCACACAGAGGTGAGGTTCTTCAGTGCACTAAAGGAAACGAGAGGTATTCCACCTCAGATTCTGTCTGTCCTCTGGGTGCGGCTTATGGTTTTTGTAGGTTGTTGAGCCAAGAAGGTGATGTTATTACAGCTTTAGATGCCTGTTAAACATATACAAACTTGTAAGCATGTGCAGTTGCAAAGAGTTACAATATCTCATTATCATGGAGGCATATTTCATTATCATACTAACTCTTTGTCCAGGGACGTGATTTTTACCATATGTAGTTCCTTAGGCATTTGACTGCTAACCAGAAGGCTGGAGGTTCAAACCCACCAGCCACTCCTTGGAAGGAAGATTGGGCAATCTACTTCCGCATTGATACTGCCTTGGAAACCCAAGGAGGGGTTGCTATGAGTCGGATCGACTCGATGGCAGTGAGTTTGGTTGTTTGGTTTGAATGTAACTTTTACCTACTTGTGCTGACCATTGCTGGATCCATAAAAGTTAATCTATATCAAAACCAGGAATTGCAACTTTTTAAATGAGAAACCATGAAGAGCATGATGTTTACCAATAACTTTGAATGATGAACAGATGGTCAGGACTACCAGATATTTGAGGAGAGATATCAAAGTGAAAATGAGATTGAGAGAAAAGGGATGGGTGAGTATCGATAAAAGAAAATGTGCTAGAAAAGAAAACTAAGACAAAAACAGGACAGATGAGATAAGAAAATTAAAGGAACAAAGAGATAATAAAGAAAAGAGGAGAAAAGTATTCTATCTCTATATGTGTGTGTGTGTGTATATATATATGTATGTATAGATATATGTATGTACAGATATCTCTATGTATGTATAGATATCTCTATGTATGTATAGATATATATGTATGAATAGATATATATGTATGTATAGATATATGTTGTTAGTTATGATTGAGTTGACCTAACTCATGGTGGCCTTATGTATAACAGAACAAAATGTTGCCCGTCTTCATGATCCTTGGTATATTTGAGTCCATTGTTGTGACTATAGCGTCAGTCCACCTCCTTAAGGGATTCCTTCATGTTCATTGACCCTCTACTTTACCAAGCATGATATATCAAAAACACCAAACTTACTGTCATCGAGTTGATTCCAACTCATAGCAACCCCCTTTAGGTTTTCGAGGCAGTAAATCTTTATAGAAGTAGATTGCCCAGTCTTCTTTCCATGGAGTAACTTGTGGATTTGAACCATCAATCTTCTGGCTAGCAGTCAAATGCCTTAGGTGATACACCACCAGAGCTCCTTAAGCATGATATTATAAAGTCATATATATATATATATATATATATATATATATATACATACACACACACACACATATATATATATATATATATATGTATTTCAGAACAGAAGGCCATGAATTTTCAGATTGAAAGAGCCTATTGAAATCCCATCATAACAAATGAAAAACGACCTACATCAATTTTGAAATTTAGAACACCAACTATAAAGAGAAAATTCAAAAAAGTTTTTAGAAAGCTAAAGCCAGGCAAAACAAGAGGATCAGGAATCAAAATGGTGTTGGACTTCTCATTAGCAGCACAGGAAGCCAGGAGAGTAGAGAACAATGCCTTCAACATTTTAAGAAGGAAAAAGTTTTTTAAACCTGGAATTCTATATTTAGTCACTAAGTGTGAGAGCAGAATTTTCAGGATTTGCAGGGACTCAAACAAATTGATCCCTATGCATCTTGTCTTAACAAATTGCTAAAGAAGATGTACCACCAAAACGAGGCTATAATCCAAGAAAGAAGATATGGGACTTGATAAAAAAGGAGATACAATTCATCAGAGCAATGAACACAGTCTTTGGAGGACAGGTCTGCTGCAGCCTAGGGAACAAGCCAGAGCAGGAGGGAGAGTGGCTCCAGGAAGGAGACCCCCAGGAAAACAAATGGGATTGATATATTACTCGGTGACCTTCACCACTCATAAATATTATTGCTAGACATTTTTCAGGGCTGAAGGAGTAGCTGGGGGTAACAAGACAATGTACATAGAAAACTAAGCAAGTTTTAAAATGAGGTAATTATTACTTCAGGATAAGTAGAATATTGTAGAAGAAAGGAAATGTAATCACTGTACACTATTTATTCTGCATAAACACTTAGACTAATTAACACTGACTAGGAGCTCTGGTAGCATAGTGCCTAAGGCATTTGACTGCTAACCAGAAGGCTGGCGGTTCAAACCCACCAGCCACTCCTCGGAAGGAAGGTTGGGCAATCCTACTTCCGTAGTGATACTGCCTCGGAAACCCAAGGAGGGGTGGCTATGAGTCTGGGCCGACTCAACGGTAAATAACAACAACAACGACTGATTTAACAGAAAAATATTGAAGCCACTATCCTTGGAGGGTAGGAGGAGAAAAGGAAGTAGGAAGAAAATAAACCCTTGTCCACTATAACAGGACCAAAACCATAAAACCAAACTCACTACTGTGAGTCGGATCCAACTCATAGTGACCCCTCCTTGGGTTTCCAAGGCAGTATCACTCCAGAGGTAGATTGCCCAATCTTCCTTTTGAGGAGTGGCTGGTGGATTTGAACCGCCAGCTTCTGGTTAGCAGTCAAGTGCCTTAGGCACTACGCCACCAGAGCTCCCTATAACAGGGCATTGCTAGATAATCCTAAACTTGATAAATCAAGAAAATCAATATAAGTACATTATTTAGAAATACGGAGGTAAATACCAGAAAAAAACTCCTAAAAATATATTAATTTTCTATTGTTACATTAAAAAATTACCTAATATAAAAGCTTAAAGCAGCACTCACTTATCTCATGGTTTTCATGGGTCAGGAGTCTGACGTCAGGTTAGATGACTCCTCTGCTCAGGCTCTCACCAGGCTGAAATCAAGGTGTTAACTGGGTTGTGTTATCATCCGGAGACTTGACTGGGGAAGAAGCCACTTTCAAATTCTTTAAGCTGTTGACAGAATTTATTTCCTTGTGGTTGTATGACTAAGGGGCCCAGCTGTTTATTGTCTATAGACTGGAGCCACCCTCAGGTCCCAGAGGCCACTCACAGTTCCTTTTCTAGCGGCCTTCTCCAAATAACTGCTTACTTCATTGAGCCCACAAGGAGAATCTCTAGCTCCAATTTGCCAAAATGGAGTTTATATAACAATGTAACCATGACAGTAACATATTGACATAGTCTACTAGTTAGAAGCAAGTAACAAGGCCTGCCCTCACTCAAGGGGCATGGATATCATCAGGTGGGAATCATCTATCACCACAAAGAGGTTAGTACATTTAATTTTTTGATAAGTAAATAATCCAAAATATGAAAAAGAGTATATATAATAAATCCCTCCCACCCCTATTTCATAGCCAGGCAGTGCTCTTCCCTGGAGGCAATAAATGTGATTGGTTTCTTGTGTAACTTACCAAATTATATGTATGTGAATATATATGTTGTTGTTGTTATGTGCCAACAAGTCAGACCTGACTCATAGCAACCCCTCCTTGGGTTTCTGAGGCGGTATCACTATGGAAGTAGAGTGCCCAACCTTCCTTCCGAAAAGTGGCTGGTGGGTTTGAACCACCAGCCTTCTGGTTAGCAGTCAAATGCCTTAGGTGTAGACATTTCACCAAAAGAAACCAAATAGACAATAAGCACATGAAAAGATCTCAATATCATTAGCCATTAGGGAACTGCAAGTCAAAGCCACAATGAGCTATCATTTCATGTCCATTAAGATGGCTACAAGGAGCTCTGGTAGCATAATGGATAAGGCATTTGGTGACTAACCAGAAGGTCAGTGGATCAAACCCACCAGCTGCTCTGCAGAAAGAAGATGGGGAGATCCATTTCCATAAAGATTTAGAGCCTCAGAAACCTAGTGGAGGTTCTATGAGTTGGAATTGACTCAATGGCAGTGAGTCTGGTTTTTAATTTGGAAGTTGGCTATGATTTAAAAAAGAAGAGGAAAGTAAAACAACAGTTTTGACAAAGATGTGGAGAAATTGGAACCCTCATCTCTTGTTAGCAGGATTTTTAAATGATGCAGCTGGGGAAAAACAGCTTGGTTGTTTCTTGAAAAATTAAACATAGAATTACCATATGACCCAGAAATTCCACTCCTAAGTATACGCTCAATAGAATTGAAAGCAGGGACACAAGCAGACACATTTATGCCATTGTAGCACTATTCACAACAGCCAAAAGGTGAACAGATGAACGGATAAACAAAATGTGATACATGCATACAGTAGAATGTTATTTTGCCTCACACAGAAATTAAGTCCTGATACATGCCCCAACATGAATGAGCTTTGAAAACATTATGCTGAGTGACATAAGTGCATCACAAAAGGACAAATATAGTATTATCCCATTTACTGTATATGAAATATACAACTGATATGCACTAGCTTCCTTGATCTCTTATATTTTATAAGGGAAGGAAGACCAGTCCCTAGAGAAGGAGATCATGCTTGGTAAAGCAGAGGGTCAGTGAAAAAGAGGAAAACTTTCAGTGAGATGGATTGACACAATGGCTGCAGCAATGGGCTCAAGCATAGCAATGATTGTGAGGATGGTGCAGGACCAGGCAGTGTTTTGTTAAGTTGTAAAAACACTGTTGGTCACTATGAGCTGAAACAAACTAGATAGCACAAATAATAACAACAACTGTGTGTGTGTGTGTGTGTGTATGAGTCAATTTGACTCATAGTGATCCCTCCTTGAGTTTTGGAGGTGGCATCTCTATGGAAGTAGGTTGCCCAATCTTCCTTCTGAAGAGTGGCTGGTGGATTTGAACCACCAGCCTTCTGGTTAGCAGTCAAATGCATATACACACATATAATAAAACAAAGGAGAAATACTCACAAAAATTATAGTCCTTGTTTCTGCTATCAGTTATGTGGTCATAACAGTATTTAGAACAAGCAAATGTACAGAGACTAAAGTTTATTATTGGTTACCACGAGTTTAAGAAGGAGGAGAGAATCACTGCATAGGAGGCATTGAGCTTCTGTTAAGGGTGATGGAAGAAAATATTGTAAATTATTAGTAGTGATGGTTTCATAACATAATGAATGCAATTAATGTCAATTAACTGTTGACCAAAGCAAAAAAATTGGTCTCCATTCACCTGGAAACAGAAGAAGGAGAGTCAGGAATAGAAAAAGGATGGAGAGTATGGGCAATTGCCTCCATGAACAACTGCCTTCTTTGCTGTGAGACCAGAAGAGCTGGATGGTGACTGGCTATAATTACTGCCCATAGAAGAATCCTGATCAAAAGGGGGGGAAAGAAGAACAGAATTTTAAATTCTCATGGAGTCCAGACTTCCTGGTGACATGAAGTTTAGATGAAACTATTGCCCTGAGATAATCTTTAAACCTTAAACCAAAAATATCCCCTGAAGATCATGGTTGCAGGGGACATCAAGCTCAATTGGCATTACATAGTGTACAAAAACATTGTTCCACATTGTGGTGGTTACATTTGTATATCAACTTGGCTGGGCCTGGTTGAGTTGCTGGGCAGCTGAATGTAGTTATTCCCCATGGTGAGATTGGTAATTAACTCCATGGTGGAATCTATTGGACCAGTGCTGTGTCCGACAAAACCACACAAGTCATGAAATGAAGTGACACGAAAGGATTAATGGTTTTTTAAAAGGATTGGGGGCCAGGAAGATGTCCTGCATATTCTGTGAGAGTGACACCTGATGTATCCGTCCCATTTTATTTATACATAAGCATATGATTACATCATTATTCCTGATATTTTTTAAAAAGCAATCAAATATTCTCCTACAGTAAAATCAAATTTTTCCTTATAATGATCAGTGATTAATTAAAAGCTAAAGTTCTACTCTTTCCCATACCCAAAGGCATTTTCCCATGTCCAAATGTATTGGATATTAATTAGATTAATATCTCTTGCAGGATTAGCAAATAATCACTAAGATACATCATTATAAAACATAATATGATTGTTAAGGTACGTGATTCTAAAGAATGGTTTCTAAGGTATACTATTCTTAGGGCAAAACATTATTCCAGGGAAACTGGTTCACAAACATTCTGCTGGGGCAACGTTCCACCCCAGGAACACAAAGCTGGAGCCAAGCTAGCATTCAACAGTAAGAGAGGCCTTGCCATCTCTTTTTTTTTTTTTTTTTTTAATTAGGATTTGGGTGAAGATTTACAGAGTAAATTCACTTTTCATACAGCAGTTCACATATACTTTGTCTCATGTCATTGACCAAAATT
>NW_006921626.1:14596658-14605709 GCF_000298275.1 Orycteropus afer afer | reverse complement strand
TGTGAGGTACAGATCTTGTTTCATTTTTCTGCAAATGGATTTGCCATCTCTTAACTGTAGTTAGAACATGTGCCTTGCAATCATGTTCTTTTGGGGGTCTTTTTCTTGGTCTCCAACAGAGCATCTGAGTAGCTGCTTTGGGTATATGGTCTGCCTTCTGTATATGAGAAACAGCTTTGGGAATGGTCTCTAGCTTATGGCATGCTTGAACCCTACATGTAGTCATGTCACTGTTCAGCAGCCTGCTATGCTCTGCTGACCTTGGGACTTTCAATGGACTTGAATTAATGGCCTGCCATGTGGTTTGGTAACATTGAGCCTGTGCCATTTTATTTGTTGACCTTGGGCTTGTTAGCCTCAGCAGCCAGTAGCCATCTGAGTGAAGGAAAGCCTCCAGCTCTAGTGGGCCAGGAGCAAGAGGCAGAGCTGAAGCACAAGGTTGAGGGGCTTTCACACAGCCCCTAAAGCCTGGTATTTTGAACTCAGACTTAAAGCCTCCAAATTATAAGACTAAACTCCTGTTTGTTAAAGTCATCCCATTTGTGGTATCTATTCATAAGGTTTTCCTTGGCCAATTCCTTGAGAAATGGATGGCCTCCTCCTTCTTCCTAGTCTGTCTCAGTCTGCAAGACATGCTGAAACCTGTGCACTATGTGCAACCCTACTGGCATTTGAAACACCAGCAGCACAACCTGAAGCCTCACAGCAACATGACACCAGAGCACGACAAACTGACAGACAAGTTTGTCCCTCTTAGATTTTGTTTCTCTGGTATCCATAACGATTTCCCTGGCCATTTCAAATCAGACAATCATATGATCTACTATGCCAGGAATGACAATCTGAAGAGGAATGTCATGGCATTCATCATCACAAAGGTTATTTCAAGATCTGTCCTGAAGTACAATGCTGTCAGTGATAGGATAATATCCATACGTCTACAAAGAAGACCAGTTAATACTACTATTATTCAAATTTATGTACCAAACACCAAAGTAAAAGATGAGAAAACTGAAGATTTTTATCAACTTCTGCAGTCTGAAATTGACTGAACATGAACAATCAAGATATGTTAATTATCACTGGTGACTGGAATGCAAAATTGGAAACAGAAGAATCACTGGTAGTTGGAAAATTTGGTGTTGGTGACAGAAATAATGCTGGAGATATATGATAGAATTTTGCAAGACCAACGACTTATTCATTGCAAATACTTTTTTTCAACAACACAAATGGTGGCTATACATGTGGACTTTGCCAGATGGAATACACAGGAATCAGATTGACTACATCTGTGGTAAGAGGCGATGGAAAAGCTCAAAAGCTTCAGCCAAAACAAGGCCAGGAGCTGACTGTGGAACAGACTATTAACTGCCCACATGCAAGTTCAACTTGAAGTTGAAGACGATTAAAACAAGTCCATGAGAGCCAAAATATGACCCTGAATATATCCCTTCTGAATTTAGAGACCATCTATCTAAATAATAGATTTGATGCATTGAACAACAATGACCAAAAACCAGAAGAATTATTGGATGACATCAAGAACATTATCCATGGAGAAGGCAAACAGTCATTACAAAGACAGGAAAAAAAGAAAAGACTGAAATGGATGACAGAAGAGACTCTGGAGCTTGCCCTTGAGCAGAGAGTAACTAAAGCAAATGGAAGAACTGACAAGATAAAAGAGTTGAACAGAAGATTTCAAAGAGCAGCTCAAGCAGACAAAGCCAATTACTATAATGATATGTACAAAGACTTGGAGTTAAAAAACCAAAAGGGAAGAACACACTCAGCATTTCTCAAGCTCAAAGAACTGAGGAAAAAATGTAAGCCTTGATTTGCAATATTGAAAGATTCTATGGGCAAAATATTGAATGATGCAGGAAGCATCAAAAGAGGATGGAATGAATACACAGTCACTGTACCAAAAAAACCTGGTTGATCTTTGTCCATTTCAGGAGGTGCCATATGATCAAGAACCAGTGATAATGAATGAATGAAGAAGTCAAAGCTGCATGAAAGCAATTGCCAAAGAACAAGCCTTCAGGAATTGATGGAATACCCACTGAGATGTTTCAACAGATACCCCACTGGAGGCACTTACTCACTCAGTTATGCCAAGAGATTTGGAGGACAGCTACCTGGCCAACTGACTGGAAGAGATTCATATTTGTACCCATTTCAAAGACAAGTGGTACCACAGAACATGGAAATTATCAAACAATATCATTAATATTGCAAGCAAGTAAAATCTTACTGAAGATAATTCAAAAACGGTTGCAGCAGTATATTGACAGAGAACTTCCAGAGGTGCAAGCTGGATTCAGAAGAGGATGAGGAACAAGGGATATCATTGTTGATGTTAGATGGATCTTGGCTCAAAGCAAAGAATTCCAGAAAGATGTTTACTTGTATTTTATTGACCATACAAAAGCATTTGATTATGTGGATCATAACAAATTGTGGATAACATTGAGAAGAATGGGAATTCCAGAACACTTAATTGTACTCATGAGGAACCTGTACATAGACCAAGAGGCTGTTGTTCAAATAGAACAGCGGGACACTGCATGGTGTAGAGTCAAGAAGGGAGTGAGTCAGGGTTGTGTCCTTTCACTATACTTATTCAATCTATATGTTGAGCAAATAATCTGAGAAGCTGGACTATATGATGAAGAACGTGACATCAAGATTGGAAGAAGAATCCTTAACAACCTGCGATATGCTGACGACACAACTTTGCTTGCTGAAAGTGAGAATGACTTGAAGCACTTACTGATGAAGATTGATGAATGCAGTCTGCAGTATGGATTACATCTCAATATAAAGAAAACAAAAAACCTCACAACTGGACCTGTAAGTAGCATCATGATGAATGGAGAAAAGATTGAAGTTGTCAAAGACTTCACATTGCTTGGTTCTACAATCGGCACCAATAGAAGCAACAGTCAGGACATCAGATGTTATACAGCACTGGGAAATTCAACTGCAAAAGACCTCTTTCAAGTTCTGAAGAGCAAAGATGTCTCCTTGAGGACTAGGGTGCACCTGACACAAGCCGTGATATTTTTAATCACCTCATATGCATGTGAGAGCTGGGCAATGAATAAGGAAGATTGAAGAAGAATTGATGCTTTTGAGTTGTGGTGCTGGCAAAGAACACTGAAAGTACCATGGACTGCTAAAAGAACTACAAATCTGTCCTAGAAGAAGTGCAGCTGGAATGCTCCTTGGAAGCGAGAATGGCCAGACTTTGTCTCACCTACTTTGGTCATGTTATCAGAAGGGATCATTCCCTAGAGAAGGATGTCATGCTTGGTAAGGTGGAAGGTCGACAAAAGAGGGGAAGGTCTTCAGTTAGATGGATTGACACAGTGGCTGCTGCAATGGGCTCAAGTATAGCAAGGATCATGGAGCTGGCGCAGGACCAGGTGATGTTTCATTCTGCTGTGCATAGGATTGCAATGAGTCGAAGATGACTCGATGGCACCTAACAACAACATTTGCAGTATTTTCTTGTCAGAGTTGTACTAGGTAACCAGAATACACATCTTACTTTGGAGAGTAGTGACTGGGATCTTAAAAGCTTACAAGCAGCTATCTAGATGCAGGGTTGGGTCTCTCCTCCTCCAGAGCAAAAAAGAATGTAGAAAACTAAAGACACATGAAAACAGTTAGTCCAAAGGGCTGGTATACCATGTGTTTTGGTTACCTAGTACCACTCTGACAAGAATATATCACAAATGGGATGCTTGAACAAGCAGGAGTTTATTCTCTTAAAGTTCAGGAGGCTAGAAGTCTGAGTTCAAAGTGCTTGGCTCTAGGGGATGTGTGAAAGCCCCTCGACCTTGGGTTTCAGTTTTGCCTCTTGCTCCTGGCCCACTGAAGATAGAGACTTCTCTTCACTCAGGCAGCTACTAGCTGCTGAGGTTCACAAGTCCAAGGTCAACAAATAAAACAGCATAGTCCTGATGTTACCAAGCTATGTGGCAGGCCATTAATTCAAGTCCATTGAAAGTCCCAAGGTCAGCAGACTATGGCAGGCTGCTGAACAACCACACAGCTACATGCATGATTTGAGAGTGCCATAAACTAGAGACCATTCCCAAAGCTACTTATTATATATGGGAAGCAGACCACATCCCTAAAGCAGCTACTCAGCTGCTCCAATACATTCCACTGTGGAGTTAATTACCAATCTTACCATGGGGAATAACTTCATCTAGCTGCCCAAGCACTCAGCTGGGCCTTGCCAAGTTGACACACAAACTTAACTACCACACCATGCAGTCCTCAGCCTCTATGACTATGAGACCAAAAGAACTAGATGGTGCCTGGCTACCACTGTCAACCACTTGGAGGGGAATCTATGTAGGAGATCCTGGATAGAGTGGGAGAACAATGTGAAACAAAATTCAAAATCATAAAAAAAAAAAAAAAAAAGGACCAGGTTTTCTGGTCTGATAGAGCCTGGTGGAACTCCTGAGACAATGGTCCCTCACTTCCCTTCAGGTCTGGAATTGAACCCACTCCTCTGGCTTCCAACCAAACAAAAGACAGACACATGAGCTGAACATTTACATTAGGTAGATACATTCCTTGGAGAGATCAATCATGGACGATTAGAAGGGCTGTGTATGCACAGGGAGACAGCTTGGGGGGCAGGAGGGCATGGGAGGGAAGGACATAGGGAAGAGGTAACTATGGGGAGGAAGCTGGAGGGAAGCTGTTGCATTGTGGGAAATTGCAGTCAATGTCATGAGAGAAAGTATATGTGAACTGCTGTATGGAAAATGAATTTGCTCTGTAAACTTTCACCCAAATCACAATAAAAATTTAAAATATATCTATATCTATCTCTTTATCTGTTTATCTATCTATGTATATCCCCTGAAGCCTTCTTAAAACCAAACCAGACAATAGTTTAGCTTAACTTGAAAAAAAAAAAAGTCTGCTTTAAGCGTTATACTGCCTTAAGAATTATCTATGTGGGATGAAACTGACAACAGCAACTTGAAAGATTAGATAGGCTCTTTAGAGGGCAGGAAATTTATGTTAATGGAAGAAGGACAACTCAGAAAAGGAGGGTGATAATAATTGCACAACTCAAAGAATGTAATGCAAGTCACTAAATTGTACACTGTTGAGTTAGTGTATGTTTTGCCGTATGTATTCACAACAACAGAATAAATAAAATTTTTAAAATGTTGAAATGGCAAATGCTTTGCTATATATATACTTGCCACAATAAAAAAAAACATAAAATAATATTTTTAGAAAGACTAATGGTGTTTGGAAGTGACATTGGGTGGTGGAAGGCAGGAAGCAGAGCATAAAGGTAGTAACTGCTGTCAAGTGGCAGAAGTGAGAACACAAAATGGATCTGGAAAGTAGTTGGCATGGTGGTGAGGAGATCTGCTCTCTCATCTGCCCAAGCCACAGCCTGGAAAACGGACTGTGGCCAGAAGTCCTTCCTGTAGGCCTTTCCTCCTTCTTTATAAGCAGGGGATACAAACTGGAAGCCTGCAGGCATCAGGCAGGCACTTTAAGCAGGGAAATGCACTCTGTATGCCAGGATAACTGAATTATAAGTAATGTGTTCCTGGCTCATTGTATGAGCTCAAAAAAATGTTAGTTATTATTGTCCTTATTATTATTAGGGCACAGATGCTACTCAGCCCCAGGTAGTCATTGCCCTTCAGAAAGGTGGGCACAGTGATGCCAGATCTTGAAATTTGTCAAAAAGAAGTGGGGCATCTGAATTTTTATTTGAAATCTTCCAATTTCTGATTTTAGAAACTAATACAATTAAAACAAAAACACTTGCTATAATACACACATCAGTAAAACAAAGGAAAAGAACCACATAATCATCTTTATGGATGCAGAAAAAGCATTTGATAAAATCCAACACCCTTTCTTGATGAAAACTCTAAAGAAGATTGGAATAGAAGTGAAATTCCTCAATAAGATTCAGGGCATATATGAAAAACCAACAGCCAACATTATACTTGATAGAGAAGGATCGAGAGCTTTCCCCTTGAAATTGGGAATCAGACAAGGTGCTTACTTTCACCACTTCTATTCAATATTGTGTTAGAAATCCTAGCCAGAGTTAAAAACAGGAAAAAGAAATAAAAAGTATCCAGATTGGAAATGAAGAAGTAAAATTATCTCTGTTCATGGATGACATGATCCTATATATAATATAAAAAATCCCAAAGAGTCTGAAAGAAAGCTTCTAGATATAATAGAGGAATTTAGTAAAGTTGCAGGGTACAAGACCAACAAACAAAAATCAGATGAATTTCTATACACCAGCAATGAGAAATATGAAAGGGAGATTAGGGGAATGATTCCACTTACAACAGCATCTAAGAGAACAAAATATCTAGGAATAAAGTTAACCAGGGATGAGAAGGACTTATACAATGAAAATTATAAAACACTGCTGAAAGAGCTTAATGAAGACTTAAATAAATGGAAAGATGCTCTGTGTTCACGGATTGGAAGACTTAATGTTGTTAAGATATCAATACTACCCAAAGCAATCTACAGATTCAATGAAAGCCCAACCGAAATTCCAACAACCTTCTTTACAGAAATGGAAAAACTAATCCTCACTTTATATGGAATGGCAAGAGGCCCTGTATAGCTAAAATAATGTTGAAAGAGAAGAACTGAGTAGGAGGACTCATATTTCCAAGGCATTTGGCAGATGGGGCAATTTACTTCCGTAAAGATTAACAGCCTTGGAAACCCAATGGGGGTCTCTAGGAGTCGGAATCGACTTGACGGCAGTGATATATATATATATATGTTGTTGTCGAGTCGGCCCCAACTCATAGTGACCTCTCCTTGGGTTTCCGAGGCAGTATCACTACAAAAGTAGGATTGCCCAACCTTCCTTCCAAAGAGTGGCTGGTGGGTTTGAACCGCCAGCCTTCTGGTTAGCAGTCAAATGCCTTAGGCACTATGCCACCAGGGTGTGTATATATATATATGCAGCTACAGTAATAAAAACAGCCTAGCATTAGTGTAACAATAGACACATACACCAATTGAATAGAATTGAGGGTCAGAAGTAAACCCATATATCTATGGTCAAATGATTTTTGACAAGAGTGCTAAATCCATTTGATGGGGAAAGAAGAGTCTCTTTAATAAATGATATTGGGGAAATTGGATTTCCACATGGAGAAAAATGAAATAGGAACCATGCCTCACACCATACAGAAAAATTCAAAATTTATTAAGGACATGAATGTACAAGCTAAAAGCATAAAATACTTAGAAGAAGATGCAGGGAAAACGCTATCAGGGCTAGGTTTTAGCGATGGATTTTCTAATATAATAACAAAAGCACAAAGAGCAAAAGACAAAATAAATAAATAGGATCTCAAAAATTGAAAACTTTTGTTCATTAAAAGCCTTTACCAAAAAAAAGTGAAAAAACAAGCTAATGACTGGGAAAATATCTTTGGAAACCATATATCTGATATGAATCTAAAACCCAAAATTTATATGTAAGTTCAACAACTTAACAACAAAAAGACAAATAATCCAATCATTAAATGGGCAAAGGACTTGAATAGACATTTCATCATAGAGGACATTCAAATGACCATCAATCAAACACATGCAAAGATGCTCAACATCATTAGTCATCAGAGAGATGCAAATCAAAACCGTAATGAGATACTCCACTAGGATAGCTATAATTTAAAACAAACAACAACAACAACAACAACAAAAAAAAAAACAGAAAGAAAGAAAAGAACAAATGTGGATGAGGATGTGGGGAAATTAGAACCCTTATCAATTGCTGGTTGGAGTGCAAAATAGTATAGCCATTGTGGAAAACAATATGGTGGCTCCCAAAAAAACCTAAAAATAGATCTACCATATGATCCAGTAATTCCACTTAAAAGTCTTGAAAGCAGAGACTCAGATACTTGTACAACAATCATTGCAGCACTATTCGTAATAGATAACTAAAGGGTGGAAACAACTTAAATGTCCATTAACTGATGAATGAATAAACAAATATGATACATACATACAATGGAATACTACTAAGACAGCAAGAGAAATTATATCTTGATACAGGCTACAATATGGATAGAAGTTGAAGACATTATGCTGAGTGAAATAAGTCAACTACAAAAGAACAAATACAGTATGACTTCATTTATATAAAAAGCAAGAACAGATAAATGTATATAGAACAAATTTATTGGTGGTTGCTGGAGGTGGAAAGGCAGGTGCCTGCTTGCATGCATGGAGCAGACCTAGAGGCAGGCCATAGTAAGCCAGCCTGGCTGCAGTGGGAAGGCAGGTGTCTGTTTGTGTGAGTGGAGCAGCTCTGTGGTAGGCTGCAGTAAGCCAGGCCAGGTGCAGCAGGAAGGTGGATGTCTGTTTGAGTGTGTAGAGCAGCCACAGGCGCAGGCCGTGTAAGCAAGCAGGGTGTGGAAGACCAGGAAATGAGCTGAGCAGTTTAGAACAACTAAGGGAGACAAACTTGTCTGTCAGTTTGTTGTCCTGTGATGGCTTATGTGTTGCTGTGAGGCTATACATGTGGATTTCGCCAGATGAAGTACGCAGGAATCAGATTGACTACATCTGTGGCAAGAGGCAATAGAGAAGTTCAATATCTTCAGCCAAAACCAGGCCAGGAGCTGATTGTGGAACTGACCATCAACTGCTCATATGCAAGTTCAAGTTGAAGCTGAAGACAATTAAAACAAGCAAGTCCACGAGAGGCAAAATATGACCTTGATTATATCCCTCCTGAATTTAGAGACCATCTAAAGAATACATTTGATGCATTGAACACCAATGACTGAAAACCAGAAGAATTGTGCGATGACATCAAGAACATCATCCATGAAGACTGTCCTTCAGGTCTGGAATTGAATGCACACCTGTGGCTTCCAGCCAAACAAAAGACAGGCGTATGAGTTGAACATTTACCTGAGGTAGATACACTCCTTGGAGAGAACAATCATGGGAGAAAGAAGGGCTGTTTATGCACAGGGAGACAGTTCA
>NW_006921626.1:14591826-14596348 GCF_000298275.1 Orycteropus afer afer | reverse complement strand
TGCAAAGACCTGGAATTAGAAAACCAAACGGGAAGAACATGCTCAGCATTTCTCAAGCTGAAAAAACTGAGAAAAAAATTTAAGCCTCGAATTGCAATACTGAAAGTTTCCATGGGCAATATGTTGAATGATGGAAGAAACATCAAAAGATGGAAGGAATAAACAGAGTCACTATACCAAAAAGAATTGGTAGATGATCGTCCATTTCAGGAGGTTGGCATATGCTCAAGAACCAATGGTATTGAAGGAAAAAGTCGAAGCTGCACTGAAGGAGCTGCCAAAAAAACAAAGCTCCAGGAATTGACAGAATACCCATTGAGATGTTTCAACAAATGGATGCCGCACTGGAGGCACTCACTCAAATATGCCAAGAGATTTGGAAGACAGCTACCTGGCCAACTGACTAGAACACATCCATATTTGTACCCATTCCAAAAAAAGGTGATCCACAGAATGTGGAAATTATCAAACAGTATCATTTATATCACATGCAAGTAAAATTTTACTGAAGATAATTCAATAACAGTTGCAGCAGTATATTGACAGAAAACTTCCAGAAATGCAAGCTGGATTCAGAAGGGGATGTGGAACAAGGGACATCATAGCTGATGTCAGATGGTTCCTGGCTTAAAGCAAAGAATACCAGAAAGATGTTTACTTGTGTTTTATTGACTATGCAAAGGCATTTGATTGTGTGGATCATAACAAATTGTAGATAACATTGAGAAGAATGGGAATTCCAGAACACTTAATTGTACTCATGAGGAATCTATACATAGACGAGGAGGCTGTCATTCAAACAGAACAAGGGGACACTGCATGGTTTGAAATCAAGAAGGGAGTGTGTCAGGGTTGTAGTCTTTCATCATACTTATTCAATCTATACTTTCAGCAAATAATCCGAGAAGCTGGACTATATAAAGAAGAATGTGGCATCAGGACTGGAGGAAGGTTCATTGTGTTGCAGACAACACAACTTTATTTGCTGAAAGTGAGGATGACTTGAAGCACTTTCTGATGAAGATTAAAGACTACAGTCTGCAATATGGATTACATCTCAATATAAAGAAAAGAAAAATCCTCATAACTGGACCAATAAGCAGCATCACGATAAGTGGAGAAAAGATTGAAGTTGTCAAAGACTTCAT
Source organism: Orycteropus afer afer (assembly GCF_000298275.1). Lineage (NCBI taxonomy): Eukaryota > Metazoa > Chordata > Mammalia > Tubulidentata > Orycteropodidae > Orycteropus > Orycteropus afer. The sequence continues at coordinate 14,595,200 of NW_006921626.1, read as the reverse complement.
ATTACTTGGTTCTATGTTCAGCACCAATGGAAGCAGCAGTTAAGACATCAGACGATGTATTGCATTGGGCAAATTTGTTGCAAAAGATCTCTTTCAAGTACTGAAGAGCAAAGATATCTCCTTGAAGACTAAGATGCACCTAACACAAGCCAAGGTATATTCAATTGCCTCATACATATGTGAGAGGTGGACAATGAATAAGGAAGATCGAAGAAGAGGTGATGCTTCTTAGCTGTGGTGTTGGCAAAGAATGCTGAAAGTACTGTGGACTGCTAAAAGAACTAACAAATCTGTCCTGGAAAAAGTGTAGCCAGAATGCTCCTTAGATGTGAGAATGGCCAGACTTTGTCTCACCTACCTTGGTCATGTTGTCAGAAGGGACCATTCTCTGGAGAAAGATTTCATACTTGGTAAAATGGAGGGTCAACAAAAAGGGGAAGGCCCTCCATGAGATGGATTGAAACTATGGCTGCAGCAATGGGCTCAGGTATAACAGGGATCATGAGACTGGCACAGGACTGGGTAGTGTTTCATTCTGTTGTACATAAGATCACTATGAGTCAGAGATGACTCAGCAGCACATACTAAAAACAACAACAAATGGAGGCAGAAGGAGGGGGAGAAGGGAAGTTATTGCTTATGGAGTACTTGGTTCCAGTTTATGGTGATGAAAAACTTGCATTGATTAAGGGTAGAGTTGCACAGTCAATTAAAATAATTGCTTTCAATAAGTTGCACACCTATAAACGTTAAATTGGCAAAAGCTGTGTGATAGATGCTATGGTGGAGTGAATTACATACTATGGCCTTTCTAGCCACAGTCCTCTTGTGAGCCTTTTATGAATCCTAGCCTCTATGCCGTGATTATTGTCTGATTTTGGAATGAGTTGTCCTTTATTTTAATGAGGTAGGATTAGGGTGGGATGTATCTTGCGTCACAATCTTACTAGAGGGTGAGATTCAAGTCACCACCCTTAGTTTCCTTAAGTATACAGTCTGCAACAAATATATATGAATGTTCTGGCAGGGTTCTCTCTTTTACTCTGAGTTCTGCATTTGATTTGTCATCCTCTGACTTTTGGTACTTGGGACTTGAGCCAGCATGTCAAGAATTATGCAACATGATTCCCCAGCTTCCACAGCTTTGTAAGCCAGCAGCTTGTCATCTGACCTGTGGATTTGAGTTCATCAGCCCCTGCAAATACATGAGTCAGGAGAATCTTCCAGACTGATACCTAACCCCTGGATTTGGGACTTGCCAGTCTCCACAATTGTATGAGCCATTTCCTTGGCAGTTGTGTGTGATGCTGCAGCAAATTATGGAACCCTAAAACAGGAGGGAAAGTAATGAGGGGAGGAGGAGTAGTTGATGTTAGAGAAGATGGAGTGGTATAGCAGTTTGGAAAAGTAGAATGTCTGGGACATCTTTATCTTCCACCTCATAGAGACCAGTCTTGTGCTAATCCTTCTAAAATAAATAATTTGTGCTGATATATTTACAATAACCAAAAAAAGAGTAGCTGCTGAAACTGTATGGAATTTCATTCCTTGGTTTGGGATTAGGGTCATGGTTTCATGGGGCATTCAAGTTAATTGGCCTAATAATATGTTTAGTGCTTCTGCTCTATCTCCTAGTTTGTTGCATAGTGCCTGGAGTTTTAACAGCTTGCAAGTGGTCATTCAAGGTACAGGAGCTGGTCTCTATTCACCTGGAGCAACAGAGGAAGGAGGAAATGGAATGTGTGGCTAAGTGCCTTCATGAACAACTGTTTCTTTTGTCACGAGACCAGAACTGAATGGTGCCCAGCTACCATTACTGAACATTTTAATTAAAGATTCTATAGAAGAATCCTGATCAAAGGGGGAGAATGCAGAACAGAACTTCAAATTATCATGGGAACCAAACTTTCCAGAGCAATGGAGGCTGAAATCATTGCCCTGAGATACCATTTTAATCTTAAACTTTAAACCATAAATATCCCCTGAAGTCTTCTTAAAACCTAATAATAGTTTAGCTTAACTAATAAAGACTATCTGCCTTAAGCTTTGTGCTCTTCTAAGATCTATCTATATGGGATCAAAATGACAACCAACCTTACTCGCTGCCATTGGATCGATTCTGACTCATAGTGACCCCCTTTGGGTTTCTGAGGTGGTAAATCTTTACCGAAGTAGATTGCCCAGTCTTCCTTCTCCAGAGTGGCTGGTGGGTTTGAACAGCCTTAGGCACTAGGTCACCAGAACTCCTTAAATGACAACAGCAACTTGAAAGATTAGATGGGAAACTCACAGGGCAGTGGGATGATGTTAACGGGGGAAAAACAGGCCAGAAAATGAGGATGAGATTGGCTGTACAATTCAAAGAATGTAACCAAAGTTACTGAATTGCACATATAGAAATTGTTGAATTGCTGTGCATATTTTCAAGAATAATACAAAAATAAAATAAATTATTAAACAAACACTTGTGTGGCAGAGAAAATCAATCTACAGGTAGCATCAGCCTGCAACCCACCACTAGTTTGGATGCCCTGCCCTGGAGCTTGAGGCAGAAGTTCTGTGGCTTAGATCCCTCAACCTGCAGGTATTAGGAAACTGGACATGGTAGAGTCTTCCAAGACTCCTGGTGTCTTGCCTTCCCTGCCACACATGCATAGATGCCATAATTGCCCTGGGGATGTTATGTGAACAGCTGAGTCTTTGACAAGGGGGACAGCTGCTCTTCAAGGCTGAGAAGAGCAAGAGAACAAGAATAGACTACAAAGGGGAAAGAAGCCCATGTAGATGTCTGTGAGGAAGAAGCTTAGCTTCCCAGAGGAGTCCCAGGCACTGACAGGCTTGTGTCCTGCAAGGGAAGACAGACCAGAAGGAGCTGGTCACGTAATAAGAGAGATCCTCCCAGCTTCCCTGGGCTTCTCTCCTCAGAGCAAAATGGACTTCAGTTGGATGAAGAAACTTCCACCTCTCATCTTTCCTCAGGGGAACCCATGATCCTCCACTCAGGCTAGACCCTTGCCTTGAGAATCATGGTTGCCATGGGCTACCATTATTAATTCAGGGGGGTGGTAATCACAGCTGATGTACTGGAGCACAAGCAAAGGACGAAGAGTGCAGCTCCAAAGGGGCCCATAGAACTCAAATATCTGTTGTCTATGGGTCCCCCCAGGGTTACAGGTGAGGAGACACAACTCAGGGACCCCCAAAGCAGCAGGCGGGAAGAGCAGGAGAAAGGGGATTAAAAGCCAGGAAGCCAGAGAGAAGAGCAATCAGCCGAAGGGATTAGGTGAGGAGAGGAAACTCAGGCCTGCCCAAAGCAGCAGGACTGGAAAGCAGGAGAAAGGGAATAAAAGCCAGGAACCCAGACAGAAGAGCAG
>NW_006921626.1:14587541-14588911 GCF_000298275.1 Orycteropus afer afer | reverse complement strand
AGAATGCTCCTTGGAAGCAAGAATGGCCAGACTTCGTCTCACCTATTTTGGTCATGTTGTCAGAAGGGACCATTCCCTGGAGAAAGATGTCATGCTTGGTAGGGTGGAGGGTAGACGAAAGAGGGGGAGGCCTTCAACAAGATGGGTTGACATGGTGGCTGCGATGATGGGCTGAAGTATAGCAGGGATTGTGGGGCTGGTGCGGGATCGGGCAGTGTTTCGTTCTGCTGCGCATGGGGTCGCTATGAGTCGTAAACTACTCGACGGCACTTAACAACAACACAACATAGGTCCCCTTCCCCCAGTCAAAGGGAGGGAAGTGTCTTCACACAGCAACTCCTGCAGCCCCATGCCCCTGAAACCATAGGTGGACTGGGATGGAATACCTCCCAGGAGTTGCAATTTTTTTTGCAACACTGAAGAATTCTATGGGCAAAATATTGAACAATGCAGAAAGCATCAAAAGAAAATGGAAGGGATACACAGAGTCACTGTATCAAAAGAATTAGTTGACTTTTGACCATTTCAAGAGGTAGCATATAATGAAGAACTAACGGTACCGAAGGAAGAAGTCCAAGCTGCACTGAAGGAATTGGCAAAAACCAAGGCTCCAGGAATCCAGGATAGAGTGGGAGAGCAATGTGGAACAAAACTCAAAATCATTGGGAAAAAAGAAAAAAGGGACTAGGTTGCTGGTCTGATAGAGCCTGATGGGACCAGTGACTATGGCCCCTAGCTGCCCCTCAGGTCTGGAACTGAACCCACTCCTGTGGCTTCCAGCCAAACAAAAGACAGGCATAAGAGCTGAACATTTACACTAGGAAGATATACTCCTTGGAGAGAACAATCATGGAAGAATAGAAGGGCAGTGTATGCTCAGGGAGACAGCTCAGGAGGCAGGAGTGCAAGGAGGGAAGGACACAGGGAAGAGGCACCTATGGAGAGGAAGTGGGAGGGGAGCTGTTGCAATGTGATAAATTGTAATCAATGTGAACTGCTGTATGGAAAGTGAATTTGCTCTGTAAACTTTCACCCAAATCACAATTTACAAAAAAAAAAAAAGATTACTCCAGGAATTGACAGAATACCCAGTGAGATGTTTCAACAAGTGGATGCAGAGCTAGAGGTGTACAATTGTTTATGCCAAGAAATTTGGAAGACAGCTACTGGCCAACCAAATGGAAGAAATCCACATTCGTGCCCATTCCAAAGAAAGGTGATCCAACAGAATACCAAAAAATTACCAGCTAAAAAAGTCCTGGCCCAGACGGTTTCAGTGGAGAATTCTACCAAACATTCAGAGAAGAACTGATACCAATCCTACTCAAACTGTTCTAAAACATAGAAAAGGATGGAATCTTCCCTAATTC
>NW_006921626.1:14582553-14586746 GCF_000298275.1 Orycteropus afer afer | reverse complement strand
TCCTTCCGAGGAGTGGCTGGTGGGTTTGAACCGCCAGACTTCTGGTTAGCAGTCAAGTGCCTTAGGCACTATGCTACCAGAGCTCCCAATAAGCAGCCTTATTGAGGTACAATTGACATACAATAATCTGCCACTCCTAGGAAGGAAGACGGGGCAATCTACTTCCATAGTGATACTGCCTTGGAAACCCAAGGAGGGGTCTCTATGAGTTGGGTCCGACTCGACAGCACGTAACAACAACAACAACAACACAATCTGCACATATTTAAAGTATTTGATTTGAAAAGTTTTGACACATATACACACCCATGAAAACCATCACCACAACAGAAATAGTAAAAATATACATCACCCCCAAAAGTTTCCTTTGGATCTTTCATAATCCCTTCCACCCACTTACCTTCCTCAAGGAACAACTGATCCGCTTTCTGTCAGCATAGATTAATTTGCATTTCTAGAATTTTATATGAATGGAATCATACAACATGTACTCTTTCATTGTCTGGCTTCTTTCACTCAGCTTAATTATTTTGAGATTCATCTACATTGTTGCATGTATCAACCGTTCATCCCTTTTTATTGCTGAGTGGTAGTCCATTGTATGAACATACCAAAAACCAAAACAAACCCACTGCAGTTGAGTCATTTCCGACTCACAGTAAACCTAGGACAGAGTGGAACTGTCCCATAGAGTTTGCAAGAGTGAAATCATTATGGAAGTTGCCCATATCCTTCTCCCACAGAGTGGCTGATGAGTTCCAACCGATGACCCTTCAGTTAGCAGTCAAGCACTTAACCACTCCACTACAAGGGCTCTTTCTTTGTGAATGTAATTACTTTTTATTAAGTGCTTTCTATAAGCCAGGCACTACAAGAAATATCATGATCGTCACTTAAGACAACTAAAAGACTCAGAGAAGTTAAGCAACTTTCCACAGGTCACACAGCTCATTAAGTGGGAGAGCCACAATTTGAACTTAAGTCTGGCTCCAAAGTTGAGCTGCAGTATGGTGTGTACCTTTCCCTCTGAGTGCCTGGCCATTTCAGGTATTCTGGGCTCTTTAGCAGCAAGATGCCTTTGATCTCCTCTTCCAGCTCCACCTCACAGGGCTGGAGCATGGCGGAAAGGGGAGATTTGGACCCAGATACCCAGATGGGACTCTGGACAATGGTCACAGAAGGGAAGAGGTCAAAGGAAAACAGACAGGAGCATCTCTGAATCATGAACCCCTTCAGCCCTACAGGCCCTGTTCACAACACAGAGGGCATTTTTAATAGACTCCAGCTTTTTGGAGTTTTTCTTCTGAGTTGGAACATGCGCCCAGGGCCTATCAATAGAATGAGGCAGAAGTGGTCTGCTGTGGCAGATTGCAGGGGTGGGTGTAGCGGCTTCTCAAGCACTCTTTGGGTGGTTGTGAGAGACTCGGCTGTTGCAGGCACCATCACTTCCGCTCCATCCCCTCAGCTCACTTGAAATAAGTTTCTTCATTCAGAAACAGGCTTTTCCATGTTCCCAGAGATCTTGAGGAAGGATCCTGGGGGTGAGATTGCCAGGTCAATGAGCACAGGTGAACTCTTCTCTTCTTGGGCCTCAGGCCTCTATCTGCAAATCCAAACAATCTATGACCTCTGTGTTGCTGTGAGGCCCTGCAGAAAGATATTACTATCACCTTGTCCCCATCAAGTGATCAGTTCCAGGGTGTAGATTCACACCTGCCCTGTTCATTGTCCATTGTTCCTTCTCCAGATGCTCCAAAACACTTGTTGAATTGATTTCTGGAGATAAATTCCCAAAATTTGCAAAACAAAACAATACATTATTTAGAAGTGCATATGTATTAAAGGAAGGAGCTCTGGTGGCATGGTAGATAAGGTACTTGGCTGCTAACCAGAAAGTCAGTTGTTCAAATCCATCATCCACCCTGCAGAAGGAAGATGGGGTGATTTACTTCCATAAAGATTTACTGCCTTGGAAACCCACTGGGGATCTCTTTGAGTCGGAATTGACTCGAAGGTAGAAAGTTTCGTTTTCATTTGACATATTAAAGGGGGCGGTTGTGGGTCAGTGGTAGAGTCCTCAACTTCCATACAGGCAACTGGGTTCGATTCACAGACAATGCACCTCACTCACAGCCACCACTTGTCTGTCGATGGAGGCTTGTGTGTTGCTATGATGCTGAACAGGTTTCAGAGGCACTTTCAGACTAAGGAGGACTAGAAAGAAAGGCCTGGCAATTTACTTCCAAAAATCAGCCAGTAAAAACACTGCTGATCACAACAGTCCAGTCAGCAACCAATCATGGGGATGGTGCAAGACCAGCAGCATTTTGTTCTGTTGTGCATGGGGTTGCCTTAAGCTGGGGCCCAACTCAGCAGCAGCTAACAACAACATGTGTAGTAAAACTACAAAGAAAAGCAAAGGAATGGTACATTCATAATCAGGAGGGAGGTCACCACTGGGAGGAAGAAGAGAGATGAGATTGGGAAGGCATACAGAAGGGTGACAACTCTACTGGTTGTGGGTCCCAGGTGCTCCTATTCTATTTGTTTAGTTCATTACCTGTACCCAGCCATGCCTGCCTTCTCTGCAATCACATATTATGGTATGTGCCTTATTTCACCGATTCTAAAACAGACACTTTAAAAATTTAATCTTTCTGAAATTAGGATGCATCTCACAATTAAAATGATAAGAAAAAAAAAAAAAAAAACTCTTGTGCCATAGTTTATTTGATAGGATATGGTGTTATCCTTCTTTGTGATATATGAAGTAATGGTAGTTCTGACAAGCAACTGGTGCCTTAGAGTAGAGGAAATGCAGGATACATTGTCGATATGCAGGATATGTCGAAAGTATTTCATAATTAATTTTTAATAATAGGTTTATTGAGATATAATTCATATACCATACAAATCACCCATTTAATATGTACAAGTCAATGGCTTTTAGTATATTCATATATTTACACAAGCATCACCACAATCAATTTTAGAATATTTCAATCATCCCAACAAGAAACACTATACCCATTAGCAGTTGTTTCCCATTTTCCCCAACCTCCTTAGCCCTAACCCCCCAAAAAACCAAACTCACTACCATCGAGTTAGTTCTAATTCATAGCAATCCCTCCTTGGGTTTCCGAGGCAGTATATCTATGGAAGTAGATTGCCCACTCTTCCTTGCGAGGAGTGGCTGGTGGGTTTGAACCACCAGCCTTCTGGTTAGCAACTCTAAGCAACCACCAGTCTACTTTCTGTCTATCACTCATTCTCTCACTCTCACTGTCATTGAGTCAATTCCAACTCATAGGAACCCTATGGCACAGTGGTTAAAGCATTGCACTATTAACTAATAGGTCAGCAATTCGAACCCACAAGCTGCTCCATGGAAGAAAGATGGGGCAGTCTGCTTCTATAAAGATTTATAGCCTTGGAAACTCTACAGGACAGTCCTATTCTGTCCTACAGAGTCACCAGGAGTTCTGTCTATAGATTTTCTTATTCTGGATATTTTATATAGATTGAATCATACAACATGTAGCCTTTTGTGTCTGGCTTTTTCATTTAACATAATGTTTTCAAGGTTCATCCATACTGTAGCATCATCTTTTTTAAAGTAGTCCATTCATTTCTTAAGTCATTGGAATCTGGTGTCTGAACCCACCACTTTACTGAAATGTTCCTTGTATTGTTACAAGTAATTTCATTATCTTTATTTTACAGTCCAGTGGCCACTTCTCAAGCTTCAACGTATTCAGCAGCAAACATTGGTTGAGTGTCAACTAAATGCCAATTCCCATTGGCTCACTCATCTCCTTTTCCCTGAAATGCTCCTTCCTTCATTTCCATTCAAAACCATGCGATACATGCTTAAGTGTTTGAATGCAAAATAAATAAATAAAGCAGGGTGGGAGAATAAAAAGTGACAGTGGGGTATTCTGTTCATACTCTGAGTGCTGCCTCTTGCATCCATTCTCCTACCTCTACATCGCCTCTGTGCCCCAAGGGGTTGACCTATACTGACTACTTTACCCAACTTCCTTTGCCCTCTAACTTCCAATTGGATTCAATCAATGGCAGGCAGAGAGAGAAAACAGGAGAGGCAATGGTGTGGTAGTAAATGCTCATCAGCCAGTTCTCTTGGGGAAGACAAATCCTGATTTATAGCATTTGCCCATTTCCATGGTGTAAAT
>NW_006921626.1:14577739-14578658 GCF_000298275.1 Orycteropus afer afer | reverse complement strand
CTTCCGTAGTGATACTGCCTCGGAAACCCAAGGAGGGGTCGCTATGAGTCGGGGCTGACTCGACGGCACATAACAACAACAACAACAACAATCACCTCTTGCCACAGATGTAGTCAATCTGATTCCTGTTTATTCCATCTGGTGAAGACCATGTGTATAGCTACTGTTGGTGTTGTTGAGAAAAGGTATTTGCAATGAATAAGTCGTTGGTCTTGGAAAATTCTATCATACGATTTCCAGTGTTATTTCTGTCACAAAGGCCAAATCTCCCAACTACTGGTGATTCTTCTTTGTCTCCAACTTTTCCATTCCAGTCTCCAGTGATAATTAACACATTCTGATTGCATATTCAGTCAATTTCAGACTGCAGAAGCTGATAAAAATCCTCAATTTCCTCATCTTTGGCTTTGATGGTTGGTGCATAAATTTGAATAATAGTCATATTAACTGGCTTCCTTGTAGATGTATGGATATTATCCTATCACTGACAGCATTGTACCTCAGGATAGATCTTGAAACATCCTTTGTGATGATGAATGCCACACCATTCCTCTTCAAATTGTCATTCCTGATATAGTAGCTCATATGGTTGTCTGATTTAAAATGGCCAAAACCAGTCCATTTCAGCTCAATAATGCATAGAATCTCAATTTTTATGCATTCTCTTTCCTTTTTGACAACTTCCAATTTTTCTAGACTCATACTTCGTACATTCCATGTTCCAATTATTAATGGATTTTTTCAGCTGTTTTTCCTCAATTTGAGTCATGCCACGTCTGCAAATGGAAGTCTCGAAAGATTTACCATATCCATATCCATAAGGCTGGTTCTACTCTGATGATGCAGCTCTTTCCTAGTTGTATTTTGAGAGCCTTCCAACCTAAGTGGCTCTTCCTCCTGCATCTTAATTTGGATACTA
>NW_006921626.1:14572433-14577639 GCF_000298275.1 Orycteropus afer afer | reverse complement strand
CAATCTACTTCCATAGTGATACTGCCTTGGAAACCCAAGGAGGGGTCGCTATGAGTCGAGTCCGACTTGACGGCACATAGCAACAACAACAACAACATGGTGTAAATACTCCACCATGAGAAATGTCAAACTATCAACTTGATATTGGATTTGGGAATAGATGCATACAATCAAGTCTCATGAGCCAATTCCAGTGCATCCTGGTGAGAGGAGAGGAAGGTCTTGGAGTATGTTCTCCACTTCTTCCAGCCTCAGTTCCAGCAGAGGCTGCAAACTTGTAGGACTACAACTCTGTCCAGCTGTGTCGCAGCTCTTATCTGATGTCGATAATTTCATGCCCCATGCCCCACCCTTTCAGGCTCAAATGTGGGAATGCCTTCTCCATGATGCCTCAATATCCCCAGTTAGTTATTTGCTGGCACCACTTCTGCACTAATGTTCTTCAAACTCTCAGTGGAATGTTCTCTTTCCTGTGGGATTCTGAGTCATGCAGGGATGCCATTTTTTATAGTGTGCTCAGGGAAAGCCTCTCTGATAATGTAACGTTTGAGCAGAAAACTGAATGATCGAGAAGTGATTTGTTATTGGTCTTGCCATCCACCATGGCTGCTAACAATCCTTCTCATATTTTATGCCTGTAGTGCCAATCCCAGTGCCACACATGTATCAAACAAACATTTATTGAAATATATAGAATAGAGATCATCTATTGCTTTTCTTCTGCTCTATAGAAAGTGTTTCTTGTTTCTATGAATTTTACTAATGCTTTTTCATTTCTCATTTGAGTCTTCTGTTGGGCCCATGCCCAGCTAGCCAGTGATAGTAGGAGGTGGTATAAAGACCTCCTACAAAATTACAGTTCTCTTTAAAAAAAAAAAAAATCACAGTCCTCTTACAAGAATTGCTGGATTTTGGACAAGAGTAGATAATTTACATAAGTTTAGATGGTGAATTCAAAAGCCACTAAATCTAAGCCTGTGAAATAGAAATCAGCACAATTTGCTACAATTGTATTTAAACTCAACATTAAGGCCAAATTTTCGAAATAGCATTCTGAGATTTTGCCACTTTATAGAGCAATTACCACCAGTTTTCTTCTGCTGCTTCATGATACTAGATCTAAGAAGGTAATATTCCTGAGTTAGTTCTTCCACCCACCACACTGTTAACTCCACCATGACAAGGCACCACATGAGACCCACGGAACAGACTCACTCCACGAACAAAGTAAGCTCTTGAGTCCTATTAGAGCAACCCATCTGTAGAGGTAAAGTTGACTTAGAAGCGAGAACATACTCTTTTTGGAGAAGATTAGGATTAGGGTTGAGATTTGAGTTGAGGTTGGGGTTGAGGTTGGATTTAGGATTAAGATTAATAGTTCATCCAAATCCCTTGGGTTAGAGAGGTGTTGAGATTAGGGTTAGGATTAGGAAAAGAGTTAGAGCTGAAGATAAAGTCAAGGTTTATGTTGAGGTTGAGTAGGAGTTCAGGTTAAGATTAAAATTAGGCTAGGGATTTAGTGGGTTTAATGTTGAGGTTATAGTTCCTGTTAAGACAGGTTTGGGGATAGAGTTAGGTTAGTGTTATGGAAGGGACCTTGGATGGAATATTAATATGATCTTGGATAAGACTCAAAACCAAACCAAACTCACTGCCATTGAGTCGATTCAGCTCATAGCAATCCCTCCTTGGGTTTCCAAGGTGGTATCTCTTTGGAAGTAGATTGCCCAATCTTCCTTCTGAGGAGTGGATAAGAATGAATGATGGAAAATATATTTTGAGAGGTTAGTTCGAGGAGTATATTGGCATTTCTCCCTCTCTCCCTCTCAATCCCAAATTATCTAACAGATATAGCTCCTTTGGTTTACAACTTTGGACTTCAGGGTTCTTCTGTAAAATCATGGTAGTGGAGACTGCATCCTTCTTAGGAAACTTACCCAACACTCTATGGTAGTATTTTGTTGCCTACCCCAATATCCATTCTCCCCTTCTTGGTAACAGAATTGTGATTTTATTTAGGGTTTTTAGCAATGCTTCCAACTAAAATATTTCACTTCCAGTGTCTTTTATAGCTAGGTGTGGCCTTGTGACTATGTACTGGTCCATGAGAAGTGAGGGAGCTCTGGTAGTGTAGTGCCTAAGGCATTTGACTGCTAACCAGAAGGCTGGCGGTTCAAATCCACCAGACACTCCTTAGAAGGAAGATTGAGCAATCTACTTCCATAGTGATACTGCCTCAGAAACCCAAGGAGGGGTTGCTGTGAGTCGGAGATGAATCAATGGCACATAATAACAATATGAGAAGTGAGAGGAAGTGTTGAGTAAGAGGAAGTCTTCTTTAAAAGAAAAGGTTGTACTTATATCTCTATCCCTGTCTTCTTCCTGCTGCCCTTCACTAAAATTTGGTGGTTCAATAGTGGAATTCTCATCTTCCATGCAGAAGACCTGAGTCCACTTCCTGGCCAAGGCACCTCATGAGCACCTGTCTGACGTTGGAGACGTGTGCGTTGCTATGATGCTGAACAGGTGTCAGCTGAGCTTCCAGACCAAGACAGACTAGGAAGAAAGGTCAAGTGATTGAATTCCAAAAATCATCCAGTGAAAACACTATGGATCCCAACAAAGCAGTGTCTGATCTGCAACCAATTATGTGCAGAACCAGGTTATGTTTTGTTCTGCTGTGGATGAGGCTGACTCAACAGTAATTATCAACAACAGTAACTAGCTAATGCACCCTGTCAACCCTGGGCTGCCTAACTTGGGACAACTTTCTTTGTTTATTTGTTTTTTAACTTTTTGTTCTGATTTGGGTGAAGATTTACAGAGCAAATCAGTTCTCCATTCAATAATACATACACTTTGTTTTGTGACATTCACTGCAATCCCCACAATATAACAACATTTTTCCCACTTCCTCCCTATGTTTCCCATTTCATTCTTCTTTTTTTGTGTCCCTTCCTGCCTTCTGAGCTTTATTCTTGGGCAAATTTTGCCCTTTTGATCTCAAATTGTTGGTTGTTCTAAGAAGTTAATATCTACCTAGAGTTATTATTCACTTTATAGATCTGCCTATTGTTTGGCTGAAAGCTGAACCATGAGGGTGTGTTCAGTTCCAGGCTTGAAGGATGTCTAAGGGTTACTTTGTGCCACTCTAACAGAAATACCTCAGGTAGAATGACTTGAACAAACATGGGTTTATTCTCTTACTGTTTAAGAGACAAGAAGTCTGAGTTCAAAGTGCTAGCTCTAGGGTAAAAGCCCCTTGCCCTTGGCTTCAGCTCTGCCACTTGCTCCTGGCCTACTGGAGCTAGACGTGTCTCTTCACTCAGACAGCTGCTGGAAGCTGAAGCTAACAAGCCCAAGGTCAACAAATAAAATGGCACAGGCCCAATATTACCAAACAACATGGCAAGCCGCTAGTTCAACTCCAGGCACTCCAAGATTGGCAGGAAACATGACAGGCTGCTAAATGAAGACTCAGCTACATGCAGAGTCCGAGCATGCCAAAAAGCTGCAGAGACCTTTCTCAAAACTTCTCCTTATATATTAGAAGCAGACCACATCCCTAAGGCAGCTACTCAGCTGCTCCAGTAGATTCCATCATGGAGCTGATTACCAGTCTCATCATGGGGAATACTACATGCAGCTGCCTAGCCACTCAACCAGGCCCAGCAAAGTTGACACATAACCTTAACTACCACAATCAGTAAGCCTAATCTTTTTTATGATTTTGAGTTTTGTTCCACATATTTCTCCTACTCTATACAGGAACTTCTAACATGATCCCTTTCAGAGCACTCAGTATAGTAGCTGGGCACCATCTAGTTCTTCTGGTCTCAGGGTGTCTTAGTTCTCTAGTGCTGCTATACAAGAAATACCACAAGTGGATGGCTTCAACAAACAAACACTTATTCTCTTAAGTCCAGGAGGCTGAAAGTCTGAATTAAGGTGCTGGTTGTAGGGTAAGACTAGACTAGATTCAAGTTCTGAGTGCCAGCTCTAGGGGCTGGTGGAGGCCTCTCAAACTTAGGCTTCAGCTCTGCCTTCCAGGCCCACTGGAGCAAGCTGAAGACTTCTCCTAATCCACACAGCTCCTATCTCTTGGCTGGTGCGTTTAATCCATTTATATTCAGTGTAATTATAAATACATGTGAACTGCTGTCATTTAGCTGTGTGTGTGTGTGCGTGTGTTTTGTGATGCTGCTGATTTCCTTGTTCTATATATATTTCTGTGCTGAGTTTATTTTGTTTATGGATTTTCTTATTATTTCCTCCATTGCTGTCATTTCAGTATTTACTTAATTTTTATGATTTTCCTTTTGATGAGAAGATCTGTTAATTTTCTTTGAGATTACTCTATAAACAAACTATTTTTTTTTTTACCAAGTTTAAAATAATCTGTTCAACCTTGAGATCATCTTGACTTCCTATGCATTTGGAAGTTCTGTAACTACACTATTCCCTCTTTTGCTTTGTACCCATCTTCATTTACACATTGACATCTCTAGTTCCCTATATTCAGACTTGTGGGTTTATCTTACTTTGTTGTTGTTGTTGTTAGGTGCCGTTGAGTTGTGTCTGACTCATAGCAACCCCATGCACAGCAGAATGAAACACCACCTGGTCCCATGTCAGCCTCATGATCCTTGGTATAGTTGAGCCCATTGTCACAGCCATCCCATTGAGGGCATTCCCCTCTTTCATTGACCCTCCACCTTACCAAGCATGACATCCTTCTCCAGAGAATGGTCCCTTCTGATAATATGACCAAAGTAGATGAGATGAAGTCTGGCCATTCTCACTTCCAAGGAGCATTCTGGCTACACTTCCTCCAGGACAGATCTTTTAGTAGTCCATGGTACTTTCAGCATTCTTTGCCAGCACCACAGCTCAAAAACATCAATTCTTCATCAGTCTTCCTTATTCATTGTCCAGCTCTCACATGCATACGAGGCAATTGAAAATATCATGGCTTGTGTCAGATGCACCTTAGTCCTCAAGGAGACATCTTTGTTCCTCAGCACTTGAAAGAGGTCCTTTGCAGCCGACCTGCCCAGTGCTATACGTTGTCTAATGTCCTGACTACTGCTTCCATAGGTGTTGATTGTAGAACCAGGCAATGTGAAGTCTTTGACAACTTCAATCTTTTCTCCATTTATTATGATGCTGCTTACAGGTCCAATTGTGAGGATTTTTGTTTTCTTTA
>NW_006921626.1:14562627-14569678 GCF_000298275.1 Orycteropus afer afer | reverse complement strand
TTCTAGTTCTTTGCCCTTTCAATGTATTATCTATTTCTGAAATCTTACTATTAATTTTCTGGAGGTCTATTGGCTGTTTTTCTAGGGTTTCTAATTTTCCATTTATTTTGTCAGCTTGTTCTTATATTGTTTTCCTGAATTCTTGTAGAATTTTGTCTATGTTTTCTATTATTGTGTCTGTATTATCCTTGATTTTTCTCTCAATCCATTGAAGGTACTTAAATATAATTATTTGGAATTCCTTATCAGGTAGTTCTAATGCCATTTCTTCCTCAAGAAGGTTTTCTGGTTCTGTATTTTGGTCACTTTTTTAAGCCACTCTGTCTTGTTTCTTTGTATGAATTGAGGTTGGTTGTTGTCTCTAAGGTGTTGTATTTGTATTTAATTGATGAATGTATGGTGATGTATTTCATCCAGCAAAAAATAAAGCAAAAAAGCTTTATTTTGTCTTGACACAGCTGAGTGAGCAGTGTAAGTGTACTACTCTGCTGGCTAGTTTGGCAGCACTTAGGCACTCACCATCTGTGTCCTGACATGTGATAGAGGTGGGAGTTTATGAACAGTTCTCTATTCCCTGTTTGTGTAGAGCAGTCAAGGACTGGTGTTAGTCACCATCTGTTATCAATCAGGTGACACAAGAATGGGTAAAAAAAAATTAAAAATAAACAATAAACAATAAAAACAAGGGATGGAAAAAAGAAAAGATAAAAAAAGTCAGAAAAAGAAAAGATAAAAAAAGTTAGAAAAAGAAAAGAACTAGGTAAGTAGACAAAAGAAAGGGGAAAAAGAAAATGAGAATAAAAAGAAAAAGAGCAGGTAGAAAAATTAAAAGAGAAACAATAGGAAGAAAACAAATAAGGGAAGAAAAAAATGTAAAAAAAAGGTGGGAACTTGGGGGTGAGGAATATCACAGAGCACTCAGTCAGCATTCCTACCATCCGAGGAGGCAGTGGGCCACAGAGTGCCTGGCATGGGTCTGGGTGTTCTGCTGGCTGAGGAGGCAGTTGTGGATAGAGCACCCAGTCTGGGGGCAATGCTTCTGCTGGCCTAGGATGTGGGTGGGGGCAGTCCAGGACAGTTTCTGCTGGCCTACGAGATGGCTGCAGGCAGGGCACTTGGTCTGGAACAGTGTTTCTTCTGGCCTAGGAAGTGGCTGGAGGCAGGACACCCAGTCTGCGATGACACACATTTCTGCTTGGCCGAGGAGGCAGAGTATGTGCCTCCAAATGTGGGGGTGGCATGCACCTGATACTTGATCCACAAGAGTGTACCTCTGACCTCAGACAGACCAAGAGTGTCTTCAGCCACCAGGTGTGTGTCTGTGGGGGAAGATCACACCTGTCTGGTCGCCAGCAACTGGTATGTATGCTGGTACAGTCCTGGAAGAGAGGAGCAGATTATCAGATTATCAAGTTCACTGCTTGCAAAAATTCAAACTGGCCATAATGTGTCAGGCGAGTTGACAATTCACCACTCTGTATGTCTCCTTGTTTGCTGTTTGTGTTCAGTTTCTTCTTCTAGTCATGTTTGGTCTACTTCTTTATTGTTTCCTTTTCAGCCTAGTGTTCTAGGATTATTATCTATATCTGTTCCTTTGTTGTAAAGTGTCTGGGTATCTTGTCTACCTAGTCTGCCATCTTGCCTCAAGAGTCATCAGGACTAATTTTTTTTTTTTTTTCAGTTTTTGTTATTGCCCTCTGCTGGTGTAGTGGGTAAGGCATTTGGTTGCTAACCAGGAAGTCTGGGGTTCAAACCTACCAGCTGCTGGGCAGGAGAAAGACGAGACAATCAACTTCTGTAAAGATGTACAACCTTGGAAACCCAATGGGAAACCCAGTGGGGGTTGGAATGACTTGATGGCTGTGGATTTTTACATTTTTATTACCATTGTCTTTTCCTTTTTTTTTAATTGTGATTTAGGGAAAAGTTTACAGAGCAAATTCATTTGCCATTCAACAATTCATATACATTTTGTTTCATGACATTGCAGTCCCCATAATATAACAGCTTTCTTCTCACTTCCTCCCTGTAGTTACCTTTCCCCTATGTCCTTCTTTCCTATGCATTTCTGCCCTCTGAGCTATATCTCCCTGTGCAAATGCTACCCTTCTGATTTCCCATGGTAGATTGTTCTAAGAAATGTACCTAGTTGGTATAAATGTTCACCTTATAGGCCTGTCCATTGTCTGGCTGGAAGCCATGAGTGAGTTAAATTCCAGGTCTGAAGTGTGAGTCAGGACCATTTTTGCAACAAGCTTCTGTTTAAATTTTTTCTGTTTGTTACTTTTTTTTTTTAAAAAAAAGCTTCTATTATTTAGATATTATTTCCTTATGTAGTCAAACCTTATCCTTATTGATACAGCATCCAAAACAGGGTTACTTACTTTGCTAGGTATACATAAAGTACCTATGCTTCTGCCATCCAGATATTTGATTCATAGTGCTATGAATAGTACTCATAGTCCTATGAGTACTTATCCATGTTTACTTGTCTGCATTTCTCCATAGTTCTGAGTCACTTGACAGGGGAAACTGCTGGGTTCCCAGTACATCCTAGTGCCTGGGTCAATAACCCAAAAAGCATCCTTATTGTCTTTATCTTTATTATTCTTTGGCTTCCACAGTCTATATACTGGCCTCCAGAATCCTCAGAGCCATCTACACACCCGCGAGACTTGCAGGATGGGACTATGCCCTTTCTGTTCATGAACTTGGGTGACGGCTGGTGCCATTCCTCTGTTTGAGGTAACCAGGTCAAGATGAAAACCACAGTGCAGGCAGAGTGTCCATGGTGGGGACACTTTTGAAATGGAATCATCACAATTACATTTGAATTGCAGTGACCAGCCCCCTGAGAAGTTGCTGAGACAGGAGGTAATTGTAACAGGCTTGTTGGGATTGAGGGTAAACCAAGGGAGCTTTGCTTCAGTGTTGAGTGGCTGCAGACTTCTGCCTGTATGCATATGTGTTATTGACATTCTGATTCCCAATTGTTTATCCAGAGATAGTAAATAGTAGTAGTAATGTTACCTGAACCATTTCTCTTAGAAAGATCAGCACAAAGCCGATCCCCATGAGGCAGAGGTTAAAAATGTCCCAAATGTCCAAACTACCCTGCCACTTCATCATTTCAGACATTAACTCCTCCTCCTCCTCCTCCTCTCAGTAATCTCCCCCATCTTAGGGTTCTGTATTTCACTGTAACATCTCACAGACACCCAAGGAATCATCTTACATAGTGGTGGTGGAGGCTGGCAGGCTGACAAGTCCCAGGGCTGTGAGTAGGTCTGGAGAATCCTCCCAATTCTCAGGGTTTGACAAACCTCAATCAGCAGATCAGATGACGGCTGCTGTCCCAAATCCAGGGGTGAGATGACAATGAGCCAAAATGCAAAAGTGGAGCAAGAGGCGGGCGAACCTTCCCAGGAGATTCATAGGTATACCCTCAAAGAAGCTAAGGGTGGTGATTTGAGTTATACCCTCCAGCAAGGCGGGACTCAAGATATATCCCACCTGTGTTGCGCCAACAGAAATAACCCAAGTGGATGGCTTTAACAATCAGCAGCTACTCAGCTGCTCATGGCAAATCCCACCACAAAGCTGATTGCCAGTCATTATAGGGAATACCAGCTGCCAAGTTGACACCCGACCTTAACTACCATACCACCCCAAACAGGCATGGATAATAGGATTTACAATATATCACATAATGGAGGACAATGGATAGAAGGGCCACATCAAGCAGTTCACTACAAATATTGATAAAAAATAATAAAATGTATTGAAGCTTACAATGTGTCAGACATTCTAAATGCTTTAGTTGGATCATCTCATCCAATCCTCAGAATAACCCTATGAAGTAGATACTACTGTCTGCCCTATTTTACAGACTGAAGGACAGATATGTTAAATAATGTTCCTGAGATCACAGAACTGGTCTTGATAGAGTTTGAAGTGGGACCCAGACAGTCAGAGGCTATGGCTCATGATCTTAAGCAACATATTCTACTACCTCTCTCAACAAGTTATTCATTCAGCAAATAATAACACTATCTGTTGTACACTTTGTATGAGCCAGGCTCTATATTAGTAGTTCTCAACTGGCAGTGATTTTGCCCCCCAGGGAATGTGTGGCAATGCCTGGAGACATTTTTGATTGTCACCACTCTGGGGAGGGTAAGCCAATGTGATGGTTAAAGTTATGCATTAACCTGGCTAGCCATGATTCTTAGTGGTTTGGCAGATATTATGTAATTGGCCTCAATTTTTTTTTTTATCTGATGTGAGCAGCCAATCAATTGAAAAGGGAGTATCTTTGGGGGTGTGGCCTGCCTCCCACATATATGGCTGCTCTGGTGAAGTACTCTTTCTCAGCCCTACATTTGCCTCATCATCTTCTGACCTCCAGTTCTTGAAACATGAGCCCAAAGCCTGCTGCCTGACCTGCAGATTTTGGGTTTGTCAGCCCCTGCTACAATGTGAGTCAGGAGAAGCCTCCAGGCTGGTGCCTGGGCCACCGATTTGGGACTTGCCAGCCTCCAAAATTGTGTGAGTCACTACCTTGAAATAAATCTCTTTATTTGTATTTATATGTATGCTTCACTCATATTCCTTCTCTAGAGAATCCAGCCTAAGACAGCCAGGGATATTGTTAAATATCCTGCAGTGCTCAGGACAGCCCCCTACAACAAAGAGTTATCCAGCCGAGCTTGAGAAACTATGCTTAATCCTAATTACTTTATAAACGTTTTCTCATTTAGTTCTCACAATTCTGTGAAACAGTTGCTGTTGATCTCATTTCACAGATGAAAAAAAGTGAGGCTTAAACCAAGATGAAGTAATTTGCCCAGAGTCACATAGCAAATGGATAGGGTAGGAATTCAAACTAAGATCTGTCAGATTCCTAAACACTTGCTGTGTCCAGCACCCTGCTGTTGGCCACATATTGTATCAGTTTCAAATTACTACAAACATGATGTCTTAAAACAACAGAAAAATCTTGAGGAACATCTAGGTCAATAGACATAACATAATTTACAAAGATAATGTTCCACAACCTACCGTGGTGAATAGCAACTGAGGTCTTAAAGGTTGTGAGTGGCTAAGATGTAACTTATTAATAGTTTCTCCCCATCTGGAGCAGGAAGGAGTGAAGAAAGCCAAATACTCAAGGAAGCAATTAATTCAAGCACCACACGAAATACGGCCTCTGCTACACTAACACTAGAAGAGCTAGAGAGTGTCTGGCTGCCTTCTAATTGGGACCACAGAAGTCCTGGACAGAATGGAAGGAAACTGTACAACAAAATTCAAAATAATAAAAAAAGACCAGCTTACTGTTCTGATAGAGACTGGTGGAATCCCCAAGAATGGCCCTTAGATACCCTTCAAACCCACCTCTGGAGATCACCTTTGACCCAAACAACATACAGGCCTATAAAGTGAACAACAATACTCGTGAGGAATGTCTCATCAGAACTATTAACCATACAAAATCAAAAAGGCAGCATTTGCCCCCTAGAAAATCTCAGAAGGCAGGAAAGGATGAATGGATACAGGGAACCCA
The DNA here is from genome assembly GCF_000298275.1 of Orycteropus afer afer. Lineage (NCBI taxonomy): Eukaryota > Metazoa > Chordata > Mammalia > Tubulidentata > Orycteropodidae > Orycteropus > Orycteropus afer. The sequence goes on along the minus strand of NW_006921626.1, from coordinate 14,564,112 downwards.
GAGAGGAAGTGAAAGGAGTGTTGTTACATTGAGGAAGGTCAATTAATGTCATGAAACAAAAGGTATATAAATTGTTGAATGAAAAAACAATTTGCTCTGTAAACATTCACACAACCTTAATGAAAAAAAAAAGAAAGAAAAAATAAAATGTAATTGATTAATACTCAAACAAAAAGAAAAAACATATTTATTCTCTCATAGTTTGGGAGGCCAGAAGTCTGAAATGAGTTTCACTGGGTTGAAGTCAAGGTGTTAGCAAGGCCAAGCTTCTTTTTCTTTTTTTTCCCCCCCTTTCCTAATACAGGCTTTCTTAAGTCAGAGACTCTGCCAGAGCTTGAATACACCAATGCCTTCTATCTGTCCGGCCCTTTTTGTTTAACACTTCAAATCAGCCAAAGGACTTTGGTTGGCATTAGCACCTATGCTATACATGCTGAATCAAGGGGGTATCTGTGGAGTTTTTTAATCCCCATTTGCCAGATGGGATAAGTGAAACAGAATGGGTAAAACAAACATCAGTACTTATTCCACTTCTTCAGGCAGTAACCAGGCAGCTCAGAACATTTCTTCTTGTTCTGCCTTCAGAAGATAAAGATCTGGACTCACTAAAACATAGGAAACCCAGGAATCTCCCCAGTACTTACAAGATCCTTCATTTATTCATTCATTTGAGCAACAATAGTTGACAACCTATTATGGAGATGCATAAAAAACACATCGAGTTCCTGTTTTCATACTGCTATACCCCAGTGGGAGGTATAGACACTATACAACAAGAACAGGAAGAAACTGATGGAATGATGGTCCCTATAGTTGTGTTACCATGACCCAAGATTTGACCTTCCTTTAAGGCTACGTTCAAGTACCACTGATTTCACAGGCTCCCATAGGCCTCGTTCTCTGAATTCCAGTGCTTTGGCAAGTCTGCACTGTATCATCTTCCCATAACTCTAGTGAGTTGGAGCCCTCTGCTCCAGCACAATGCAATCTGGAAGTAAGTGTATTAATCAAAACAGTCAGTTAAAGAGTAAACTTACTCAAAGTGATTTATACATCCTTTAAACATTTTATTTTTACATAAATTACACCACACACAGATACACACACACACACACACATTCCTATAATCTTTCAGCGTAGATTGTTGCTGTTTTAGGTTATTAGTCCTCTTTCTGAAAGGAAGCTCAACTATAATTTATCCCTGAGGATTTCCAGTTTCTTCTTTAATGTGAAGGGACACAATAAAAAGACTTGTTAGGCCATCTGAGTTCAATATCCTAGTTTGTCAATATCTTTTCCCTAATTTTTTGAACTTCTTCACCTAGAACTAAGTTTTCTGTGTGAGTTGCCTATATTGAAGCTTTCCAATGCATGTTAATTTTCTTTTTATTTTTTTAAAATACTTTTTATTGAAATATAATGTATGTACAATGAAATACACGAAACTAAAGTGACATGGGTCAACTCATTTTTTTTTTTTTTTTT
>NW_006921626.1:14561272-14562527 GCF_000298275.1 Orycteropus afer afer | reverse complement strand
AGGATTTTTGTTTTCTTTATATTGAGATGTAATCCATACTGCAGACTGTATTCTTCAATTTTCATCAGTAAGTGCCTCAAGTTATCCTCAATTTCAGCAAGTAAAATTGTGTTATCAGTGTATTGCAGGTTGTTAATGATTCTTCCTCCAATCCTGATGCCACGTTCCTCTTCATATAGTCCATTTTCTCAGATTATTTGCTCAGCATATAGATTGAATAAGTATGGGGCAAGGATACAACCCTGACACACTCCCTTCTTGATTTGAAACCATGCAGTGTCCCTGCATTCTGTTAGAATGACAGCCTCCTGGTCTATGTACAGGTTCCTCACGAGTACAAATAAGTGTTCTGGAATTCCCATTCTTCTTGATGTTATCCACAATTTGCTATGATCCACACAATCAAATGCCTTTGCATAGTCAATAAAACACAAGTAAACATCTTTCTGGTATTCTTTGCCTTGAACCAAGATCCATCTGACAGCAGCTATGATATCCCTTGTTCCACATCCTCTTCTGAATCCAGCCTGCACCTCTGGAAGTTCACTGTCAATATACTGCTGCAACCATTTTTGAATTATCTTCAGTAAGATCTTACTTGTGTGGGATATTAATGATATTGTTTGGTAATTTCCACATTCTGTGGATCATCTTTCTTTGGAATGGGTACAAATATGGATCTGTTTCAGTCAGTTGGCCAGGTAGCTGTCTTCCAAATGTCTTGGCATAACCAAGTGAGTGCCTCCAGTGGGGTATCCAATTGTTGAAATATCTCAATGGGTATTCCCTCAATTCCTGGGTCCTTGTTCTTTGCCAATTCCTTCAGTGCAACTTTGACTTCTTCCTTCAGTACCATTGGTTCTTGATCATATGACACCTCCTGAAATGGATGAAGATCGACCATTTCTTTTTGGGACAATGACCCTGTATATTCCTTCCATCTTCTTTTGATGTTTCCTGCATCATTCAATATTTTGTCCACAGAATTTTTCAGTATTGCAACTTGAGGCTTACATTTTTTTTCCTCAGTTCTGTTAGCCTGAGAAATTCCAAGCGTGTCTTTCCATTTTGGTTTTCTAACTCCAAGTCTTTGCACATTTCGTTATAGTAATTGGCTTTGTATGCTCAAGCTGATCTTTGAAATCTTCTGTTCAATTCTTTTATCTTGTCATTTCTTCCATTTGCTTTAGCTACTCTCTGCTCAAGGGCAAGTTTCAGAGTCTCTTCTGTCATCCATTTTGGTCTTTTCTTCTTT
>NW_006921626.1:14544357-14555408 GCF_000298275.1 Orycteropus afer afer | reverse complement strand
AGGTCAATTCTCAGGTCCCAACACCACTTGGAAATATTCAGCCTGTTGGTCTTGTCAGAGTAGCTGACAGTCTGCAGCTCCAACCGTATCTGTACTCACTGTTTTCATTCAGGTTTTTCCACTAGTTGGTGCCTAATCCACTTCTGTATAGTTCCTTTCAAAACTCAGGGTTCCAGGATTATCTTCTGTATCTCAGTCAATTGGTTTTTCTTTTCTTTGTTGAAGAGGGTCTGTGTCACTTGTCTGCCTATTCCTCCATTTTACCAGAAGTCTGCATGTTAATTTTCAAAGAAATTTTTTTGCACTCACATGACCAAATGTGTGTCAAAATAAAACTGTGAACCATAGGGTTTTCAGTCAGTGGTATATTTTTCATAAGTAGATTGCCATGCCCTTCTTCCAAGATGCCTCTGAGTGGACTCAAACCTCCAACCTTTTGATTCTAAGAACCTCATTGCAGTTGAGTCAATTCCGACTCATAGCGACCCATCCTTCAGTTTCCAAGACGGAATCTCTATGGAAGTAGATTGTCCAGTCTTCCTTCCAAGGAGTGTCTGGTGAGTTTGAGCTGCCAACCTTCTGATTAGCAGTCAAATGCCTTAAGCACTATGCCACCAGAATACTTCACTGTTTCCACAACCCAGGGATTCCTCCAGTTCACATAGTATTAATTAAATTATGTAAGTACAATAATAAGTTTAAACAGCATAATCAGGTTTGGGAACAACTGATTCTTGGTAAAAACAAACAAACAACAACAACAAAAAAAAAAACGCATGTCAACTATGGGAACAAAAGTGTGTGGTGTGCTGGCGGGTTATGAGCAGTTACGCTTTACAGATACATGGGTAAGGAAGGTCAGTCAGATGAATGGAGGTTATTTAAGATTGACTCCACCAAATATTGGTCTTAAAAAAAGTATTTGAAGCAGTGGTGGGTCCAAGCTACTAAAGCTGGTGCCTCAGGTTCTGCGGACTGGGGGCCCTGTGGAAGGTTATCCCAAGGCTGTATCCTTTCCCAGAATGGGTTGTTGTGAGCAAAAAAGGATGAAGTTGGGTGCCCAAAGGCAGTATTAGGGAAGTGAAGCAAAACTCAACTCTACAGCAGCTGTCACTCAAACATCTACAGAAGCCCAGGAACAGTTCCTAGGATGATCAAAACTAAAGTACTCAGGGTATATCTGGTATTTTTGTAAAGCTAATCTTAGCACAGAAGTAAAATTTACTTATCCCCTATCTTTCTGCAAGACAGTCTCCCCTCCCTTGACTCCCACCAGGAGAAAGGAAAATAGAGATTTTTTTGGTACTCTTAGCAGTGCTTCCTAAGATCCCTCGGTGGGGCACAAACAGTTTGAGCTGACCAAAATGTTAGCAGTAGGAAACCACCCAGTGGAATCAGTGAAGAAAAAGCTTAACAAACTGCTTCCATTAAGATTACACTCAACGAAACCCTATGGAACAGTTCTACTCTGTAACACACAGGGACGCCATGAGTCGGAACCAATGCAATGGCAACTAACAGCAGCAGCAGCAGCACCTTTGTTCCAGTTATCTAGTGCCACTCTGACAAGAATATATATCACAAATGGGATGGCCTTAACAAACAGGAGTTTATTATCTTACAGTTTGGAGGCTTTAAGTCCAAGTTCAAAGTGCTAGGCTCTAGGGGCTGGGTGAAAGCCCCTCAGCCTTGGGGTCCAGCTCCACCTTCTGCTCCCAGCCCACTGAAGCTAGAGAGATTTCTTCACTCAGACAGCTGCTGGCTGCTGAGGCTGAGAAGCCCAAGGCTGACAAGTAAAAAGGCAGTCCCGATGTTACCAAACCACACGGCAGGCCACTAACTTAAGTTTATTGTAAGTCCCAAGGTTGGCAGAGCAAAGCAGACTGCTGAGCAATGACATGGCTACATGCAGGGTCCAAGTGTGCCATAGGCTAGAGACCATTCTCAAGGCTTCTCCTTATATACAGGAAGCGGACCACATCCCAAGGCAGCTATTCAGCTGCTTGTGGTAGATCCCACCATGGAGTTGATTGCCAGTCTCATCATGGGGAATAACTACCACCAGCTGCCCAGCCACTCAACCAGGCCCAGCCAAGTTGACACACAAACATAACCACCACAACTTTCTACAGATTTATGTTGAAGCTCATCTTGATCAGTTACACCCTGATGAATGTGAATCTGTGGTTCCCTGCTTGTCTGGCTATTTGGCACATGCACAGAGCCTTCAGTAAGATGCCCAAAGACCTGGACTGAAGCCCCAGCCCCACCTTATCTAGGAGGAATTGGGCTGGTCCTTTCTCTCTGAGCATAAGTTTTCTAGTTTACAGAGGAGGGACCATTCTTATGTTGCCTTGTTTAGGGGCTGTTCCTAGGGGTCACAGAGATATTGTTCATCCACCTTAAACAGCAGTAAGTATCCTCCTAGGACTGAGGTTAGTTGGGGGCATCCTTGTGTCTCAAAATGCAGGATAAATGGGTGCTCCAAGTTTACCCCAAGGAAAATAATTTGGCACATTATTTTTATTGTTGTAATATACATACAATACCACATATCATATTTCTTCAACACATCATTTTTATATTTATGTCAACACAGGTTTAGTATACAATAGAATAAAATGCCTTCATTATTATTCAAAATGAAACTAGACTTTTGAGACATTTAAAAATTGCACTCAAGCCACATTGGGCTAAACCACAAACCTCAGAGAACAAATTCACCAGTCTGCCATCCAGTGCTTGGGCCATTAGGTTGAAACATTCCCACTAGGAAATGGCTGGGGAAAAAAAAAAAAAAGAAATATGTGAAAATACTTTGTAGACGGCAAAGTACTAAGCAAAGAGATTATTTGTTTTCATATTTTTATTGTGTGCTAATCTTGGGTTCTCAATTAAATGGTAAATTCTTAAGAATAGAACAATGTCCTTTCCTTCTTGATCCTTCCTTCCTTTCTTTTCTTCCTCCCAGCCCTGTACTTGGCAAATGGTCCATAAACACGGGTGAGGAGGGCAAGGGAAAGATCTTCAGTTTTTAAGTCAAACAGATCTGGATTTAAATAAATTCCAACTGAAATGTGTTGATGGGGGAAGTCCTTACAAAATCCTCCTCCTCTAACCCCCCAGAGAGAGCCCTGAGATTGCTAGCCCAGCTCACCATCCCCTGTGGAAGGTCTGCCTCTGAGACCAATTCCCTGTCTGTGCTTTCAAAAGAACCTGAGAATGGGCCCAGAAAGAAAGCCTTGAGAGGTTCTGGGAGTTGGGGATAGACAGCAAGCAAGAGGTTAAGTCAATCTGTGAAAAGAGAAGAAAAAGTGACCCACAAAGCTCCCAGGGACTCAGCATGCTTCCTGTGGCAGAAGCCTTGTGTTTGGGGGATGATTCATGGTCCCACCCAGAGGGGCAGCAGTTGGAGGGTGAAAGATAAAGGACATATGTCTGTGGCAAGTGACAGAGGGCAGCTGAAGATCAATGTGGCCTTATCACATGGTCCCCAATGGGCATCATGGGAGAACTATAACAACAATTTTATGAAAGAGACCATGATGTATTCAAGTACACACAGATATTTGAGGGCAACTTTATACAGATGAGCAAAAAAGGAGCTGTCACTGATAAGTACAACTGTGTTCAACTGGTGTTCATGGCCATCGTATCCACCAGCCTACAGTCCCACTATCTGACATTGTGCTGCAGTCCTAACTAGCCACAGGCTGTGCAGAGCCTGCCAACCAGGCCCCAAAAGAAAAAGTCAGATGACTACAAAGACCTTAATGCTAACCAGGCTCCTTCTCTAGACATGTTGAGATCTCTGTCTAAGATTGTGAAAAATAGCAGCTACACTTGAGGCCTACTACTGGCCATTCTTGCTTACTTGCATCTGTGTCTCCTTTGTCTAACACGAGAAGACATTTTTGCTCATTTTCCTCTTTGCTCATTGAGAAAAACTCATTTACCTCCTGAGACCACCAGTGAAGAAGAGTCTCAGGAATACCCAGTCCACCCTTTCCAGAGACACTATGGGCAGATTTGTTTCTGAGCAGGGGACAAGAAAAGGCAGCAGTCACAAAGCTCCAAGGAGAAGAGAAAGAGGATAAATAAGCATCAAGATCTTTCACATGCTCCTTGAGGAATCTGAGGACTCCTATTCTGGTTATATTGGGGAAGAGAGGAAAGGGAGAGAATGCAAAGGTATCTGTTCATGAACTGTGCAGAGTCTCCACTCCTGTGCTCACAAAACCTACCTGGCAAACGGCCAGGAGAAAGGGCAACAAGAGGGGCTTGTTACATGCTTTTGAGTCAATTCCAACTCATAGTGACCCCATGGCACAGAGTAGAACTGCCCACATAGGGTTTTCTAGACTGTTATCTATACAGAAAGGAACTCTGATAGCTCTGTGGTTAAGACATTGGGCTGCTAACCAAAAGGTCAGTGGTTCAAACCCACCAGCTGCTCTGTGGGAGAAAGATGATGCAGTCTCCTTCTGCAAAGATTTACAGCCTTGGGAACCCTATAGGGGTTGCTATGAGTCAATTGACTCAATGGCTGTGGGGTTTGGAATCTACACAGAAGCAGATTGTCAAGCACTTAATCACTGCACCCCAGGGCTCCTTATAATGGGGGCAGCAGAGGCAATAACACAAGCAGCAAAGGTGGCAGCAGAAGGTGCTGTAAGCATGGCTGCACAGGTCATCTGCAGGAGCAGGACAGGTAAACACAGCAATGGCAGGAGCAGTGAGCAGGGTCCAGGATGAAGCAGAGCCAGCATGGCTGGACAGGCACTCCCAATGTCCTCAGAGGGGTTAGCATGGTTGTGGCAGGCACTGCATACATGTCCTCAGAAGGCATTTCCAGCATGTTGACAGGGGCTGCCAGCTTCTCCCCAGAAAGCAACATGAGCTAAGGTCCTATAGTGGGATCTTTGTTTTGACCTTGTATAGTGAAGCCAGCGAACAAGATGGAAGCCCAAGAGTCTCCCAGCACAGTGCTGAAGCTTGAGCAGAAAGGGAAATATAGGAACTCTCAATAGGAGGAGTTTCCATCCCCATAGATGGCAGGGGGATGGGGACAAGTTGACTCAAAAATGCCACTAGATGTAACAAAAAGGAAAAAGGCAAGAACAGCCCAGAAGGAAGAGAACACAGCGACCCCTCCCAGCAACAGTCAGCAGTCAAAATGCTCACAAATCAGGGAGGAGCCAATCTACAACTAGTTCAGATTCTGCAAGAGGGAGACTTCTCAGGATTGGCTCTTTCTTAGCAACTTCAAAGCCAATCATTGGTCCCTTTATGCAGTAGAGAGAGATAGGTCGTATCTGAGATGGAGACCTAGGAGACACTGACTTTCTTAGTTACCTCATGCTGCCTTAACACAAATACCATAAAACAAAATCACAGACAACAAAAGCTATTGCCATCAACAAAGTGTTTTGGAGTAGAACTATTCTCCAAAGGGTTTTCAGTCTATTGGAAGTAGATCACCAGATCTTTCTTCTACGGCACCTGTGGATGGATTTGAACTGCCAGCCTTTCAGTTAGCAGATCAGTACTTAACTGCTTGCTCCACCAAGTATCTCCCCATACCATCCATAGGAGGTCCTTCCTTGTCTGTTTCAGCTTCTAGAAGCTGCTAACATTTCTTAGATACATCTATTGCTGTCACCTGTCTTCTTGTTCTCCCTGTGTGTCCAATCTGCTTTTTCTTTTTTTATAAGAAGTGATTAGATTTAAGATTAGCCATACTCAAGTATGTCTTAATTAACATAACATAGAGAACCTTATTTCCAAACATAAACATTAAGTTTATGTTAATGGTGGTAAATGATTTGGAAAGGGATAGCAAGAAGGGTTGCACAACTTGAAGAATGTAATCAATGTTACTGAATTGTACATGTAGAAATTATCGAGATGTTGAATGTTTTGTTAACTATATATTTCACCATGATAAAATTTTTTTAAGTATGTCCAGATAGGGAACAACTTAGTCAATTGGCATAAATAGTACATGAGGTCTTAAAAGCTTGCAAATGGCCTTCTAAGATACAACTATTGGTCTCTACTTATATGCAGCAGAAGAGAATGAAGGAAATCAAAGGCTCAAGAAAGAAACTAGTCCACAAGCGTAATCCACATGAAACACAGCCTCTTCTAACCTGAGACCAAAAGAGCTAGATGGTGCCCAGCTACCATTACCTATCATTCTGACCAGGGACACAATAGAAGGTCCTGGATAGAACGGGAGAAAATTTAGGACAAATTCAAACTCTTAAAAAAATATAGACCTGAAAAAGGGAGGGGAAATCCAAGATTGCAGACTATGACAAAATCTCGAGAGACCAAGTAAAACTGATACAGATGACATTCATGGAACACAGAGCTTTAAAGGAAAGGATAAAGAAGTTGATCAAATATCAGTGAAAGAGACTGAACAAAAACAGTTAATGAATGAAAAGAGTGCCTGCACCTACCCCTCTGTATTCAGAAGTATGCAGTCCCATGGAGCAAACAACACATCTCTACCACAGCTGTGTTTGGTGGCTAGCACTTGCATCAGTACTGTGCCACATTTGTTTTTGTTTACTCATTTTCTTTTCTCTTTTTCTCTCTTCTTCTTCCTTCACTTATTTTTTTCTCTCCCTCCTTTTTTTCTTTTTTCCTTTCTTTCTTTCCCCAGTAATCAGGAGCCAGCAATCCCACCCAGCCATAACCACCACACCTGCCACCCCACTCACTTAGCAAGCATCCCCATCTGCTCCAGCACCACTGGCCCAATGACAGACAGCAACCAACACCCACCCTGCCTGCTCTCAGCTGCTCTGCACAGTCAGCAATCAGAGACTTATGTCCACACTCCAGCCCACAACTAAATACACCTGGAGACAGGTGGTAAAAGCCCCACTGCTGCCATATTAGTACAGAGTAACACTTGGCCTGTTGCCAAGACATATGAAACCAAAACAACAAAAAAAAATTAGAGTGAAGTCAGCTAACATACAATCAACAGACTAGTACAACACTACAATGCCTTACAGACAATAGACAATTTACAATCACACATACAAAAACAGAAAAAGATGGTTCAAAAAAGTAACCAAAATACAGGGTCAGAAAACTTTCCAGAGAAAAATTGTATTGGAGTTACCTGATAAGCAATTCAAAAGAAACATATTTAGGTACCTTCAACAGATTAAGACAAAGTTCAAGGAAACATCAGACAAATCCAAGGAAAACAGACACAAGACTCTAGAAGAATTTATATATATATTTATATTATATATATAATTTATTTTGTCAGTCATATATATTTATATATATATATATATATCTGACAAAATAAAGGGAAGATTAGAAAACATACACTACAGCAAATAGAAATCCAGAAGATTAATACTAAAATTTCAGAAATAGACAACACATTGGAAGGCTAAAGGAATAGAACTGAATCAATGTAAGACAGAATTAGTGATATATAAGACAAATCTCCTAATGCTAATATGTTAGAGGAGTGATCAAGAAAAAGAATGAAAAAAAAAAAAGAAAAAGAAAGCCTAAGAATTATTTGAGACACCATCAAAAGGAATCATTTTCATATGTGATCGGAATTCCAGAACAAGAAGAGACAACAAATAAAGCAGAGAAAATTGTGAAAGATTTGTTTGAGGAAAACTTCCTTAACATCATGAAAGACAAGAAAATATGCATCCAAGAAGCTCAATGAACCCCAAATAAGATAGGCCCCAAAAGAAAATCACCAAGACATATCATAATCAAATTCTACAAAACCAAAGACAAAGAAAGAATCCTGAAAGAAGTTTGGGAAAAACAAAAAGTCACCTACAAAAGAGAGCCAATCAGTAAGCTCTGGTTTCTTGGTAGAACCCCTAAAAGAAAAAAAAAAATTGCCAACCAAGAATTATATATCCAGCAAAATTTTCCCTCAAATATGTAATAAAATTAGTACATTCCCAGATAAACAGAAATTAAGAGAATTTGTAAAAATCAGACCAATCTTACATGAAATGTTAAGCCAAGTCCTTCAGACAGAGAACAAATAAGGGCAGACAACAACTGGAGATTAAGACATATGACAACATCATCCTGAAATCAACACAGATATAGAAGTATCAAAAATAAAATAAGCTTGCAACTGAAAATAGGGATCAGAGATGTCAGTTTGTAAACTGTAACTACAAAGCAAAAAAAAGAAAATAAAGATGTGTTTACAGAACTTCCAAATGGAGAAGTCAAGACGATATCAAGATAAAATGGATGGGTTTAAACTTGGGAAGATAATAGGAAATTGCAGGGTAACCTCAAAGAAAATTAATAAACTTTCTCACCAAAGTAAAAGAAAAGAAAACCATAAAGTTTCAGTAAACATTAAAACAACAGCAACAAAGGAACTGATTTAAGAGATCCATAAACCAAATAATTCCTGCATAGGAAAATATATTGAACAAAGAAATAATCAAAACCACACACACACACCAAAACAAACAAACAAACAATCAAACAAACAAACAAAAAAAAGCAAAATGACAGCAGTAATTCCAAACCCACCAGCCACTCCTCAGAAGGAAGATTGGGCGATCTACTTCCATAGAGATACCACCTAGGAAACCCAAGGAGGGGTTGCTATGAGTCGTATTGACTCAACAGCAGTGTGTTTTGTTTTTAGATCAATAATTAGACTAATTGTAAAAGAATTAAATGCACTCAAGAGACAGACAGTAATAGAAAGAATAAGAAAACATGACCCAGCAATATGCTATCCACAAATGACACACTCTAGACACAAAGACAAAAATAGGCTAAAAATCAAAGGATGGAAAAATGCATCAAGCAAACAGCAACCAACAAAGAGGAGGAGTGCAGATACTCATTTCTGATAAAATTGACATTAAGGCAAAAACCAGCAGGAGAGATAAAGAAAGGTAGTATATAATGATTAAAAGGTCAATCCAACAAGAAGACATAACCGTAATAACTATTTTTGCATCCAATAAAGAAGCCCAAAAATACATAAATCAAACTTGAACTAAATTGAAAAAAGAAAGCGATAACTCCACAATAATAGTAGGAAACTTTAATATACCACTTTGGATGAAGGATATAACAACTAGAAAGAAACTCAACCAAGATAAAGAAGATCTAAACAATACAATTAACCAACTAGCCCTGATACATGTACACACACTGCCGTTGAGTTGGATCCAGCTCATAGCGACCCCTCCTTAGATTTCCGAGGCTGTATCATCATGGAAGTAGATTGCCCAACCTTCCTTCTGAGGAGTGACTGGATACATTTATAAACCAAAAAATCCAAACTCACTGCCATCAAGTCGATTCTGACTCATAGCAACCCCTCCTTGAGTTTCCGAGGTGGTAACTGTACAGAAGTAGATTACCAGTCTTCCTTCTGAGAAGATGGGTTTGAACCACCAGTCTTCTGGTTGGTAGTCAAATGCCTTAGGCACTACACCACCAGAGCTCCTGATAGATGTATGCAGAACACTTTACCCAACAACAGTACAATATAAATTCTTTTCTAGTGCACATGACACATTCTCCAGAATAGACCATAACATTAGGCCACAAAAGAAGCCTCAATAAATTTTTAAAAATTGAAACACTACAAAATATCTTCTAAAATCACAGTCCTATAAAAGTAGAAATCAACAAGAGTAAGGAAAAAAAATCAAATATGTGGAATAACATAGCAACTTACTTAAAAACTAATGAGTAATAGAAAAATAAAATAAAATAAATTCCTTGAGACTTCTTGTAAGATGGCGGAATAAGTAGATAAGTTACATAGGCCCTCTTCAACAAAGAAAAGAGAAACCAATTGACACAGGCACAGAAGATAATCCTGGAGCCCAGAGCTTTGAAAGCAAGGATGTATAAGTGGGTGAAACACCAACCAGTAGAAGAACCTGAATGAAAACTGTGGGTAAGTAGACAAACAGACCTGCAGACTGTCAGATAAATTGATGACATGGACAGTTTGAATATTTCCAAGTGGTGTTAGGACCTGAGAATCAACCTAAAAATTGGCCCTGCTCACCAAGGTCTGCATGGACAACTGTGCTGGTGTCTGATGACTTGAAAGAGAAACAGCAAAGAAGGAGACAAACTGAGCTGTAACTTTAGACTGTCAGGAGGGTGCAGCCATTTTTGTTCACAAGTGGTGGCCATTTTGGATATTTAAGCTACAGCATTCTTCTTCAGATTCCATGGACCTAAAAATGCACTCCATTTATTAAGGACAGCACGGACGTATGGGAGGCTGATGACTGGAAAGGAGACAGGTGGTGAGTGTATGAATGCTGCCAACTAGTGAATAGAGGCGTACAATACCCTCCTTATTCAGATACATCCAAAGAAAACAAAAAACTTGGGTGAATCACACCAACATACAATCACCAATTAAATATAAACAAAAAAAGTCACAATGTCTCAGAGACAACATATCATCACAGTCCACACAAAGAAGCAAGATACAGCAAGAGAAATAAGGGACCAGGATACAGACCCAGAACACATCCTGGAGAAAGAAGCAGCATTGGAACTCCCTGATAAGGATTCAAAAGAATTATGTTTAGGTACCTTCAACGGATTGAGAGACAGATCAAGGAACACTGACAAAATTGGGGAAAACACAGAGAAAACCCTACAACAATTTCAAAAGACGATGCAAGAACAAAATGGCAAAATAAATGAAAAATTAGAAATGACACAAAATCTACAGATCGAAATCTAGAAGATTAATGCTAAATTCTCAGAAATAGATAACATATTGAAAGGGCAAAAGAGTAGAATTGAATCAATGGAAGACAGAATTAGTGAGATTGAAGACAAATACCTGAATACTTCTTTGGAAAGGGAGCAATCAGACAAAAAGATCAAAACAAAATGAAGAAAGCCTAAGGTTCATGTGGGATACGGTCAAGAGGAATAACCCATGGGTAAGAGGAATTCCAGAACAGGAAGAGAAAAAATAAAACCACTGAGAAAATTGTCAAAGATTTGTTAGAAGAGAATTTCCCTGA
>NW_006921626.1:14542379-14543847 GCF_000298275.1 Orycteropus afer afer | reverse complement strand
TGGTGAAATTAGGACATTTCCAGATAAGCAGAAATTAAGGGAATTTGTTAAAACCAGACCAACCTTACAAGAGATGCTAAAAAGAGTCCTTTGGATGGAGAACCAACAACAGCAAACAACAACCAAACATTAACCCCCATGATGACATAACCCAGAAACCAACCCAGTTATGGAAGTAGCCAAAGTAAATAAGCTTGCAAGATTATATAAACAGGGAACCAGAGACATCAACTGACAAATGAGGACAACTACAAACCAAAAAGAGGGAAAAAATTGTGTAGTTACAGAACTTCTAAATGGTGAGGAAGCCAAGACAATTGCAAGATAGAACAGACTGTTCTAAACTTGGGAAGAAAATTATAAACCACAGGGGAACCTCAAAGAAAAAAGATAAACCTTTGCATCAAAATAAAAAAGAGGACCAGCACAAATATTTAGCAGATACTAAAACAATAGCAACAAAGGAAGTGATAACATGATTTATAAACAAAACAAGCTCAGCACAGAAAATTATATGGAACAAAGAAATCAGCAATGCCACACACACAAAAACATAATAAAATGGCAGCAACAAATTCATACTTGTCCATAATCACACCGAATGTCTATGGATTAAATACACCACTCAAGAAATGGAGAGTTGCCTACTGGATAAGAAAATATAACCCATCAATATGCTATCTACAAGAGACATGTCTTAGGGACAAAGACCAAAAAAAAAAAAGATTAAAACTCAAAGGTTGAAAAAAGATATATCAAGCAAATGGCAACCATAAAAGAATAGGAGTGGCAATATTAATTTCTGATAAAACTGACTTTAAGACAAAAACCACCATAAAAGACCAGGAAGGGCATTATATAATGATTAAAGGACTGATTGAACAAGAGGATGTAACCCTAATAAATATCTATGGACCCAATGAAAGAGCCCCAAAATATATAAACCAGACTCTAATAGAGCTGAAAAGCCAAATAGATAACTCCACAGTCATAGGAGGAGACTTTAATACACTACTTTCAATCAAAGATAGAACAACTGGAAAGAAACTCAGCAAAGATGCAGAAGAATTAAACAATACAATCCACCAACATGACCTTATAGATATCTACAGAATACTTCACTCAACAACAGCACAGTATACATCCTTTTCCAGTTCACATGAAACATTCTCCAAGATAGACCATATGTTAGGTCACAAAGCCTTAACAAATTTAAAAACATTGAAATACTACATCTTCTCAGATCATAATGCTATAAAATTAGAAATCGACAACAGGAAAATCAATGGAAAAAAAGAGAACACATATGGAATCTGAATAAGACCCTCCTTTAAAAAAAAAAAAAAGCTACTGAATAATATATGAAATAAAAAATGAAATTGAAAAATTCCTTGAATCAAATGAGAATGACAATACAACATACCAAAATAATCTCTGGGACACAGCAAAAGCAGTCCAGAGGCCAATT
>NW_006921626.1:14531901-14541368 GCF_000298275.1 Orycteropus afer afer | reverse complement strand
CAGCAAAATAGGAATAAAAGGGAAATCCTCAACATAATAAAAGGCATATATGCAAAACCAACAGCCAACATTATTTTCAATACAGAGAGACTCAAAGCATTCCCCTTCTGAAAAAGAACCAGACTAGAATGCCCTGTATCACCACTTCTATTCAACATCGTATTAGATGTCCTAGCCAGGGCAATAACACAAGAAAGGGAAATCAAAGCCATCCAAATTGGTAAGGAACAAGTAAAACTACCCCTATGTGCAGATGATATGATCTTATACATAGAAAACCCAAGAAACTCAGCAAAACAACTACTGGAACCAATTGAGAGATTTAGCATAGTAGCAGGATACATGATCAACATCCAAAAATCAGTTGGATTCCTCTACATCAGCAAAGAGATTGCTGAAAAAAGAAATAAGGAAATCAATATCATTTACAATAGCTACCAAAAAAATAATAATAAAATAAAATACTTGGGAATAAATCTCACTAGGGACACAAAAGATCTGTACAAAGAAAACTACAAAGCACTACTTCAAGAAACCATAAGGGATCTACATAAATGGAAGAGGATGGTTGAACATTGTGAAAATATCAGTACTGTCCAAAGCAATCTATACATTCAATGCAATTCCAATCCAGATCCCATCAACATTCTTTAAGGGTATGGAAAAGCCAATCATTAACCAGATCCGACTCATAGCAACCTCTCCTTGGGTTTCCGAGGCAGTATCACTATAAAAGTAGATTGCTCAACTTTCTTTCCAAGGTGGGTTTGAACCGCCAGCCTTCTGGTTGGCAGTCAAATGCCTTAGGCACTATGCTACCAGAGCTCACAATTTTATAGGAAAGAGATCTCGGATAAGCAAAGCACTATTGAAGAAGAAGAAGAAAGTAGGTCTCACACTCCCAGATCTCAAAACCTACTATTCAGCTACAGTAGTCAAAACAGACTGGTATTGGTACGATAGACACATAGACCAATGGAATAGAATTGAGAACCCAGAAATAGATCCATCAACCTATGGTCATCTGATTTTTGACAAAAGGCTGAAATGCATTAAAAGGGGAAGAGATGGTCTCTAACAAATGGTGCAGGCAAAACTGAATATCGATTACAGAATAATGAAACAAGATCCATACACACCATACACAAAAACTAACTCCAGATGGATCAAAGACTTAAATGTGAAACTTAAAACTATAGTTCCTCAGGAAAAAAATGGGGCAAATTTTAAAAAAACAAACTCACTGCCATCAAATCAGATCTGACTCATAGCAACCCCTCCTTGGGTTTCCAAGACAGTATCACTATGGAAGTAGATTGCCCAACCTTTCTTCCAAGGAGTGGCTGGTAGGTTTGAACCACTAGCCTCTGGCTATCAGTCACATACCTTAGGCACTACACCACCAGAGCTCCTTCCAAGGCATAGGAGCTCTGGTGGCATAGTAGATAAGTCACTTGATTGCTAACCAGAAGATCAGTGCTTCAAACCCACCAGCTGCTCCACAGAAGAAAGACTGGGTGATCTACTTCCATAAAGATTCACAGCCTCAGAAACCTAACAGAGGTCACTTTGAGTCAGAAATGACTCGATGGCAGTGAGTTTTCTTAATTTATGGCGTAAATAGACTGTCAAACATAACCTAAAATGCACAAACAGTGGAAGATAAACTAGATGAATGGGACCTTCTAAAAATTAAATTTTTATGTGCTTCCAAAGACTTCTCCAAAAGAGTTAAAAGACAACCTACAAATTGGGAAAAAATATTCAGCAATGACATATCTGACAGTGGACTTATCTCTAGAATTTATAGAAAACTCTAACACCTTAACAACAAAAAGACAAATAATGCAGTTTAAAACTGGGCAGAAGACATGAATAGTCACTTCACCAAAGAAGATACTCAGGAAACATGAATTACTCACCAGCATTAGCCGTTGTTGTAGTTGTTATGTGCCATTGAATTGGACCTGACTCATAGCGACCCCTCTTTGGGTTTCCGATGGAGCAGTATCACTACGGCCATAGATTGCCCCATCTTCCTTCTGAGGAGTGGATAGTGGGGTTGAACTGCCAGCCTTCTGGTTAGCAGTCAAATGCCTTAGGCACTATGCTACCAGAGCTCCCTCATTAGCCATTAGAGAGATGCAAATCAAAATAAAAATGAGATACCATCTTGCCCCACCACTAGCAGCAAAGTTCAACAAGACAGAAAATAACAAATGCTGGCGAGGATGTGGAGAGATTGGGTCTTTCTCACACTGCTGGTGGGACTGCAAAATGATACAACTGCCGTGGAAAGCAGTATGGCGATTCCTAAAAAGTTGGAATTAGAAATACCATTTGACCCAGCAATTCCATTACTAAGAATATATCCTAAAGAAGTGAGAGCCAGGACAAGAACAGATATATGCACACCCATGTTCATCACAGCACTATTCACAATAGCAAAAAGATGGAAACAACCTAGGTGTCCAACAACAGAAGAATGGATAACCAAACTACGGTACATACACACGATGAAATACTATGCAATGCTAAAGAATAATGTAGAATCTGCAAAACACTGCATAATGTGGATGAACTTAGAGGACAGTATGCTGAGTGAAATAAGTCAATCACAGAGGGACAAATATTATACTAATTCATTATTGCAAAATGTCAAGGAAAGGTTTATTATATATGGAAGGAAACTTTCTTTGTCAGTTACCAGGGGTGGGAGGGGAGGGGAGGACACACTGCAAAAATAAAATAAATAAAAATTCCTTGGATCAAATGTGAATGAAAACACAGCATATTTGGGATGCAGCAAAAGCAGTGCTCACAGCATAATTTATAACAATAAACACACACCTTCAAAAAAGAAGAAAGAACTAAAATCAACACCTTAACCCAACTTCTCCAACAATTAGAAAAAGAACAGCAAAAAAATAAAAAAGCCTACAGTCACCAGAAGAAAGGAAATTATAAAGATTCAAGCAGAAATAAATGAAACAGAAAAACAATAGAATCAGCAATACTAGAAGCTGGTTCTTTGAAAGAATTAATAAAATTGACAAATCACTGGCAAATTTAACAAAGCAAAAAAAGAAGATGCAAGTAACATAAATATGAAATTAAGTAGGCAGTGTCACAACAGAACCTGCTAAACTAAAGAGGATAATAACAGAATACTATGAAGAATAATATAATAGTACTCCAACAAATTTGGACACCTAAAAGAAATGGACACATTTCTAGAAACACATTACCTACCCAAACTAACACAATCTGAGGTAGAAAATTTGAACAGACTCATCACAAAAGAAGACATTGAACAGGTCATAAACAACTCCCAACTACAAAAAAGTCCTGGTTCACATAGCTTTACTGGCAAATTCTACCAAACGCTCAGAGAAGAGCTGACATCAATTCTACTCAAAGTATTCCAGAAGGGATAGAATACTCCCTAACTCATTCTATGAAGCAAGCATAACCCTGATACCAAAACCAGGCAAAGACACCACTAGGAAAAAAATTATAGACCAACATCCCTCGTGAACATAGATGCAAATACTCTTAAGAAAATCCTAGCCAACAGACTACAACAATATTTCAAAACAATAATACATCATGATTAGGTGTGATTCATACCACGTATGCAACATTAGAAAAATAATCAATGTAAGCCACCATATAAATAAAACAAAGGAAAAGAACCACATGATCTTATCAATTGATGCAGAAAAGGTGTTTGATAAAATCCAACACCCAATACAGATAAAAACCCTCAGCAAAATAGAAATAGAAGGGAAATTTCTCAACATAATTAAAGGTATATATATATAAAACCAGGGGAGCTCTGGTGGCATAGTGCCCAAGGCATTTGACTGCTAACTAGAAGGCTGGTGGTTCAAACCCACCAGCAACTCCTCAGAAGAAAGACTGGGTAATCTATTTCCGTAGAGACACCACCTTGGAAACCCATGGAGGGGTCGCTATGAGTTGAATTTGACTCAACAATGGTAAGTTTTATATATAAAACCAGCAGCCAACATTATTCTCAATGGAGAGAAATGGAAAAAAAAAAAAAATTCTTTGAGCCAGAAACAGACAAAGATGCTATTTATCACCACTCCTATTCAATAGTGTATTTGAAGTCCTAGCCAGAGCAATAAGGCAAGAAAGAGAATGAGGCAATCTACTTCTGTAGTGATACAGCCTCGGAAACCCAAGGAGGGGCCGCTATGAGTTGGGTCCGACTCGACGGCACATAACAACAACAACAACAAATTGGCAAAGAAGAAGTTAAACTCTCTATTTCACATGATATGATCCTATGCATAGGAAATCCTAGAGACTCAATAAGAAAATTACTGGAACTGATAGAAACATTCAGCAAAGTGGCTGGGTACAAGATCAACATACAAAATCAGTTGGATTCCTTTACAATAACAAAAGAGAATTCTGAAAGGGAAATCAAGAAAACAATAGCATTTATAATTGCCACAGGAAACTGACATAAATGGAAGAATATACAATGCTCATGGATAGGAAGACTTAGCATTGTGAAAATGTCAGTACTTCCCAAATGGATTTATGGATATAATGTCAATACTTTCCAAAGCTACTATTGGTCTTTAAAGAGCTGGACAAACTAATCACCAACTTTATATGGAAAGGAAAGAGAACTTAGATAAGCAAAGCACTACTAAAGAAGAACAAAGTTGGAGGCCTCACATTCCCCAATCTTAAAACCTACAGTACAGCCACTGTGATCAAAATAGTCTGGTGTTGGTACAATGACACACACATAGAACAATGGGACAGAATTGAGAATTCTGAAGTAAATCCATCCACTATGGACAGTTGATCTTTGACAAAGGGCCAAATCTCATTAAATGGGGAAGAGATTGTCTCTTAAATAAATGGTGCTGGGAAAACTGGACATACATTTTCAGAACAAATGAAACAGGATCCATATTTCCTACCATGTACAAAACTAACTCAAGATGAATTAAAGACCTAAATGTAAAACCTAAAACTATAAAGATAAGTGAAGAAAAAATAGAGGCAAACTTAGAGGTCTCCATTGGCATAAATTCACTGTCAAACTTACTGGACCATCAGCTGCAGACAAAGTCTGAAGACTGGGATCTCCTAAAAGTTAAACATTTACGTGCGTTGAAAGACTTCACCAAAAAAGGAGTAAGAGAACCTACAGACTGGGAAAAAAAAAATTGGCACTGATATACCAGAAAAGAAACTATTCTCTAAAATTTATAGAAAACTTCAACACTTCAACAACAAAGAGACAAACAATTCAATTTAAAAATATGCAGAAGACATGAACAGACACTTCAACAAAGAAGACATTCAGGTGACCCATAGGCACATGAAGAAACACTCGTGATCATTAGGCATTGTTGTTAGGTGCTGTCGAGTTGGCTCTGATTCACATCCACCCTATGTACAACAAAACAAAATACTGCCCAGTTCTGCACCCTCCTCACAATCCTTGCTATGCTTGAGTCCATTGTTGCAGCCACTATGTCAACTCATCTCATTGAGGGTCTTTCCCTCTTTTGCTGATCCCCTACTTTACCAATGATATCGTTCTCCAAGGACTGGTCCCATCTGACAACATGACCAGAGTAGGTGAGATAAAGCCTGCCATTCTCGCTTCTAAGAGCATTCTGGTTGTACTTCTTCTAAGACAAATTTGTTTGTTTTTCTGGCAATCCATGGGATTTTCAGTATTCTTCTCCAACACCACAATTCAAAGGCATCAACTCTTCTTTGGTTTTCCCTATTCATTGTCCAATTTTCATATGCAAATTAGGCAATTGAAAATACCATGGCTTTATTTAGACACACTTTAGTCTTCAAAGTCACATCTTAACACATCTTTAACGCTTTTAAGAGGTCTTTTGCAGCTGATTTTCTGTGCAATATGACATCTGATTTCTTGACTCTTGCTTCCATGAGTGTTGATTGGGGATCCAAGTGAAATTAAATCCCTGACAACTTCAATCTTTTCTCTATTTCTTGTGATGCTGCTTGTTGGTCCAGTTGTGAGGATTTTCATTTTCTTTATGTTAAGGTGTAACTCATACTGAAGACTGTAGTCTTTGATCTTCATCAGTAAGCACCTTCAAGTTATCTTCACTTTCAGCAAACAAGGTTGTGTCATCTGCATATTGCAGATGTTGTTAATGAGTCTTCCTCCAATCCTGATGCCACATTCTTCTTCGTATAGTCCAGCTTCTTAGATTATTTGTTCAACATACAGATTGAATATATATGGTGAAAGGATGCAACCCTGACATACACCTTACTGATTTAAACTGTTCAGTACCCCTTGTTCTGTTCAAATGACAGCCTCTTGCTCTATGTACAGGTTCATCATGAGCACGATTAAGTGTTCTGAAATTCCCATTCTTTGCACTGCTATCCATAATTTGTTATGATCCACACACTCAAACGCCTTTGCATAGTCAATAAGACACAGGTAAACATCTTACTGGTATTCTTTGCTTTCAGCCAAGATCCATCTTACATCAGCAATTACATCATTCCATGTTCCCTTCTGAATTCAGCTTGAATTTCTGGAAGTTCCCTGTCAATATACAGCAGCAACCATTTTTAAATTATCTTCAGCAAAATTTTATTTGTGTGTGATGTTAGTGATATTATTTGATAATTTCCACATTCTGTTGGATCAATTTCTCTGGAATGTGCAGAAATATGGATCTCTTCCAGTTGGTTGGCCAAGTAGCTCTCTTCCAAATTTTATGGCATAAATGTGTAAATAACTTCCAGTACTGCTTCCTTCAATACCATTGGTTCTTGATCATATACTACCTCCTGAAATGGTTGAATATAGGCTAATTTTTTTTGGTACAGTGACTTTGTTTATTCCTTCTATCTTCTTTCGATGCTTCCTGCATCATTCAATATTTTGTCCATATTTGCTCAATATTGCAATTTAAGCCTTGAATTTTTTCTTCAATTCTTTCAGCTTGAGAAATGATGAATGTGTTATTCCTTTTGGTTTTCTAACTCCAGGTCTTTGCACATTTCACTAAATACTTTACTTTGTCTTCTTGAGCTGCCCTTTGAAATCTTCTGTTCAGCTTTTTCATTTTATCATTTCTTTGATTCATTTTACCTACTCTCCATTCAAGAGCAAGTTTCAGAGTCTCTTCTGACATCCATTTTTGTCTTTTCTTCCTTTTCTGACTTTTTAATGACCTTTTGATTTCTTCATGGATGATGTTCTTGTTGTCATCCCATAATGCCTCTGGTTTTCAGTCATTGGTGCTCAATGTGTCAAATCTATCCTTCAGATGGCCTCTAAATTCAGGTGGGATATAATCAAGGTCATATTTTGGACTTGTTTTAATTTTCTTCAGCTTCAACTTGAACTTGTATATGAGCAACTGATGGTCTATTCCACAGTCAGCTTCTGGCCTTGTTTTGATTTGATGATATTGAGCTTCTCCATCACCTCTTTCCACAGATGCAATTGGTTTGAGTCGAGTGTATTCCATCTGATGAGGTCCAAGTGTACAGCAGCTATTTATGTTGTTGAAAAAAGGTATTTGCAATGAATAAGTCATTAGTCTTGCAAAATTCTATCATGCAATCTCCAGCATCATTTCTATCACCAAGGGCATATTTTCCAACTACTGATGCTTCTTCTTTGTTTCCAATTTATGCATTCCAATCACCAGTAATAATCAGTACATCTTGATTGCATGTTTGGTCAATTTCAAAATGCAGAAGTTGGTTAAAATCTTCAATTTCTTCATTATTGGCTTTAGTGGTCAGTGCAGAAATTTGAATAATAATATTAACTGATCTTTGTAGGCTTCTGGATATTAACCTATCACTGACAGCATTGTACTTCAGGATAGATCTTGAAAAGTTCTTTTTGATGATGAATGGGACACCATTCCTCTTCAATTTGTCATTCCCAGAACAGTAGATTGTCTGAATTAAAATGGCCAATATCAGTCCGTTTCAGCTCACTAGTGCCTAGGATATTGATATTTATGTATTCTATTTCATTTTTTTACAACTTCCAATTTTCCTAGATTCGTACCATATACTTTCCATGTTCAGATTATTAATGAATGTTTGCAGATGTTTCTCCCCATTTTGAATTGTGCCCCATCAGCAAATGAAGATCTTGAAAGCCTACTCCATCCATGTCATTAAGGTCAACTCTACTTTAAGGAGCCAGCTCTTCTCCAGTCATATTTTGAGTGCCTTCCAACCTGAAGGGCTCATCTTCTGGTATTATATGAGACAATATTTCACTGCTTTTCATAAAGTTTTCCAGTTATATATCAGACAGTGTTTCACTGCTATTCATAAGGTTTTTACTGGCCAATTCTTTCAGAAGTAGATGTGTAGTATGTCATTCCAGTCTGTCTTAGTCTGGAAGCTCCGTTGAAAACTGTCCACCACAGATGACCCTGCTCATATTTGAAATACTGGTGGTATAGCCTCTAGCCTCATAGTAACATGCAAGCCACCACAGTATGACAAACTAACAGATGAGTGATGGCCTTGGTCTGAGTCTTGATCCTGGACAAATTGGTACTTATCTGAGTTGGGCTTCTTCATGGGTAAAATTATGGTGTTGAAAGGAAATCAGTATGGCCTTAACAATCCATATTTAAGGAGCTCTGGTGGTAGAGTGCCTAAGCCATTTGACTACTAAGCAGAAAGTTAGGGGTTCAAACCCATCTCTGCAGGAAGAAGACTGGGCAATCTACTTCTGTAAAGATTTACCACCTTGGAAACCCAAAGGGGGTCATTATGAGTCAGAATCGACTCAATGGCAGTGAGTTTGGTTTTTGGTTTTTCATTCAGGATTGGTTTCAGTGCTGTTCAAACCTCCATCAAAGTGGGTATTGCTACACATGTGGAGGCGCAATTCTTCACAGAATTTTAATACTCACAGGTGCTGTGCTTCTTGCTTCATCCTGGCTTTTCACTAGCAAAACGGAGGGAGCCATGGTAAGATCAGTTTGTTGTTTCAGTCTGAAGGGCCAGGAGAGAGGCTTGCATTTCCCAGCTCTGCTCAGGAGGTACAGTAAGGGTTAGCCATCCTTTCTAAAAGTCAATCTGAGCTTGTAGTTGCACAGTAGGTCCCTTGCTAGAAGAGGAACAGGACAGTCAGGCATGTAAAGAAAGTCACAGGTTAAAGTTTTGCTGCTAACAGAGCAGAGAACATGTCATTGGATGTATGCATTTTCGGATAAACTTCTTTTCTGCTACTTTCATTACTGATACCTTTTTATTTGAGGAAGGCCCCTTTAAATTATTTTGAAATTAAATGAGTAGCTTTTGTATCTATCAAAATTTTATCAATTCTTCTCTGACAGTGATTTTTTTATTATTATTATTATTTATTGTGATTTGGGTGAAGATTTACAGAGCAAATTCACTTTCCATACAGCAGTTTACATATACTTTGT
>NW_006921626.1:14525755-14531261 GCF_000298275.1 Orycteropus afer afer | reverse complement strand
AAAGTAGGAGGTGGAACAATGTTTTGTATAGTATGTTATGCCAATTGAGCTTGATGTCCCCTGGGACTATGGTCCCAAGCCCGCAGGATCAACTACTCAGTCACTCTGGGTAGTTGGCTGTAACCAAGCAGTGACCACAACCTTGACCCTTGTCTGACAGTGAGTTTAATCACAGGTTCATAGGGGCTAACTGCAAGTTTTGCCGGTGGTTCCCATCACTTGGATTCTTCTGGATCTCTGGTGGAGTTTAGAAGAAAATACAGGGAGGCTTTTTCTTTTCTTTGTACTTTAACTTGTTGTTTATCTTTCTATTAGCCTCTTGTTTGTCAAAGCATTCTCTTTTCCAGTGTCCATCATATTTGCACCAACACAGTTTTTCTGTGCTGGGTGTAGTCCCACATGGGTGCCCCTCTCTCTTACCTTCACTGAGGGCTGCTGCTAACACTGATGCTTGTGCTTTCATTTTCTGCATTTCCCCCCCTTGTGCTGCTCTTGGTTTTCTTGTCCTTTCTAATTTCAATGCATTTGACTGCTAACCAGGGCTGGTGGCTCAAACCCACCAGCTACTCCTCGGCAAGAAGGTTGGGCAATCTTCTTCTGTAGTGATGTTGTTGTCATTGTTATGTGCCGTGGAGTCAGACCCAACTCATATCTACCCCTCCTTGGGTTGCCGAGGCAGTCACTACTAAAGTAGACTGTCCCATCTTCCTTCCGAGGAGTGGCTGGTGGGTTTGAACCTCTAGCCTTCTGGTTAGCAGTCAAGTGCCTTAGGCACTATGCTACGTAGTGATACCACCTCAGAAACCCAAGGAGAGGTCACTATGAGTCAGATCCAACTTGACGGCAGTGAGTTTGGTTTGGTTTTTGGTGGATATGAAAAGGGGTTAAGACCTTGGGTTCCCAGGGGACTCCTAGGATGATGAATGGTCAACAGATGAGGGAGAGTATTGCTTATTTTTAATACAAAGAGCTCCAAATATAACACATAATAATCTTGAAACATAATACTAAATAATTAAAGTATACTAAGATTATTGTCATTTTAATTTAAAGAAAAGTCATCACTTCTCTTTGATTAGACAATATTTCATACAATTCATAACATATTAAACAAACTTTTCCCATTTTTTTTTTTAAAGAAGATTGATTTACAGTAAAGTTTCTTACAATAACTATTTATAGCCCAAATGACAAGGCAGGAGCAAGAAGCAGTTTCTCTTGGAAGAAAAAATTTGAGTTTTGGGTTGTTCTTCCTCTGACTGTTTTATGACGATGGCCTTCAACTCGATACAAAAACAGAAGCTTAGACAAAGTGAGCTTTCAGAACAAAGTGAAACAGAAAAATCCAGTTTAAGACCTAAGCTTATAAAACATTACATAACATAAACATAGGGGAAACTTAGTTTCCTAAAATGCAGACAGCAATTTTTTTTTTTGGTACGATTGACTCAGCTTAACAAAAAAACATTTTCTAAACAAAATTAATTCATTTGTCAGAATCTGGATTTAGGGATTTTATTTAGACTTTCTGATTAAGATTGAACATTAAAGTTAAAAAAAAAACTCGTATGAATTTACCTATTAAATCTTCAATTGCAAATAAATAAAAACTTCCATTACATCTTCTGGTCTCAGGGTCCTATAGGCAGAAGTTTACCAGTCCCTTGAACTATTGCTTCCATGAGTCTTTGATTTTCTTCATTCTACTTTGCTCCAGATGAGGAGAGACCAATTGTTGCATCTTAGGTGGCTGTTTGCAACCTTTTAAGACCCCAGTAACTATTCAGCAAAGTATATGATATATATACCATACATGTTTTTGTGTAGTTTGTTATGCCTATTGAGCCTGATGTTCCCTGCAACCATGGTCCTGAGCCCACAGGCCCAACAACTCATTCCCTCAGGTGGTTGACTGTGCCTAAAAAGTTATCATAACTTTGCCCCCTGTTAGCTCCATTGCATATATTACGTACAAATACATATGTAGAAATATTGTCTGTCAAACTTTTATACAATCATGGGTATATTCTCTTTTGCCTAGACATACCTGATCATTCAATCTCTCTACCTATGTATCTACCCATAGGTTAATGTTTGTTATTACTGATAATTCACTATTCTGTATGTAGAAGTGTTTATCTTTGTTGTCTGTACCTCTTATGCACCTCTCTATGTTTTCCTTTTCCTTAGTGTTATTGTGTGGGACACTTGCTTTTGGTATATTGCCTTACCCTTCACGCAAATCAATACTTATCTCTTACCTATCTAGCTATATTCTCTCCCCTCCTCTCTCATCCTGGTAACCAACAAAGAAAGTTTCCTTCCATATGTAAACCTTTCCTTGACTTTTTTACAATAGTGAACTAATACAGTATTTGTCCTTCTGTGATTGACTTATTTCACTCAGTGTAATGTCCACCAAGTTAATCCATATCCTGAGGTGTTTTGTGGATTCTACATTATTCTTCAGTGTTGCATAGTATTCCATTGTGTGTGTGTGTGTGTGTGTGAGCGCGCGTGTGCATGCGCATGACCACACCATAGTTTGGCTATCCATTCCTTCACTGATTGACACTTAGGTTCTTTCCATCTCTTTGCTATTGTGAATAGTGCTGTGATGAACATGGGAGTGCATATATCTATTCATGTCCTGGCTTTCATTTCTTTAGGATATATACCTTGCAGTGGGATTGATAGATCAAATGGTATTTCTATTTCCAACTTCTTAAGGAATCACCATATTGTTTTCCACAGTGGTTGTATCATTTTACAGTCCCAACAGCAGTGTATAAGCTGTCCCAATCTCTCCACATTCTCACCAAAACAACAACAACAAAAAAAACTCATCGTCATCAAGTCGATTCTGACTCATAGTGATCCCCTTTGGGTTTCTGAGGAGGAAAATCTTTATGGAAGTAGATTGCCCAGTCTTCTTTCCACGGAAAGGCTAATGGGTTTGAACAGCCAGCCTCCTGATTAGCAGTCAAATTCCTTAGGCACTATGCCACCAGAGCTCCTCCACGTCCTCACCAGCATTTGTTATTTTTTGTCTTGTTGAACTTTGCTATAGTGCTGGGGTGAGATGGTATCTCATTGTTGTTTTAATTTGTATCCCTCTAAAGGCTATGATCATAAACATTTCTTCATTGTTTGTTGGCCCCTTGAATATCTTTTTTGGAGAAGTGTTTGTTCATGTCTTCAGTCTATTTTTTTAATTGAATTGTTTGTCTTTTTGATGTTGATGTGTTGGAGTTTTCTATAAATTTTAGACATAAGTTCTGTGTTAGGCTGGGTTCTCTAGAGAAGAAAACCAGTAAAGCTTGTAGAGAGAGAGAAAAAAAAAATTATCTTAGGAAAATGGCTCACACACTTATATTAGCTGACAAGTCCCAAGTTCCTGGATCAAACGTCAAGGTGAGGCTTTTCCCAACTCACATGGCTGCAGGGGCTGATGAGTTCAAGGTTGGCAGGCAGTATACTGGCTGTTGACTCCAAAGAATGATGAATCCAAGCTCTCCAGGCCGAATGGTGGATTGCTTGCTCACAGACAGTTGTAGGCAGCACAACAGGATCCAGATCCACAGAAGAGTCTCTCATTTTCCCAGGATGTCTGCATGTATATTGGAAGCAAGCCACATCCCTAGGGAAACTACTTTTCAACAGCTTGGCTGCTCAAAACATACATCTGATCTCATCATGGAAATAACCACATCACAACTGCTTACACCACTCAGAATTGTGGTCAAGCCAAGTTGATACACAACCCCAACTATCAAAGTCCCTTGTCAGATATGTCATTGCCAAATATTTTTTCCCAATCTGTAGGTTCTCTTTTTACTCTTTTGGAGAAGTCTGTTGATGTGCATAAGAACTTAATTTTTAAAAGGTCCTGATCATCTCGTTTTTTTTTTGGTTTGTTTGTTTGTTTTCTGTTGTTTGTGCATATCCACTTACGTTTGCTAGTTTATTAATACCATATATTCCAAATAAACACACCAAACTCACTGTCATCGAGTCAACTCAACTCATAGCAACCCCTCCTTGGGTTTCAGAGGCGGTATCTCTATGGAAGTAGATTGCCCATTTTTCCTTCCGAGGAGTGGCTGGTGGGTTTGAACCGCCAGCCTTCTGGTTAGCAGTCAAATGCTTTAGGCACAAAGCTATTAGGGCCCCTAAATTTGCCCCTATTTTTTCCTTGATGAACTTTATAGTTTTAGGTCTTATATTTAAGTCTTTGATCCATCTAGTGTTAGTTTTTGTGTATGGTGTGAGGTATGGATCTTGTTTAATTTTCTGCAAATGGATATCCAGTTTTGCCAGCACTGTTTATTAAAGAGACTATCTCACCCCCATTTCATGGACTCTGGCCCTTTGTCAAAGATCAGCTGACCCTAGGTTGATGGATCTATTTCTGGGTTCTCAATTCTGACCCACTGATCTATTTGTCATTGTACCAACATCAGGCTGTTTTGACTACTGTGGCTGTATAGTAGGTTTTGATATCCAGGAGTGTGGGACTTCCTACTTTGTTCTTCTTCAGTAGTGCTTTGTTTCTCCGAGGTCTCTTTCCTTTCTATATAAGATCAGTGATTGATTTTTCCATATTCTTAAAGAATGTTGATGGAATCTAGATCGTGATTGCTTTGAATATATAGATTGCTTTGGGTAGTATTGACATTTTCACAATGCTCAATATTCCTATCCATGAATATAGTATCTTCTTCCATTTATGTAGATCTTTTATAGTTTCTCAAGTAGTGTTTTGTAATTTTCTTCGTATAGGTATTTTGTGTCCCTTGTAAGATTTATTCCCAAGTATTTATTCTTTTTGGTAGCCATTATAAATGGAATTGATTTCCTTTTCAGAGATCTCTTTACTTGTGTAGAGGAATCCAACTGATTTTTGTGTGTTAATCTTGTATCTTGCCACTATGCTAAGTCTTTCAATTAGCTCCAGTAGTTTTCTCGTGAGTCTCTTGGGTTTTCTAGGTATAGGATCACATCATCTGCACATAGGAATAGTTTTACTTGTTCTTTACCAATTTGGATGCCTTTGATTTCCCTTTCTAGCCTTATTGCCCTGGCTAGGACTTCCAATTCAATGTTGAATAGAAGTGGTGATAGAGGGCATCCTTATCTGGTTCCCATTCACAAGGGGAATGCTTTAAGTCTCTCTCCACTGATAATAATGTTGGCTGTTGGTTATGTTGAGGAATTTCCCTTCTATTTCTATTTTTCTGAGAGTTTTGATCAGGAATGGCTGTTGGATTTTATCAAATGCTTTCTCTGCATCAATTGATATGATCATGTGGTTCTTTTCCTTTGTTTTATTTATGCAATAGATAACATTGATTGTTTTTCTAATGTTGAACCATTCTTGCATACAGTTTGAATCCCACTTGTACATTATGATGTATTTTATATATAGTTAAAAAGCATGCAAAAGTAAACCCACATGGGTGCATGCTTGCAGTGAAATATTTTAGGGCAAGGTCTCTCACCCTCA
>NW_006921626.1:14509812-14525655 GCF_000298275.1 Orycteropus afer afer | reverse complement strand
ATATATATATATATATGATATTTTTGGAGTCAGTTGGCTAGGAATTTGTTGAAGATTTTTGCATCTATATTCATGAGTAGGGTTGGTGTCAGCTCTTCTCTGAATATTTGGTAGAATTCTCTGGTGAAACCATTTGGGCTAGGACTTTTTTTGTGGGGGGAGTTTTTTTATGACTTGTTTTATTTCTTCTGTTATGAGTCTGTCCAAATATTCCACCTCAGTCTCTGTTAGTTTAGGTAAGTAGTGTGTTTCTAGAAATCTGTCCATTTCTTCTAAGTTTTCAAACTGGTTGGAGTACAGGTCTTCATAGTATCCTGATATTATCCTTTTAGTATCAGTTGGTTCTGTTGTGACACTGCCCATTGTATTTCTTATTTGTGTTGTTTACATCTTCTCCTTTGTTAATTTTGCCAATGGTTTGTCAATTGTATTAATATTTTCAAGTACCAACTTTAGTCTTGCTGATTTTTTCTATCATCTTTCTATTTTCTATTACATTTATTTCTGCTCATATCTTTATTATTTCTTTTCTTCTAGTGACTGTAGGCTTTTTTTTTTTTTTTTTGCTGCTGCTCTTTTTCTAATTGTTGGAGATTTTGAGTTAAGGTGTTGATTTTGGCTCTTTCTCCTTTTTTGATATTTGCATTTATTGCTATAAATGGCCCTCTGATCACTACTTTTGCTGTGTTCCAAAGATTTTGGTATGCTGTGCTTTCATTTTTGTTTGATTCAAGCAATTTTTTTATTTCTTCTATTACTCAGTAGTTTTTAAGGAGGGTGTTAATCAGTTTCAATGTGTTTGCTATTTTTCCATTTATCCTTCTATTGTTGATTTCTAATTTTATAGCATTGTGATCTCAGATGTTTTGCAGTATTTCAATGTTTTTAAATTAATTGAGGCTTGCTTTGTGGCCTAACATATGGTGTGTCCTGGAGAATGTTCCATGAGAACACACCAGGTTTTGACAAAAGAGAAAGTTGGTTTTATTACTAAGCACTTAGTAGGAGTCAGGGAAATGCACCCAAATCTGATTCCCAGAGCAGGGTTTAGGTTGTGGCTTTTATAGGGTTAAGGAAGGAAAAGTTATACATATTCATTAAAATTCCAGGAATTTGATTGTAAATTAGTTGGGGACTGGCTGAATTCTTGCTTGCCTTGGTTTAATGGGACAGTCGATTTTTAATGCAGTGCACTTGAATGTCAGATGAGTTACAGAGACACCCTGTCATCAGCTGATTGGGGCTTAGCCAGAGAGGGAGCTGTTAGTTCTGAGCAACTTCATTCTGTCTCTCTCAACGTTCATGTCTGTAAGCCAAAACTGGTGTGAGCTAGTCACACTCTGTCCTTGGCCTGCTGGAATGCCTGATATCTCCCTGTAAGATAAACTAACAAAGTGGCTAAGCAAGCAGCATGGGGGAGGCTAGATAGAAAACAGAAACCTACTGTGGCAGTTGCTTAGCTTGGCTAGATAAAAAAGATGCAGCGGCCTGGAAATGTGCTTTGATTTCTGCCCCCTGCTTCAAGTGCAGGCACATATATTCATTGAAGATGCAAATACACAACCAAACACCTTCCAAAATTGATTTTCTGGGTTTAAAGGTTTAGGACCATAGTCTCATGGACCACCTCAGTCAATTGGCATGACATAGTTGACAAAAATTATCATCTGCATCTACTGAAGAGAGTTGCATCTGGTGTCTTAAAATCTTGTGGACAATCATCTGAGATACAACCATGGGTCTCTAAGTGCCAGGAGAAAAAAAATAAAAAGATAACCTAAAGAACAGAGAAACAAGTCTACAGGAGGCACAACTGCATCTACCCTGAGACCAGATGGTGCCCAGCTGATGGAGCTCAACAGAATTCAAAACCAAAATTATTGCACCATACTAACCATTTCCTGAAGTTATTTTTCTCTGTAGATTCTTCCCCATCTTGACAGACAGATAATCCTAGCAGAAACTGGCTGAGGTCAGTTCTGGACACCATCTCATCACCTGAGATGACCCTACACATGGCCTAACCAAGGTGTAAAACCCTCCTGTGGTAAAAAGATGACAAAGACCCAATTAGAGAGCAAGAAGTCTGATCAGCATTGGGCCACCCCCATATCTTGCACACCTGTGCAGAAGGAAGAAGCTAATTGGCCCTTTAAATAAAATTATGCAGATAACTCACTTTTGTGTGCCTACGTGTGCCACATGTTGAAGGCAAGCCCCATAAAAACTTGCTGCACACCATCATTGGGGAGGCAGTCTCAGAAGGCATTTAGCCCTGACTGTGCTCTTGCTTGGCCAACCAATAAAACTTGTCTTTCACACTCTGTATCTCAGTCACTGTCTTTTGGGCCCTAATAGAGTCACACCAAGCAGCATCTGGAGTTCCTGGTTGCATGGCTACCACCAGAGGTCGTTCTGACTGGGGGCACAAAAATTAGTCCTGGATAGAATAACATGGAGCAGAACTCAAATTCTTATTTAAAAAAAAAAAAAAACCCAGACAAACTGAAAGAGTAGACATCAGAGGATTCCCTGAGGCTATATCCCTGAGACTTTTTAAAACTAGAATAGAGTCTATTCCCTGAGATCACCTTTTAGTGAAATAGCAGAGTGATGCACAAAATAAAGGATATTATCTGCAAGACTGGTGCTTCACTTAAAAATCATCAGTGTGAGATTAAACAGTTTACAATTACTCAAAGGCAGAAAGGAGAAGATAAGGAGGACAGGAAAACTAGAGTACTGGAAAGGAAAAAACTGAACACAAGAAAAGAGAATGTTGACACATTGTAATAAATGTAACTAATCACCAAAAATTTGTACAGAAATTCTTAAATGGGAACCTAACTTTTTGTGTAAACTTTCACTAAAACTCAAAAGAATGTTACATTAAAAAAAAAATCTAGAAAGAAAAATCATAAGATGGCACCCTGTCAAAGGCAGAAATCTTGAGAGACTCAGAAAAACAAGGCAGTCTTGTTGAGTTCTGGCTCTCACAGGTTTCACTGTGTATGGGATCAAATTGACAATAGCAACTGGAAAGATTTGATAGGAAACTTAGGAGACAGTAAGTTTATATTAATGACAGAGAAACAAAAAAAAAAAAGGGTAAGAATGGCTGCTTACCTGGAAAGATGTAATCAATGTACTTGTAGAAACTGTTGAATTAGTGTATATTCTGCTGTGTATATTTTCAACTAAAAATAAATGTTTTTAAAAATAAGCAAGTCACAGAAAAAAATATATATGAATATTATGGAACAGCTCAAAAACAAGACCAAATAATGTATGCATTTGGGAAAAGTATAGAGAAAATAAGACAGTAATAAACATGTAAGTCAGGAGAGTAATTACCTCTAGGGTAGACAAGATGGAGATATGATCAGGGAGGTGTCCCAAAGTCCTTCAGTGGTATTGGGTATTGTTCTATTTCTTAAGCAAGTTGGTAGGTCATGGGTGTTTAACAATTTTGACATTAGAATGGTCTTACAATTGCTGTCAGCCGGTGGCAATTCTGATGTAGTTGTCATTGCCTGAAAAATATCTTAACTGTTTTCACTCATACTTTCCATTTGATGTATGCCCAAAAGTGACACATGACATAAATCTGTCTAAGTCTAAAAGACTTCTTCCCCTAAGTATAAAATAAAAATTCTAAGTGATAAGAAACATAAAAAAAGATAGAAGAGGAGGAGAGAGGAGCAGTAGGCTGAAGGTAGAGTTGCCAGGTTTGGGGAGAGAGGTGATGCAGTGAGGTTCTAGAATGTGAGAGGTCTGTGACTGAATTAGAGAGGAGAGGAAAGGATGGCTAGAGTACAGTTGGGAATTAGCAAAAGAATCTTCCTTAATGTCCTTCAAGAGATTTGAGTGTACAGTGAAATTACTCTTCAATAATTTACTTGGTGACTCAGCTCCAGACCACAAGGACCCAGGATTCTTCAGGTCACCTTGGGCAAGTGACTTATTTTGTATTGATTAATTTATAACTCCCTCTTTCAAAAAAAAAAAAAAAAAAAGAAAGAAAGAAAGAAATAGGAACTTGGGTGAGACAGGAACATTTCATCTCTCTCAATCCCATTTTCTTCTTCTGACAACTTAGGTTCCTAACACCAGGGATGAGGTGTCC
Source organism: Orycteropus afer afer (assembly GCF_000298275.1). Lineage (NCBI taxonomy): Eukaryota > Metazoa > Chordata > Mammalia > Tubulidentata > Orycteropodidae > Orycteropus > Orycteropus afer. Next base: position 14,521,529 of record NW_006921626.1, on the reverse strand, counting down.
AGGTATCCTGGTGTTCAGGTATGAGGCTGTGAAGATCAAATGAAAACATGTGTGTGAAGAATCCAGCACACTGCCTGGCACGAAGTCAGGCTCAAGAGCTGTTAGTGCCCTTCCCGCATGAAAACTTGTCCTTACATGGAATCAGATGACTATTTAAAGTGCGGTAATAGAGGTAAAAGGGCCTTGAAAGCAAAAGCTCTCTGTGAGTGCAAGTTGTTATTGCTGTCTTTATTATTACCTTAAAGTGCTTTGCAGACATGAAGTTGACAAAGGAAATGTAATAACAGCTTACAAGAGACTTCGGGTACTCATATGTCTTTTCTAAAGCTCTAATGGCTGAGAAAACTGGGGGAGGCATTCTTAGTCTTCATCCCTTCAAAGTGCTAGCAGAGAAAGGGAGGGAAGACTTGCTGTACTCTACCACTACCTGAAACACTAAGGCTCAGAGAAGAGAGGCTAACAAGTTGCAGCCCACAAGTTTGGGCTTCTAATTGAATACTCTTTGCACCATTCAGCCCAGCCTGACAAGTGGAGGCAACACCAACTCACAGTGACCCCATGTGTGTCAGAGTAGAGCTGTTGTGCTCCAAAGGATTTTCAATGGTTGACTTTTTGGAAGGAGGTTGCCAGGCTGTTTGACTGAGACAGGTGTAGGTGAACTTGAACCTCTTACCTTTCTGTTGGCAGCTGAGTGCATTAACCATTTGCACCAGCACTAATGCTATCTATAAACCAAAAACTAAACCTGTTGCTATCAAGTTGATTCCAACTCATGGAGACCCTGCGTGTTTCAGAGTAGAGCTGTGTTCTATAGGGTTTTCAAGGCTGTGACTCTTTGGAAGCAGATTGCTGAGTCTCTGGGTGGGTTTAATTAGTAGTCAAATGCTTAACAATTTGCACTACCCAGAACTGTCTATTATTGTTGTTGTGTGCCATCAAGTTCATTCCAACTCACAACGACTCTATAGGACAGAGTAGAACTGCCCCATAGGGTTTCCAATGGTGTAATCTTTACGGAAGCAGACTTTCTCCTGAAGAGCAGCTGGTGGGTTCAAACCACTGACCTTTTGGCTAGAAGGCGAGCTCTTAACACTGCACCACCAGGGTTCCTTTTAGGACCCCACAGAGCTGTCTATATCAAGGTGTTAATAGTAGAAATAAACCTTATCATCAAGTTTGCAAGATTCTGCCTCTCCACTTGCCCAGGAGTATCTTATCAAAGGGAGAGACAGAACAGATGGGGCCTCACTGACAAATAATGAAATTTTCTGAGACATTGTCTCAGCACGGCCAACTGGGCCCACTTGTGGCTAACCTGTTGTAGGATTCATGATGGTTCCCTCCACAGACCACAGAGGCACCCACCACCCCAGTCAGTCTTTGCTCCAGGGAAACTCCTGATCTATCTAGGACTTTCTCTGGGTTCAAAGACATGTGGAAAATATAGTCTCATGCTCTTGTGCACCTGATTTGCATGTGATTGACGTATCTTTGCACAGACTGGGAAAGAATAACTTCTATTTCTTCCCTACCCACCTTCAGATCCTGCCCATACCAGGAAAAGCATACTTTTGTCCCCACGTGCCTGACAGTCTCTTCTGTGATCCCTGAGCATGAATTCCAACCTTTACCAGTTAAGTGCAGTCTTATTTGAAACTATAATTGTCTCCCACTCACTCACTTCCCTAGCCACTATCTTAACGGAAGCACAAGACTAACGCTCTGTTGGAAAATGAAATAAAAAATTTTATTGAAGGAAAAATTGCATTTCATGAAATGGAGGAACATGGCATCTTAAAAGAAGATGCACAGTATCCTCCCTTGTAAGAAAAACAGTCAGTTTTCATTGGATAAATTGGACAAAGGGAAACGGTTTCACATCAAAGAGAGAAGTGCAGGGGAAGGGAAGAAAATCTACAAGGAATTGTCAAATCACACATTTTAACAACAGTTCTTAGTCAAGCATTGATTGTTTATCTCTTGATCCAATTTGACTAAGGCTGTATTCTAATGCACACTATGTAGCCACTTTGAGGTGGGGGTCTTGTGGTTGAATGTAGATCAGATCAATTCTAGTTGAAGTCCTTGAAATATGAAACTGATTCTTGTGATTAAGAAGAAGTTGAATCAACTCTAATCTGAACCCTTTGAAATGTAAAACAGTGTATACCTGGCTAAGGGGAAGTGAGGACTGTTCAGACAACTTTTGGTAATTCAAATAGTTAAGATAACAAGTTTACAACACTGAACAATTCTTCACCTAGGTTAGAGATTCTGCTTCTTATCTTCTATGTTATTCGAACAGAAATACTTTGGTAAGGAAAAAAGCTGATTGGCTTTCTTTAGAAAGATAGAAATGAAAATCTTAATTTAAAATGGAGTTTTTATTTTGATCCAGATATGCTAACACCTCAGGTTTTCTAAGGTTCACCACCATACCACCTACACTTAAACCAAACCAAACAAGGAGCTTGGGTAGCGCAGTGCCTAAGGCATTTGACTATTAACTAGAAGGTTGGTGGTTCAAACCCACCAGCCACTCCATGGAAGGAAGACTGGGAAGTCTACTTCAGTAAAGATTTGGTAAAGACCAAAGGAAGTCACTATGAGTTGGCATCGACTTGATGGCAGTGAGTTTGATTTTTACTTGCCTTCAAAAATGCACTTAAAGAATTCCTCATGATCTCATTGATCTCCTCCTTGACCTAGTTTATTTGACTCCTTAAGATCCTGGTGTTGAGCCCAGGTTAGGAAGGAGTTGGTCGGCGTGAGGAATTTGCCAACACACGACAATGCAAGTGCAAGAAGGAGAGTTTATTGGCTAGCTCGAGCTAGGGTCTCTGCTTACACCGACACAGCAGCTTGAGCAAAAGACCCCGTGCTCTCTTACTATTACATTTTTATAGGAAAATGTAGGGTGGAGTAGCACCAGGGCAAAGGGGTACAGATGATTGGTTGTTGCTAAGGGGTTTAGGGCAGAACTCTGCGACGTGGGGGGATGTGCTGGAATCCCTGGCCCTAAAGTCCAGTTAGGGAATAATTACCTAGGGAGGATGTAAAGTCCTGATGTGTGGGAGACTTGCAGGATCCAGGTAAAGCTCTGATACGTACTGGAATCCGGAGGGGAGATAGAAGCCCTGAGACATGGGACACGTTAGAACCCCTGGCACTAAAGACTTCTGGTTAAAGAATTACCTGGAGGCCATTAGGACTCAGGCCTCACATTCCTTAGGACTCAGGCCTCACACTGGCAGAGGGAGAGGCAGAGCCTGGCTCATCAGTATTCCAGCCAGGTGATGCCCTGCCTGTGAGTCACAATAGTCACCCAAGTCTGCAGCAGAGGTGGCAGAGGGGAAGGCATGTGGGCAGCCCTGTCCCAAGGTCTTAATGGTTGGTGTCTCAGTGGACACTGTATCACCAGCCTCCCCTACTAATAGGCATCCAGCCCCCAGAATAGATACATCACCTAACAAAATGTGAAGTGGAAACAACCTCACAAAACTTCTCAAATCCCAGTGAGTCGACTCCGACTCATGGCAACCCCACGTGTGTCAGAGGAGAACTGTGCTCCATAGGGTTTTCAATGGCTGATTTTCTGGAAGTAGATCACCAGGACTTTTATCCAAATTGCTTCTGGGTGGATTCAAAACTCCAGCTGCCACAGAAAATAACAAATGCTGACGAGGTTGTGGAGAGATTGGGACTCTCATACACTGCTGGTGGGACTGTAAAATGGTACAACCATTGTGGAAAGAAGTATGGCGATTCCTTCAAAAGTTGGAAATACAAATACCATTTGACCCAGCCATCCCATTACTAGGTATATACCCTAAAGAAGTGAGAGCCATAACAAGAACAGATATATGCACGCCGATGTTCATCGCAGCACTATTTACAATAGCCAAAACTTGGAAACAACCTAGATGTCCAACAACTGAGGAATGGATAACCAAACTTTGGTACATTCACACAATGGAATACTATGCAACGCTAAAGAATAATGTAGAATCTGCAAAACACCGCATAACGTGGATGAACTTGGAGGACATTATGCTGAGCGAAATAAGTCAGTCACAAAAGGACAAATATTGTATTAGTCCGTTATTGTAAAAGTTAAGGAAATGTTTATATATTGGAGGACATTTTCTTTGTTGGTTACCAGGGGTGGGAGGGAAGGGGAGGGAATGCTGTTAGATAGATAGAGATAAATATTGATTTGGGTGAAGAGAAGGGCAATGTACCAAATGTGAGTGACCAATATGGCAGCATTGAGGATGAGAAAGACAGAGAGAGTTACATGGGCAGTACAAACAACAAATATGAACCCCTTTGTAAATACAATACTGAGTTGTTAATGAAAGCAAACATGGGTATAGGGACGGATAGATGGGTGAACAAGCTAAACAATTATGTATGTCTAAATGGAGAGTGTATCCAAGATCATATACAGGGTTGGCAGACAATGGGCCTCTCGAAGAGTATGAAGGGATGGACACTGGGAGGAGGTAACTATGGGGAGGAAGTGGGAGGGAGCTGCTGCATTGTAAATTTTGGTCAATGACATGAGACAAAGTATATGTGAACTGCTGTATGAAAAGTGAATTTACTCTGTAAATCTTCACCCAAATTCTAAAAAAAAAAAGAAAAAAAAAACTCCAGCTGCCAAGAGTACTAACAACTTGCACCACCTACAGCCTTACCCTGGAGAAAAAGAAAAATACATCTTGCTTGGTTAAGCCCCATCAGTCAGCCAGAAGGCCCGATATAGTTGAAACTTCTTGGGAAGACTCTGCCCTTGTCAAATTGCACAGTCCCCTGAGGCTTCCTTTGCTTTAGATGCCAACAGACATTCGGCTCCAGATACCGTGAGGAGGTTTCAGAGAGGATTACTGTGATTATGGAAATGAAATAATAGATGTGAGACAGCTCTGAAAGAGAAAGCTCCATGTCCAGGTAAGCCTCTGGCTAGGATTATTTCTTCCATTATTAAGGTAAAATGCTCTGCGGCCCTAAAAGCTAATGAGGGAGAAGTAAAAATAACCAATCCAACAAGCTTTAAAGTCCTCTAACCTCTTCCTAAAGTCCTAATACTATTAAAAACAGAAAAGGGAAGAAAAGGATTTTACAGTGCATAGATGCATAAACCTCTTTCCTTCCGCAGTTCCTTGTCTGTCATCTGCCCTTTGTAAGGATGGATGAGTTAATGAGGGGCAGGGCAGGGAAGTGTGTTGTGCTCAGCAGAGACTTGCCCATGCCAACTGGTCCCTGGGCCCTATGCTGAGCAGAGCATGGCCAAGCCCATGAGGGTGCATTCTGCTTTTCAGAAACTTCCCCCAGCTCCTAAGATCCTTCTGCAAAGGCTGCCTACTGCAAATATGATTTCTCCCTCTCTCACTGTTGGATGCTGATGGACTTTGGCTGGCTCAGTGATCCTATTCTGCCATCATAGCCAGCCTAACTATGTGACCTTGGCCTATTCTGTCATCCCTCAGTGCCTCAGTGCACTCAGATCTGAAATGAAAGTCCCTCCACCCTCCTCTAGAGTTCTGGTGGCATAACACCTAAGGCATTTGACTGTTAACCAGAAGGCTCGTGGTTCAAACCCATCAGCCACTCCTCGGAAGGAAAACTAGGCAACCTACTGTAGAGATACCGTCTTGGAAACCCAAGGAGGTGTCACTATGAGTTGGAACCGACTCGATCGCAGTGAGTTTTTTTTAAGGCCACCCTCCTCAGGAGTCTCTGGGTGGCACAATCAGTTAACCACTCAACTACTATAAATCCACCCAGAGGGGCTTCAGAATACAGACTTAGCAATCTACCTCTGAAAGGTTATAGCCATTGAAAATCCTATGGAGAACAGTTCTACTCTGACACACATGGGGATCAGGGGTTGAAGTCGACTCACTGGGAATTGAGAAGGTTGTGAGACAACTGGTTTCTTTGGAGTGGAAGTAAAGTCATGCAGTACCTAATCTCAAGGTGAGTGTCTGGGATGATTCTTTCCAAAAAACCAAACTCACTGCTGTCAAGTCAGATCTGACTCATAGCAAATCCTCCTTGGGTTTCTGAGGCAGTATCTCTATGGAAATAAATTGCCCAACCTTCCTTCTGAGGACTGATGGGTTTGAACGGCCAGCCTTCTGGTTAGAAGGTAAATGCCTTAGGTATTATGTCTCCAGAGGTCCTGGGATGGTTCTTTAGTCACTTTAGTAAAATAAGTGATCTCTCTCCCCAGAGACTGCCTAGCCCAATCTGTGGATTGGATTCAGTATGAGAACTTTGGGCAGAGATTGTCCAGATCCTTCAAGTGTGAATTTAGCCAGTTTTGCAGAGGAATAGCATACAACCTGCTGCGGGAGCAAGTACCTATGAGCTGTGAAAGTTTCATATCTGCTTTTCTGGGCTTAGTGTCTCTAGGGGTATTGCTATTAACATCACTGCTATGCAAAATGACAATTTCAATTACAGTGATCCTAAATATGACAGCTATATATGCCAGCTCCATCACCCCCACCCATCTGGTTGCAGGTTTTGTGGTTATGCAAATTAGGCAGCTGTTGTTGTTGTTGTTGTTGTGTGCCGTCGAGTCGGGGCCGACTCGACGGCACACAACAACAACAACATGTTGATGCAGGAACTCTGGTAGCATAGTGCCTAAGGCACTTGATTGCTAACCAGAAGGCTGGTGGTTCAAACCCACCAGCCACTCCTCAGAAGGAAGGTTGGGCAATATACTTCTGTAGTGATACTGCCTCGGAAACCCAAGGAGGGGTCACTATGAGTCGGAGCGACTCAACAGCACATAACAACAACAACAATATGTTGATGCAGATGAGATAAGATGCCCTTCATTGTGATGCAGGCTATCCTTACAGGTTGATATTAAGTCATATACTCACATATTCTACATAAACGTACTTTAGTCTCCCTTACAACAGAATGAAAATCCCAAGTTCCATTTCTCTTAATTGTTTCTGTAACACCCTCTTGCCAACCAGCCTCTCAGTGAGTGGGAATGCAATCACACCTTAATTAAGTTTTTCCCTCAGCCAAAGAGAGAATATGTAAACTTCTGAGGTGCAAGACCATACCTTCTTATATTCCTAGTATGACATAACCTGCAAGCAACTCCATAGGGATGCAAAATGGTTTGGGATAATAATAGTAGAGGTGAACATGTCCTCCACCCAGAACCTCTGGGTGGAGCTGGCCCATAATGGGCTAACCATTGTACTTTATCCTTCTGTCATCGTGATTGGCCATGGAACACCTGACCTAATTAAGGCCAATCATCAGCTTCCCTGGGATTGATGTATGAACACTGGAGTTACCAAGCCAGTGGGACACGAGTCCAGGTTGCCAGCAGAGGTAGTGAGGGCCTGCATGCAAATAGCACAAGCAGGGATGAACTAGGCCAAAAGGAAAGAAAGCTGCTGCTGTTGTTGTTGTTACATACCTTCTAGTCATCTCTGACACATAGTGACTTTATGTACAACAAAACAAAACAGTACTCAGTCATCTTCTTTGGGCAACTTCTCTGTGCCTCACCTATCAAATGAGGATACTAAAAATAGTAACACCATAGGCTGTTACTATTTTTAGTAGTAAGATTATGCTGTTGTTGTTAGGTGGTGTTGAGTCATAGGGACCCTGTGTACAACAGAATGAAACACTGCCCAGTCCTGTGCCATCCTCACTATCTTTGCTATGCTTGAACCCATCATTACAACCACTGTGTCAATCCAACTCATTGAGGGACTTAGCCTTTTTCAGTGACCCTCTACCAAGCTTTATATCCATCTGACAACATGATCAAAGTAAGTGAGGTGAATTCTGGCCTTTCTCATTTCTAAGGAGCATTCAGACTATATTTCTTCCAAGACAGATTTGTTCATTCTTCTGGCAGTCCATGATGTTTTCAGTATTCTTTGCCAACACAATTCAAAGACATCAACTCTTCTTCTGTCTTCCTTATTCATTGTCAGCTTTCGCATGCATATGAGGCTATTGAAGAAGAATGTGGCATCAGGATTGGAGGAAGACTCATTAACAACCTGCGATACATTGATAACACAGCTATGCTTGCTGAAAGTGAGGATGAGTTGAAGCACTTACCGATGAAGATTAAACACACAGTCTGCAGTATGGATTACTCCTCAATATAAAGAAAACAAAAATCCTCCCAACTACTCCCAGCAGCTTCACAGTAGATGTAGAAAAGATTGAAGTTGTAAAGATTTCATATTGCTTGGTTCTACAATCAACACCAATGGAAGCAGCAGACAAGACATCAGATGGCGTATTGCATTGAGAAAATCTGCTGCAAGGGACCTCTTTAAAGTGATGAGGAACAAGGATGTCTCCTTGAAGACTAAGGCACCTGACCCAAGCCATGGTATTTTCAATCACCTCTTATCCATGTGAGAGCTGGACAATGAATAAGGAAGGCCAAAAAATAGTTGATACTTTTGAGTTGTGGTGTTGGAGAAGAATGCTAAGAGTATCATGATCTGCAAAAGGACTAATAAATCTGTCCTGGAGGAAGTGCAGTCAGAACGCTCCTTGGAAGCGAGAATGGCCAGACTTTGTCTCACCTACTTTGGTCATGTTGTCAAAAGGAACCATTCCCTGGAGAAGGATGTCATGCTTGGTAAAGTAGAGGGTCAATGAAGAAGGGGAAGGCCCTCAACAAAATGGATAGACACAGTGGCTGCAATGATGGGTTCAGGTATAGCAAAGATCATGAAGCTGGCACAAGGCAGGGCAGTGTTTCATTCTGCTGTGCATAGACTAACTATGAGTTGGAGATGACTCAATGGCACCTAACAACAATACGATACTGTTGAAAATACCATGGCTTGGGCCCAGGGACATCTTAGTTTTCAGAGGGATATCTTTGCTCTTAAACACTTTAAAGAGGTCTTTTTGCAACAGATTGGTCCAGTGCAATATGTTGTCTGATTTCTTGACTACTGCTTCCATAGGTATTGATTGTGGATTCTAGTAAAATGATATCCTTAAAAACTTCAATTTTTCTCCATTTATTGTGATGTTGTTTATTGGTCCAGTTGTGAAGATTTTTGTTTTCTTTATGCTGAGGCATAATCCATACTGAAGACTGTACAGTCTTGGATCTTCACCAGTAAGCACTTCAAGTCCTCTTCACTTTCAGCAAGCAAGGTTGTAATTTGCATGTTGCAGGCTGTAAATGAGTCTTCCTCCAATACTGATGCTGCATTCATCTTCGTATAGTTCAGCTTCTCAGATTATTTACTCAGCATACAGATTGAATAACTACTGTGAAGGGATACAAACCTAATGCACATCCTTCCTGATTTTAAATGATTCAGTATCCCCTTGTTCTGTTCAAACAACAGCCTCTTTGTCTATATACAGGTTCCTTATGGCCACAATTAAGTGTCCTGGAATTCCCAGGCTTCACAATGTTATCCATAATTTGTTTTGATCCATGTGGTCAAAGCTTTTGCATGGTCAATAAAACATGAGTAAATATCTTTCTAGTATTCTTTATTTTCAGCCAAAATTCATCTGACATCAGCAATGATATCTCTTTTCCACATCCTCTTCTGAATCCAGTTTGAATTTCTGGAAGTTCCTTGTCAGTATACTACTTCAACCATTTTTGAATTATCTTCCACAAAATTTTACTTGCATGTGATATTAATATATCAATAATTTCCACATTCTGTTGGATCACCTTTCTTTGGAATAGGCACAAATATGGATCTCTTTCAGTCAGTTGGCTATGTAGTTGTCTTTCCAAATTTCTTGGCATACATGTGAAGGCTATTAGATTCATGAATATATACACAAAAATTCTCAACAAAGTAGTAGCCAACAGTAAACTGAAAGCTGTTATGTTGGTGAATGTCTTGGTGTGTGTTTTCACACACCAAGATAAAAGTAAGTAAATAAATACAATACTAGCCAATACAATCCAACAACATGTCAGAAAAAATAATACATCATGAACAGGTGAGATTCCTACCAGGTATGCAAGGACAGTCCACATTAGTAATTCAATCAATGTAATTCACCACAAAAATAAATCAAAAGTAGGGGAGAAATTCCAAGGTGACAGGATAGGCAGAAAGACAGCAAAGACCCTCTTCAACAAAGAAAAGGGAAACCAATTAACACAGATACAGAAGATAATCCTGGACCCCTGAGCCTTGAAGGGAAGGATATAGAAGTGGAATAAACTCCAACTAGCAGAAGAATTTGCATGAAAATACCAGAAAAGGAGACAAACGGAGCTGTGGTCTGGCAGCAATCCTGAGCGAACTTGATGGCACAGACAGCTTGGAGATTCCTGAGTGGTGGTAGGACCCAAGAATTAACCTAAAAATCAGTGCTGCTAGCCAGAGACTGCATGGAAGACTGCTTTGGTGTCTGTGGAATGGAAGGAGAAGAAGCGGTGAAAAGGAAGACTGAGCTGTGAACTTTTGCTGGTCTGGAGGATACCGCCATTTTGAATGTTTACAAGCAGCTTGACCATTTTGGATATTTGAAAAGACAGTGCTCTACCAGATTCCAGGGGCTTAAGAACAAGTTCTGCTTGCAAGTAACCCCAAGGACACTCCAGACCTGCATGACTGAAAAGGTGCGACATTCCTCTTGTTACTCTTATACCCCACACCTTCTTGGTGAACAGAGGTACAGCCATCCCCCACTCCCACCCATGTTCTGGGCCCATAGGAACTTGATCTCAGTATGTGTGCTGGACGGAGCCTGGGTGCCCTGCCCTGTCCTCGAATGATATTTTTCTTTTTCTCTTTCTTTTTTCTGGTATTTAGTTTGCTTGTATTTGTCTGTTTTAAAACAACTATTATTGTTAATACTTTTGTCCTTTTTACTATTATTCTTTAGTCTTGCCTTTCCAGGTCCTAGTTTACAGCTTTTTTTTTTTTTTTCTTTTACACTTCCTGGTTAATTTTTTTTTTTAATTTAAATTCTCTCCCCCCCCCTTTTTTTCTCAAGGCTAACCCCATTCCTTGTTTATCTTTTTGCATTTTTCTCATTCTTTTCTTCATTATTCTCCTTCTCCACCTTTTTTCTACTAGTGCTCTATCCTCAGATATTGCAGGTTTTCTTGTTTTTTCTTCTTCCTTTTTCCCTTTTTTCTTTTTTTGGTTACTGTACCCATGTGATTACATGGTGTATTTCTTGTCCATGTACTTTTAGTTATTTGATGGTTATTCAATTATAACTTTTGTCTAACTGAGTGGGAGACAGCAACAGTCCCCATAAGACACAACTACACCAACACTTCCTGCAACATCACTTACTGAGTCAGAGCCACCACCACCTTCTCCACCAACAGGCCAATGATAAAAAACCATCAAGAAGAGCCTGAATCACCCTTAGCTGCTCTTCACAAACAGTTAACAGAGATCTAAAAACAACAATGCCACGGTGTCTCAGAGATAACAGACCATCACAGTCCACACAAAGAAGCAAGATAAAGTGGTAGAAAAAAGGGAACAGGATATAGACCCAGAACACATCCCTGAGGAAGAAGCAGCATTGGAACTCTCTGGTAAGGAATTCAAAAGAATTATCTTTAGGTATCTTCAAAGGATTGAGAGACAGAACAAAGAAAATACAGAAAAAACCTTACAAGAATTTTGGAAGAAAATACAAGAACAAAATGACAAAATAAATGAAAAATTAGAAATGATTCTAAATCTACA
>NW_006921626.1:14488123-14505430 GCF_000298275.1 Orycteropus afer afer | reverse complement strand
CATATATAGGGTTGGCAGACAATGATCCTATAAGTTTATGTGAATGATCAGAATTCCCAGGTGTACAGTAAAGCTGTTAAGGGGCAAGGTTGAGTCACTACTTGGTCACAGCCAGCTACCCAGAGGGACCGAGTAGGTGAACCTGTGGGCTTGGGACCATAGTTGCAGGGGACATCAAGCTCAATTGGCATAACATAATACACAAAACATTGTTCCACCTCCTACTTTGACGAGTAGCGACTGGGATCTTAAAAGCTTGCAAGCTGCCATCTAGATGCAACTATGGGTCTCTCCTCGTCCATAGCAAAAATGAATGAAGAAAACAAAAAAATAATGGAAACAATTAGTCCTAGTGAGTGGTACACCATCTGATCTGCAGCCTGCACCACTATGAGACCAAAAGAACTAAATGGTGCCCGGCTACTACCATCAACCACTTGGAAGGAGATCTATGTAGGAGATCCTGGATAGAGAGGGAAAACAATGTGAAATAAAACTCAAAATCATTTGGAGAGAAAAAAAAAGAGGGGATCAGGTTTGCTGGTCTAATAGAGCCTGGTGGAACCACTGAGACTATGGTCCCTAGCTGCCCTTCAGGTCTGGAATTGAATCCATGCCTATGCCTTCCAGCCAAACAATAGATAGGCATATGAGTTGAATATTTACCTGAGGTATATCCACTCCTTGGAGAAAACAATCATGGGAGAAAGAAAGGCTGCTTATGCACAGGGAGACAGCTCAAGGGTCAGGAGAGCATGGAGGGATGAACACAGGGAGGAGGTAACTATCAGGAGGACGTATGAGGGGAGATATTGTATTTTGGTAAATTGTGGTCAATGTCATGAGACAAAGGGTATGTGAAGTGCTGTATGGAAAGTGAATTTGCTCTGTAAATTTTCACCCTAATCACAATAAATAAATAAATAAATCGAAAGTAAAGAACCACATGATCATATCAATCAATACTGAAGAGGCACTTGATATAACCCAACACCCACTCCTGATAAAAGCTCTCCACAAAACAGGAATAGAAGGGAAATTCTTCAACATAGTTAAGGGTATATATACAAAACCAAGAGCCAAATTATTCTCAACAAAGAGACTGAAAGTGTTCCGCCTTGAGAATAGGAACCTATGAACCTTTATAACAACTCTTACTCAATATTGTACTGGACATGCTAGATAGAGCAGTAAGGCAAGAAAGGGAAATAAGAGGCATCCAAACTGGCAAAGAAGCAAAACTATCTCTTATCTGCAGATGATGTGATCCTATACCTGCAAAATACCAGAGATTCTATAAGAAAAGTACTGGAACTAATAGAAGTGGCAGGGTAAAAAATCAACATACAAAAATCAGTCAGATTTCTCTACCCTAACAAAAAGAACTCCAAAAAAGAGATCAGGAAAATAGAGATCAGGCTTTTTACCACAGCCTCCCAAAAGAGAAAATACTTAGAAATAAACCTAACCAGGGATGTAAAAAACTTATACAAAGAAAACTACAAAACCCTATTGCAAGAAATCAAAAAAGACTTATATAAATGGAAAGGCATACCATCTTCACAAATAGGAAGACTTAACATTGTAAAAATGTCAACACTACCCAAAGTGATCTACAGACATAACACAATCTCAATCCAAATTCTAACAACATTCTTTAATGAGATGGAAAAGCTAATCATCAGCTTATTTGAAAAGGGAAGAGGACCCATATACACAAAGCACAAAGAAGAAGAACAAAGTAGGAGGCTTCATACTTCCCGATATCAGAACCTACCCTATAGCTGAGGTACTCAAAACAGCCTGGTACCAGTATGACATACTGGTACCGGTATGATCCATAGATTAATGGAGCAAAATTAGGAACCCATAAGTAAAGTCATTCACTTATGGACTGCTGATCTTCAACAAAGGATCAAAGACCTAAATGTAAAACCTGAAACTATAAAGATCACGGAAGAAAGAACAGGGGCAAACCTAGGCGACGTAATTTATTACATACATAAATGATCAAACATAACTAAAAATGGCCAAACAAAAGAAGATAAACTAAACAATTTGGACCTTCTAAAAATTAAATACTTATGTGCATCAAAAGACTTCTCCAGAAGTAAAAAGAGAACCTACAGACTGGGGGGAAAAAATTTGGCAATCGTATATCCAACAAGAGACAAATCTCTCAAATTTATAGAAAATTCCAACACCTAAAGCATAAAAGACAAACAATTCAATTAAAAAATGAGCAGAGGACTTGAGGAGACACTTCACCAAAGAAGACATTCAGTTGGCCAAGAAATACACAAAGAGATGCTAGCAATCATTGGTCATTCCAAACCAAAACAAACTCACTGCCATCGAGTTGATTCAACTCATAGCGACCCCTCCTTAGGTTTCCAAGGTAGTATCTCTATGGAAGTAGATTGCCCAGTCTTCCTTCTGAGGAGTGGCTGGTGGGTTGAACCACCAGCCTTCTGGTTAGCAGTCAAATGCCTTAGGCACTGTACCACCAGAGCCCCACTACTCCACCAGAGCTCCCCATCAGCCATTAGAGAGATTAGAGAAGTGCAAATCAAAACTACAATGAGATACCGTCTCACCCTAGTAATAATGACACTGATAGGAAATAGCAGAGAACAAAAAATGTTGGTGAGGCTGTAGGAAGACTGGAATTTTTTACACTGTTGGTGGCAATGTAAAGTGGTACAACCACTGTGCAAAACAGTATGGTTCTTCCTTAAAAAGTGTGAAACAGAAAAATCATATGATCCAGCAATCCCATTCCTAGGTATATGCCCTAGAGAAATAAGGGCCCTGATGCAAATAAACATATACACATCCATGTTCATGGCAGCACTACTTACAATAGCAAAAAATATGGAAACAACTTAAGAGTCCATCAACAGATGAATGGATAAATAAACTGTGGTATATATAAACAATGGAATACATCACAATGTTAAAGAATAACAGTGAATCTGTGAAACATATCACAACATGGATGAAACTGGAGGACATTATACTGAGTGAAATAAGTCAGTCACAAAAGGACAAATATTATATGAGATTACTACTATAGAAAGTTAAGAAAAGGTATACACAGAAAAAGAAACATTCTTTGATGGTTACCAGGGATGGGAAGTTGAGGGAAGAAAAAAAAATCACTGAATAGTAGATGCATATTAACTTTGGCAAAGGGAAATACAATAAACAATATGTCAGCACAAAATGACCAATGCAGAGGAAGACACTAACAGGCACAAAAGAGTAATGGGCAAATACTGTTACACAATAGAAAAATACTATTTACTATAGATAAATATTTGAATATTTAAAATAGATAAATATTATTTAAATAAGTAAATACTATTACATATACAATCCTGCAACTGAAATAACAAATAGTTTATGATTTAATCCATAGGCAGATGTGTAAACTGAACAGGTGTAGGATGGCATAGGGTAGTTGTAGTAGTTAAGGTTGTGTGTCAGTTTGGCTGGGCCATGACTTTGAATGGCTCAGCAGCTGGATGTAGTTATTCCCCATAATGAGATTGGATGTTCTGTAATTACCTCCATGTGGAATCTCCTGTTACCTGTTAATCAATTGAAGGAGAGTTGCCTTTGTGTGTGGTCTGCTTCCAGTATATATAGAAAGGGTCCTGCATTTATTCAGTCTTCATCTCCAGTTCCTGGACTTGAACTAGCAGTGGCCAGCCATGTTGCCTGCTAATCTTGGGATTGTGCCATTTTACCTGGCCATCTTGGCTTCATGACTTACGAGAAGTCCCCGGTTCCAGTAGGTAGGAACAAGAGGCAGAGCTGAAAACCAGGGGGCCTTCACCTAGCCCCTAGAGCTAGCATTCTGAATTCAGACTTCTAGCCTAATAAACTCTAAAATAATAAACTCCTGTTTGTTAAAACCATCCACTTGTGGTATTTCTGTTATCGTAGCACTGGAGAACACCCGGGATGATGGTGTATTGCCTAAGGCATTCAACTGCTAACCAGAAGGCTGGTGGTTCAAACCTACCAGCCTCTCCTTAGAAGGAAGGTTGGGCAATCTACTTCCGTAGCGATACTGGCTTGGAAACCCAAGGGGGATCGCTATGAATCAGACCCGACTCCACAGCAGTGAGTTTGGTTTGGTTTGGTTGGAGAACACCCAACAGACATAGATAAACTGAAAATACATTCACATATACAACAGATCACACAGGGGGCATAGTCATGAAAATTTCTTAGCCATAACCAAATACTACACAAGAGTGAATCACTTGACTTGACATAGCCTTCAAGGTTATGCAGGACAAGTAGCATAACATAGTACATAGAGATAATGTTTTACATCCTACCTTGGTGAGTAGTGACTGGGGTCTTAAAAGCATGTGAGTGGCCATCTAAGATACAACAGTCTATCTCTTCTCACTCCAGAGCAAAGGAGAGTAAAGGAAACTGAAGACTAAGGAATAATTAGTCCAAAAGACTAATGGACCATGTGAACCATAGCCCCCATTAGCCTGAGGCCATAAGAACTAGATAGTGCCTAGCTATTACTATTGACTGCACTGACCAGGATCACAATAGTAGGTCCTGGATGGCGTGGGAGAAAAAATACAGAACAAAATTCATAAATAAAATTCATAAATGAGATTTAACTTGCCTGTTTGATAGAGACTGGTGGAACCCCTGAGACTATGACCCTTAGACATCCCTTAAACTTGAAACTAAACTCATTCCCAGAGATCACATTATAGCCAAACAATAGATAGGCCTATAAAGTGAATAGTACCTGAGAGGAATGTGTACCTGATAAGAATCAATGAGACCGAAAGAAATCATTTTCCCAAAAGCAAAGCTCAGAGAGCATGGAGGAGCAGGGTGAATGGAAACAAAGAACCCAGCGAGGAAGGGAAGAGAGTGTTGGCACATTGAAGGGATTGCAACCAATGTCATGGAACATGCTACATATAAATTGTGGAATGGGAAACTCATTTTTCTGTCAACTATCATCTAAACCACAATAAAGTGTTCCAAAGAAGAAGGAGGAGGAGGAGAAGATGAAGGGGAAGAAGAAGAGGAAGAAGGAGGAGGAGAGGAAGAGGAAGGAGGAGGAGGAGGAGGAGAAGGCGGCGGCTAGTGGGTAGGTGTGAAAGAAGAAGACTAATGATCTCAAATAGTCATGTTGCTTATTTTTGTCAAGCTGGGATAACCAGATGAATCAGGCTTGTCCAGTGGTCAGATGGTCATTTCCGCAGGACAGAGCATCATCTCCACCAGACAGAGATACCAACTTCTGAAAGAAAATCCTTGTAACAAGTACATATCATTTAATGTCCATGATACATTCTGTAAAATAGGATGTTATGTGATTTGGATGTTATTATTTGGATGTTGTGCAAACACTATATAAGAACCTTATGGGAGCCCACTTCCAGTTGTCCTCATTGCCACTGCTGCCTCTGTTGCTGCTGAAGCTGACAGAGAAATCTGGAGGAATAGGAACCAGCAGCAGCAGCAGCTAAGAGGGCAACAGTGGTAGCAGTGTGAAAGGAAGTGAGCAGGGATGGAGCAGAGTGTACCCAGCCCCATTCACTGTTCTTCCCACCTAAGCAGCAGGAGCAGCCTGGGCCTTGCAGCCCATACTGCTACCACACCTGTTTATCCACCAGACAATGCCCAAGAGCCCACACCCAGAGCCATGTCCAATGCCTCACTTGCCTATAACCCACCTGTGGTCCAGTGCTGCAAGAATCTGGATTTGGGGTCCTGAAAACGTTGTTGTTGTTGTTGTTATGTGCCGTTGAGTTGGACCCGACTCATAGTGACCCCTCCTTGGATTTCCGAAGTGGTATCACTATGGAAGTAGATTGTCCAACCTTCTCTCCGAGGAGTGGCTGGTGGGTTTGAACTGCCAGCCTTCTGATTAGCAGTCAAATGCCTTAGGCACTACACCACCAGAGCTCCTTTAAAAAATTAGGGGAAAATAATACACAAAAGGAGAATTCTTTCCCTTTAAAAAAAAAAAAAAAAAAAAAACTTTATGGGACCACAGACATATATGTTGTGGGCTATTGCCCAAACTCACATTAATCAATGCATACCTGTATACTCACAGAACATGCCCCCTTCCTACTTCCCTCTTTGTGTATTCAAGTTATTCTCATCATTCAGGGCCAATTACAACAACAACAACAACAAAAAGAGAATGAGAAGGATGTGGATCCCATCTCTGGTGGACATTTCTGATTACCTACCTAACATCCATTTCCTCTTCCTCCCTCTTGACAGAACCTGCATTTAGTTTAGATATATGCTTACCCCCATGAAACCTGTGTGCTTCAGGAGAAATTGAACTATCCCAGCTCTGGAGGTAGGTATGACTTGTTTCAGCATATGTCTATCTCCCTGGCTCAGGAAAGCCTAAACTTGTGCTGCCATCTTGGACCAGCCTGAAGATGTAGCCAGCACCCAGAAGAGGATTAAGTGACAGGCTGACAGAGAAACAGAGTTAGGGACTCTGGACTGGGTCCACCCTGATATCTGCCCTCCCTCAGGATTTGGGTATAAAAAACAATGTTGTTACTGTTAGTTGCCATCAAGTTCACTCCAGCTCATGATGAGATGACTCCATGTGTGACAGAGATTGCTCCATAGGGTTTTCAAGGCTGTGAACTTTCAGAAGGAGTATGCCAGGCCTGTCTTCTAAGGTGACTCTAGGTGGGTTTGAACCACTAACCTTTCAGCTAATAATTCATCCATTGCTGTTGAGTGGATTCCAACTCATAGAGACCCTAGAGGACAGAGTAGAACTGCCTCATAGGATTTTCAAGGCTGTAAATCTTTGTTTTAAAAAATGTATTTTATTGAAATATAAGTTATGTACAGTGAAATACACAAAACTAAACTGACATAGGTCAATGCATTTTTTTTTTTTTTTTTTGCAGTGTTCCCTCCCCTCCCCTCCCACCCCCGGTAACCAAAAAGAAAGTTTCCTTCCTTATATAAATCTTTCCTTGACATTTTACAGTAATGAACTAATACTATATTTGTCCTTCTGTGATTGACTTCTTTGACTCAGCATAATGTCCTCCAAGCTTATCCATGTTATGTGGTGTTTTGCAGGTTCTACATTATTCTTTAGTGTTGCATAGTATTCCACTGTGTGAATGTACCATAGTTTGGTTATCCATTCTTTTGTTGATGAGCAAGTAGATTGTTTCCATCCTTTTGCTATTGTAAATAGTGCTGCGACGAACATGGGTGTGCATACATCTGTTCTTGTCCTGGCTCTCACTGCTTTAGGATATATACTTAGTAATGGGATTGCTGGGTCAAATGGTATTTCTCATTCCAGCTTCTTAAGGAATCACCATACTGTTTCCCACAGTATCCACTGTATCATTTGACAGCCCCACCAGCAGTGTATGAGAGCTCCAATCTCTCCACATCTTCACCAACATTTGTTATCTTCTGTCTTGTTGAACTTTGCCATTAGTGCTGTGGCGAGATGGTATCTCATTTTTGTTTTGATTTTCATCTCTCTAAACGACTCGACGGCACATAACAACAACAACAACAATGGCTAATGATTGTGAGCATTTCTTCATGTATTTGCTGGCCACCTGAATATCCTCTTTGGTGAAGTGTCTATTCATGTCTTCTGCCTATTTTTTAATTGGATTGTTAATCTTTTTGTTGTTGAGGTGTTGGAGTTTTCTATAAATTTTAGACTTAAGTCCCTTGTCAGATATGTAATTATCAACAACTATGAATTTGTTTCTGTGGTTTTGTTATGTGTTTTTTTGTGGTATTGATTTCTTTGTTCCATATAATCTTCTGTGCTGAGCTCATTTTGTTTATGAATCATGCTATCACTTCCTTCATTGCTATTGCTTTAGTATTTGCTAAATATTTCTGCTGATCCTCTTTTTTATTTTGATGTGAAGACTTATCATTTTTCTTTGAAGTTACCCTGTGATTTATAATTTCTTCCCAAATTTACAACTGTCCATTCTATCTTGCAATTGTCTTGACTTCCCTACCATTTAGAAGTTCTATAACTACACTATTTTTTACCTCTTTTTGGTTTGTAGTTGTCTTCATTTGTCAATTGATGTTTCTGGTTCCCTATTTCCCTATAATCTTTTAGGCTTATTTACTTTGGATACTTCTATAACTGGGTTGGTTTCTGGGTTATGTCATCATGTATGTTAATGGTCAGTTGTTTGCTGTTGTTAGTTCTCTGTCCAAAGGATTCCCTTTAGGATCTCTTGTAAGGTGGTCTGGTTTTAACAAATTCCTTTAATTTCTGCTTATCTGGAAATCTCCTAATTCCACCATCATATTTAAGGGACAATTTTGCTGGGTATATAATTCTTTGTTGGAATTTTTCTCTTTCAGGGTTTTATATATACCGTTCCATTGTCTTCTAACCTGCATGGTTTCTGCCAAGAAATCCAAGCTTAATCTTATTGGTTGCCCCTTGTAGGTAACTTTTCATTTTTTCACACGCTGCTTTCAGGATTCTGTCTTCGTCTATGGTTTTGATGAGTTTGATGATGATATGTCTTGGTGATTTCCTATCATATTGGGGTTCATTGGACTTCTTGAATGGATATATTCTCATCTTTCATCATGCCAGGAAAATTCTCTTCCAACAATTCTTCCACTATTTTCTCTGTGGTTTTATTTGTCTCTTTCTGTTCTGGATTTCCAGTTACACGGAGGTTATTCCTTTTGATGGGATCCCACATGAACCTTAGGCTTTCTGGATTTTGTTTTGATCTTTTTTCTGATTGATCCCTTTCCAAAGAAGTGTTGAGGTATTTCAATCTCACTAATTCTGTCTTCCATTGATTCAATTCTACCCCTTTGCCCATTCAATGTGATTATCTATTTCTGAGAATTTTGTATTAATCCTCTGGATTTCTGTCTGTAGATTTTGTATCATTTCTAACTTTTCATTTATTTTGTCACTTTATTCTTGTATTGTCTTTCAAAATTGTTCTAAGATTTTCTCTGTGTTTTCCTCAATTTCGTCAGTGTTTTCCTTGTTATGTCTCTCAAGTCATTGAAGGTACCTAAATATAATTCTTTTGAATCCTTATCAGGGAGTTCTAATGCTGCTTCTTCCTCAGGGGTGTGTTCTGGCTCTGTATCCTGGTCTCTTGTTTCTCCTGGTTTATCTTGCTTCTTTGTGTGGACTGTGATGCTCTGTTGTCTCCAGGGCATTGTGATATTTTTGTGTTTATATTTAATTGCTTATTGTATGTTGGAATGACTTGCCCACAATTTTGTTTTCTTTGTATGTTATCTACATAAGCAGGGTATTGTGCTGTGCTCCTCTATTCACTAGTTGGCAGCACTTATATATGCACCATCTGTTTCCTTTCCCATTGTCAGCCTCCCATATGTCCCTGCCATCCTTGGCAAATGGAGCCTATTCTTAGGTCCCTGGCATCTGAATGATAATGCTGTCACTTTAAAATCCAAAATGGCCACTGCTTGTAAACTCAAAATGGCTGCACTCTTGGTCACTTTAAATATCCAAACCGGCCACCACTTGTAAGCATTCAAAATGGCTGTGTCCTCTGAACAGCTGAAAGTCAGGTTGTCTCCCTCCTTGCTGTTTCCCTTTTGAATCATAGGCCACCAGCTCAGTCATCCCTGCAGCCCTTGGTGACCAGGGCTGATGTTTAGGTCAATTCTCAGGTCCCAACACCACTTGGAAATATTCAGGCTGTTGGTCTTGTCAGAGCAGCTGACAGTCCACTGTTCCAACCATCTCCATACCCACTGCTTTCATTCAGGTTTTTCCCTAATTGGTGCCTGTGTACTTCCTTTCAAAGCTCAGGCTTCAGGATTATCTCTTGTTCTCTGTCAATTAGTTTCTCTTTTCTTTGTTGAAGAGGGTCTGAGTAGCTTGTCTGCCTATTCTGCCATCTTACCAGAAGTCTCACAAGGCTGTAAATCTTTACAGAAGCAGACTGTCATATTTCTCTCCTGCAGAGTGTCTGGTGAATTTGAATCAACCTTTCTGTTAGCAGCCTAGAACTTAACCACTGTGCCACCAGGGCTCCTTTTTTCAGCTAGTAATCATTCTTAATCATTTGTGCTGCCCAGAGACTCCTATGCAGTACAAAAGCTGCCTTTATTGTTTAAACGAATTAAATTGTGTTTTTATTAGTTGTAGCCACAGGCAACCTGGGCAAAACACTTCCTCATTTGAGGAATATTTGAAGAGACAGGCATGTTTGTTTAGTATCTTAAGGCACAGGTTAACAGACTCATCTCCTTCAATAGAGTTATCTGATTAGACTCTAAAGAATATGGCTAGAACAAGAACCCTGCAACCAAATCTCTAATTAGCTAACTCATAAAGTTTTTTGTCCTCCCATTCATAAAATCACTCCAAATTCAAGAAACATAGAAAGAGAAGAAAAGGTGAAATAATAAAACTAGTGCTGGTGAGAGTTTGAGGATTTTGCATTAGACAGCTTCATCATAGGGGTCAGGCTGTCACTATTGTAAACAAGCAGGTAACCAAATAAAGATTCAGGAAAGCCTTTAGAGCGGGATGTATGTCTCAGGCTTGGGTGGCCCAGCTGTTCTGCATGGATTGGGGGGAAGACTGTGAGAGACCCTTGGGTCAAACCCAATCAATGACATGAGCAACTCAATTTCTGTATAGTTGGAGAAATGATTCACCATGGTGACACACTGCCCAATCCCGCTATAACAGAGACCTGGAAAAACCTAGTGAAACAGATACAGATAATGATCCTGGAACCCTGAGTATCAAATGAGAATATAAAGAGTTAGATTGAGTGCTGTCTGGAAAGGGAGACGAGTGGGACAGTGGAGAGAGAGAAGAAGCTGGGGCATGGCAAAACTTGGCCATTTTGAGACACAGAAGTCATCATATATGGGCAAGGAGAAACAAACTTCATGGAATCCACATTGGGACAGAGACACAGCATGGACAGATCTGGAGGTTATCAAGATTAGATAACCCACTGGATCTGCAAGAGGAAAATATGGGGAAATGGGAAAGATTTCCAGCAGCAATTGTGGACCACAGAGCAAGGAGGGAGCCAGTGAAGGGGAGTGTAACAACTCACTACTTGTGATCAGTAGACATATGAGTTGAGGGCCAATGTGAAGGGTAAGGCCTGTGAGGTGACAATTGAAGACACTGGACTCTGGGCAACCCCCCCCCACCACCGCTGCCACTTGACTGAATCTGAGGGGAAACTGGATAATTCATTATGTGTACCTAGAAGTGCACTGGGCCCAGGCCAGTGAATTGGGACTGAAGAGGCTTCTCTGCTTTCCTAACCACACCTTCCTGGTGACAAGGAGTGAAACTTCTTTCCCACCCCCACCAAACCAATGCCTAGAGACAGTCCATGAATACCCTACAACTGCCAGGTTCCTTGGACCACCTGTTCCCACTAGCAGCCCACCAGCAAAACTGTCCCTCAAATACAATGGTGGAATTATGACAGTTCCAGATAAACAGAAATAAAGAGAATCTGAAAAAAACAGACCACCTTACAAGGATGCTTAAAGGAGTCCTTTGGAGAGAAAACCACCAATGGAAGACAACAATCTAAGATTAAGACATATGACAACTTCACCCAGAATCCAACCCAGAAAAATAATTCTCAAAATTAAAATAAACTTACTAAAAATAGGAAGGAAGGTTGGGCAATCCTACTTCCGTAGTGATACTTCCTCGGAAACCCAAGGAGGGGTCGCTATGAGTCGGGTTTGACTCAACGGCACATAACAACAACAACAACAACAGCAAAAATAGAAAACCAGAGGAGTCAATCTGTAAAAGACAACAACTACAAAGCAAAAATTGGGAATAAATGGTATAATTATAGAACTTCCAAATGGTGAGGAAGTCGGGCTGATAGCAATATAGAATAGACTGTTTCCAACTTAGGAAGATGAAAGTTAATTACAGAGTAACCACAAAGAAAATTAATAAGCCTTCAAGCCAAAAGAAGACAAACGTAACTCAGCAAACACAAAATCAACAATAATGAAGAAAATCTGGTAACAAAATGAACTCAGTACAGAAAAATATTCAGAATAAAGAGACCATCGACACCAAAATAAAAAGCACAAAAGAATGGCAACAGTATATTCATACCTATCATTAATTACAGGAGCTCTGGTAGCATAGTGCCTAAGGCACTTGACTGCTAACCAGAAGGCTGGCAGTTCAAACCCACCAGCCACTCCTCGGAAGGAAGGTTGGGCAATCTACTTCCGTAGTGATACTGCCTCGGAAACCCAAGGAGGGGTCGCTATGAGTCGGGGCCGACTCGACGGCAAATAACAACAACAACAAATCATTAATTACACTGAATGTGAATGGATTAAATACACCAGTCAAGTGAATGAGAGTGTCAGAATGGATAAGAAAACAGAATCCATCAATATGCTGCATACAAGAGATTCACCTTAGACAAAAAGAAACATAAATTAAAAATCAATGGATGGGAAATAAATACATATATCAAGTCAATGGCAACCAAAAAGAGTAAGAGTGGCAATATTAACTGCTGATAAAATAAACTTCAAAGCAAAAAACAAGACATTATATAATAATAAAAGGGTCATTCTAGCAAGAGGACATAACCATAATAAATATCTATGTACCCAATGGAAAAGCCCCAAAATACATAAAGTAAACAACAGAATTGGAAAGGGAAATAGATCATTCCCCAATAGTAGTAGGAGGCTACAACACACCAGTGAAGCACAGAACAATTAGAAAGAAATTCAAGGAACTACAGAAGCTCTCAATAACACAATCAGCCAACTTACTTCATAGAAATATACAGAACACTCCACCCAACAAAAAATGCAACGTATATTCTTTTCAAGTGCATATTCTTCATTCTACAGAATAGACCATATTTCAGGCTACAAAGCAAGCCTCAGCAAATTTAAAAACATTGAAATACTACAAAGTATATTTTCAGATTACAATGCTATACAATCAGAAATAAATAATAGAAAGATCAGGGGGAAAAAATCAAACACACAGACACTGAATAACACCTTGCTCACAAAACTACTGGGTAAAACAAGAAATGTGAAATAGGAAATTTTCTAGAAGCAAACTAGAGTGAAAACACAACATACCAAACCCTTTGAAACACAACAAAAATAGTACTCAGAGATAAATTGTTCTGGTTACCTAATGCTGCTCTGACAGGAATATATCACAAATGGGATGACTTTAACAAATAGGAGTTTATTCTATTGCATTTTGGAGGCTTTAAATCCAAGTTCAAAGTGCCAGGCTCTAGGGACTGGGTGAAAGCCCTTCAACCTTGAGCTTCAGTTCTGCCTCCTTCTCCCGGCCCACTGAAGCTAGTGGCTTTTCTTCACTCAGATAGCTGCTGGCTGCTGAGGTTGACAAACCCAAGGTTGATAAGTAAAAAGGCACAGTCCCAATGTTATCAAACCACATGGGAGAACATTGATTCAAGTCCATTAAAAGTCCCAGGGTGGGCAGAGCATGGCAGGCTGCTGAACAACGACACAGCTACATGCAGAGTTCAAGCATGCCATAAGCTAGAGACCATCCCCCAAGGCTTCTCCTTATTCGCAGGAAGCAGACCACATCCTTAAGGCAGCGCTCACAATAGATTCCACCATGGAGTTGATTACCAGTCTCATTATAGGGAATACTACATCCAGCTGCCCAGCCACTCAACCAGGCCCAGCCAAGTTGACACACAAACTTAACTACCAAATAAATTTATAGCAATAAATAAACACATCAAAAAAGAAGAAAGAATAAAAATCAATACCTTAACCCAACAATTCCAACAATTAGAAAAAGAGCAACAAAAGAAGCCTACAGTCACCAGAAGACAGGAAATAATAAAAATTAGAGCAGAAATAAATGAAACAGAAAAACAATAGAAAGAATCCCAAAGATTGTAAGTTTGTTTTTCAAAAACATTAACAAAGTGGACAAACCATTGCCAAATTTAACTAAAGAAAAGAAAAGAGGTGATGCAAATAACACAAATAAGAAATGAAATGGCATCACAACAGAACCTACAAAATAAAAAGGACAAATAACAGAATACTATGAAGAACTGTGGGAGTTGTGGTAGCATAGTGCCTAAGGCACTTGACTGCTGACCAGAATGCTGACAGTTCAAACCCACCAGCCACTCCTCAGAAGGAAGATGGGACAATCTACTTCCATAGTGATACTGACTCAGAAAACCAAGGAGGGGTCACTATGAGTTGTGGCCAACTCAATGGCACATAACAACAACATGAAGAATTGTTGTTATGTGCTGTCAAGTCAGACCCAACTCATAGTGACCCCTCCTTGGGTTTCTGAGGCATTATCACTATGGAAGTAGATTGCCCCATCTTCCTTCTGAGGAGTGACTGGTGGATTTGAACCGCCAGCCTCCTGGTTAGCAGTCAAGTGCCTTAGGCACTATGCTACCAGAGCTTCCTGAAGAACTGTACTCCAACAAATTTGAAATCCAAGTAGAAATGGACAAATTTCTGGAAACACAAGATCTACTTAAATTAACAAAGAATGAGGTAGAAAATTTGAAAATACACATCACAAAAGAAGAAATTGGACAAGTCATTAAAAAATAAATAAATAAAATAACAAAAAAGTCCTGGCCCAGACGACTTCACTAGAGAATTCTAAGAAACATTTAGATGAGAGTTAACACAATCCTACTGAAACTATTCCAGAACATAGAAAAGGATGAAATACTCTCAAACTCATCTTATGAAGCAAGCATAACCCTGATACCAAAGCCAGGCAAAGACACCATAAAAAAAGAAGATTACAGACAAATATCCCTTGTGAACATATACACAAAAATCTCCAAAAAAAAAAATCTAGCTAATAGAATTCAATACAATACATAAAAAATAATACACCAAGACCAAGTGGAGTTCATACTAGGTATGCAAGAAAGGTTCAACATTAGTGCTAAAGGGGCAAGGAGACCTCATCTTCAGACCACTTCTAACCACACAAGAGGAAGACAGAATCACTATCAATAGCCCAAGGCCAAACCTGCGAGCCAGACATACTGCCTCCCACCAGCCCTTTCACCAACCCTGACACCAACCATTCCTCGTTCCTCCCACCACACTCACCACCTTTCTGCTGGGTTCGATAATTCACTGCAGTGGCCACACAGAACTCAGATTATGGGGTTTATTAGGGAAGCACCAGGTTACAATTCAAGTTCAGGAAAAATGTTCAGTCTCTCTCAGTTGCCATCTCTCAGCCAACAGTCTCTCACAGTCTCTCTCCCAGAAGTACGTGTCCCTTGTGTCTCTCTCAGCAATGCGTGTCTCTTGCATCTCTTTCCCAGCAGCACATGTCTCTCAGGAACACGTTTCTCACAAGAGCATATTTCTCTCAGCAGCACATCCTTCTCAACCAGCAGTCAGAGAGACTTCTTCTGCCTCTAGAAAGCCTCCTTTTGAGCCTGGCAGAGTGGCCAAACTAACCAATCATAACATCAGAATTCTAAGCACCTGAGAGAGAGCGAATTTCCCAGAACATTACTTTGTGCTGCTCTCAATAGAAATGCCCCAGGTGGATGATTTTAACAATCAGAAGCTACTCAGTTTCTCACAGAAAATTCCACCATGGAGTTTACAAAGACTTAGGGCCAGAAAAGCCATACCAGGTAATTTACTACACCACAATTAGAAAAACAATCAATATAACTCACTACATAAATAAAGCAAAGGAAAAGAGCCACACAATCACATCAATAGATGCAGAAGAGGCATTTGGTGTAATCCAACACCCAGTCCTGATTAAAAAAAAAAAAAAAAAAAAAAAAAACTCTCAGCAAAATAGAAATAAAAAGGAAATATCTCAAAATAATTAAGGGTATATATGGAAAACTAACAGCCAACATTATTCTCACCAGAGAGAGACTGAACAAATTTCCCTTGTAAATGAAAATCAGACAAGGATGCACTCTATCACAACTCCTATATAATATTGTATTGGAAGTCCTAACTGGGGCAAGACAAGAAAGGGAATAAAAAGATATCCAAAGTGGTAAGGAAGAAATAAATCTATCCCTACTTGCAGATGATTTGATCCTATACACAGAAAATCCCAAAGACTCAGCAAGAAAAATACTGGAACTAATTGAAAGATTCAGCAAAGTGGCAGGGTAGGTCAACATACAAAAATCAGTTGGATCCCTCTATATCAACAGAGAGATCTCTGATATGGAAAACAATATCATTTACAATAGCTATCAAAAAGATAAAATATTTAGGAATAAATCATGCCGAAGACACACACCCAAGAAAAAAAAAAACCCTACAAAACAGTACAAAAAACTAAAAGAGACCTACATAAATGGAATAACATATGCTCTTGGATAGGAAAATTGAACATTGTGAAAATGTCAATACTACCCAAAGCAATCTATATATACAATGCAATCCTAATCCAGATTTCATCAACATTTTTAAGGAGGTGGAAATAACAATTACTAATTTATATGGAAAAGTAATAGACCATGGATAAGCAAAGTACTACTGATGAAGAAAAACAAAGTGGAAGGACTCACACTTCCCAATCTCAAAACCTGTTATATATTTTTAAAAAAAAAAAAACCCTACTATATAACCACAATAGTCAAAACAGCCTGGCATTGGTGCAACAACAGACACATAGACTAGCGGGACGGAACCCAGAAATAGATCCATACACCTATGGACAACTAATGTTTGACAAAGCCATTAAATGTAGAAAAGACAGTCTTTTAACCAGTAATGGCAAGACTGGATATCCATTTGCAGAAAAACGAAACAAGATCCATACTTCACACAATATACAAAAACTAACTAAAGATGGATCGAAGACCTAAATATAAAACCTACATCTATAAAGATCATCAAACAAAAAGTACAGACAAGGGGTTCCAGCAAGATGGCAGACTAGGCAGAAAGACTGCACAGACCCTCTTCAACAAAGAAAAGGGAAACCAATTAACACAGACAGAGAAGATAATCGTGGACCCCTGAGCCTTGAAGGGAAGGATATAGAAGTGGACTAAACCCCAACTAGCAAAAGAATTTGTGAAAATACCAAAAAGGAGACACATGGAGCTGCGGTCCGGCAGCAATCCTGAGCAATCCTGACAGCACAGACAGCTTGGAGATTCCTGAGTTGTGGTAGGACCTAAGAATTAACCTAAAAATCACCCTGCTAGCCAGGGACTGCATGGTGGACTGTGCACAGTGGCTGGGGAA
>NW_006921626.1:14467685-14476389 GCF_000298275.1 Orycteropus afer afer | reverse complement strand
AGAACATTTTGCAACATTAAAAAATAATGAAGAATCCATAAATCACCTCATAATGTGGATTAGCTTGGAGAACATTACTCTGAGTAGAGTAAGTCAATCACAGAAGGATAAATATTGTATGGGTCCAATATTATAAAAAGTCAAGGAAGGTTTACACATGCAAAGAAACATTCTTTGATGGTCACCAGCGATAAGAAGGGAGGAGAGGGAAAATTACTAATTGAGTGTGGTAGTTAAGCTTGTGTGTCAACTTGGCAGGTTTGTGGTTTTGAGTGGCTGGGCAGCTAGATGTAGTTATTCCCCATGATGAAATTGTAATCACCTCCATGGTGGAATCTGCTGTGAGCAACTAAATAGTTGCCTTTGGAGTGTGGCCTGCTTCGTGTACATGGAGAAGCTTTGAAGAAGGTCACATTTGGATCCAGCATTTGGCTGAGTCTTCATCTCCAGTTCCTGGACTTGAACCAGTGGCCTACCATGTTGCCTTCTGATCTTGGCATTGTGCCATTTTATCTGCCAACGTTGGGTTCATCAGCCTCAGAAGCCAACAGCTTCATGAGTTAGAGGCCTCCAGCTCCAGTGGGTCTGGAACAAGAGGCAGAACTGAAGCCCAAGGTTGAGGGACCTTCACCTATCACCTAGAGCCAGCACTCTGAATTCAAACTTCTTTCCTCCTAAACTGTAAAAGAATAAATTCTTGTTTGTTGAAGTCATCCACTTGTGGTATTTCTGTTATAGCAGCACTAGAGAACCAAGATAATGAGTAAACCAAAACCCACTGCCATCAAGTCAATTCTGGCTCATGGTGATCCCCATTGGGTTTCCAAAGCTATAAATCTTAAGAGCATTAGATTGCCTCATCTTCCTCCTGTGGAGCAGCTGGTGGATTTGAACTTCTGACCTTCTGGTTAGGAGCCAAACGCTTTACCCACTGCACCAGAGCTCCTTAACAGTGGGTACGAGATACATATTAATATGGGTGAAGGGAAAGGCAATATACAAATAGTGGGTGACCAGCACCAAGGAAAAGGAAGACACAGAGAACTGAATAAGAGTTACAGACAACAAAGGTAAACACTATTACATACACAATCCCTGTATTATCAACAATAATAAACATTAATCTTTGAGTGGATACATAGATAGGCAAGATGATCAGGTATGGTAGGTGACTATACCCACTACCATGTATAGGTTTGGTAGATGATATGTTTACATATGTATATGTCTGAGTTGTAAAAATGTCCATGCATATAGCAGGGCTAAAAGGGCCAAAAATATGAAAACTTCTTAGCCATAATCAAACACTTTGAGGGAGTAGGTCACTGGTTCTGCAAACTCAAGACCATAGTTGCAGGGGACATCAAAGTTAATTGGCATAATATAGTCCTCAAAGATACTGTTTTACATCCTTGCAGCATAGTGAACTGCTTAATATGGCCCTTCTAGCCATCATCCTTCATTTTGCGATGTTTTGTAAACTCTAGTCTCTCTGCCAATGGGATGCATCTTGAGTCCCGCCTTGCTGGAGGGTGTAACCCAAGCCATCACCATTTTGTGATGTATTGTAAATCCTGTTCTCTATGTCTGTTTTAGTGAGCTCTGGTAGCATAGTGCCTAAGGCACTTGACTGCTAAACAGAAGGCTGGCAGTTCAAACTCACCAGCCACTCCTCGGAAGGAAGGTTGGGCAATCTATTTCCATAGTGATAGTGCCTCAGAAACCCAAGGAGGAGTCGCTGTGGATTAAATCCGACTCTATGGCAATTGTTGCATTTTTTTTTAATCTCTGTTTAAGGAGCTCTGGTGATGTAGTGCCTAAGGCATTTGACTGGTAACCAGAAGGCTGGCGGTTCAATTGGGCAATCTACTTCTGTAGTGATACCACATTAGAAACCCAAGGAGAAGTCACTATGAGTCTATCCAACTCAATGGCAGTGAGTTTGGCTTTTTTTTTTTTTTTGGTATGCCTATTTAGGGTGGGATGTATTTTGAGTCCTGCCTTGCTAGAAGGTGTCACTCAAGTCACCACCCTTAGCTTCCCTGAGGGTATATTTAGGAATGTTCTGGGAAAGCTGAGTTTTGTTCATCATCATCTCACCCCTGGACTTGAGACAGCAGCTATCATCTGACCCGCCAATTTGGGTTCACCAACCTTTGCAACTACATGAGGTGGGAGAATCCTCCAGACCTACACACAGACCTGAGATTTGCCAGCCTGCCAACCTCCCAGCCTCTACCACCACCACCACATGACCTGTTTCCTTGGGAGTTTATGAACTCTGTGGGACATTACAGTGAAATACAGAACCCTAAGACAGGAAGGAGATTACTGAGGGGAGGAGACTGTGGCCAAGTAAAAAGGAACTTAATTCCAACCACAACAGGGCCAGACAGTGAATTCTTTGCAAATGAAAACAAGTATCCCACAGGTGGCACCACCCTCCAGCAGAGTTTCCATGCAGCTCAAAGCTCAAAACTGACCTAGGCAAAACTGAAATGGCTAGAGAGAAGGGAAACAAGCCATGAGAAGAGAGAGAGAAAAAAGGCTAACAGCCATCCAAAAACCCCTTTAGAGTAACCCCAGAGTAGATGTGGGTGGAATTAGTGGTTGGTTGCCAGGATGGCAGTAAAATAGATTAAAATCCTTTGGAAGAATGTGAAGCCTTAGTGACAATACCACCTTCTGGGTCCTACTGCCCCTATGAGGAACTGCCCTCTGCTGGACCCCACCAGTCCCTAGAGATTAAGGATGGGGGCCAAGGCCACCTCAAGTTAGAGCCCTGCAGGGGGATAGGAGGTCCCATGCAGAGGTCACAATACATTGGTCAAAAATAAACAAGCAATAGACTGGCTTTGACTGATACAGAAGCAGACTGCAACCTTATCTTTGGAAACCCTGAGCAATTTCAAGGTTCTCCCCTTAGCAACTGACACTGTAGGGGTAGATTTTCTGCAGGACAATTCCAACTGCACATAAAAATAGAGAAAGCAGTCTTGAACATAACGTCCCATTAGAAACCCTTTAAGACCTGAGATGGTTGCTAGGGACCCAACTCTGTTTTCTTTCCCCACTACTGTCCATGGGTTTTATTACATTGAAGAAAGTGTGTTAACTACTGAAGATGTTTCTCCATTACAAGATTGTCTAGATACTCTAATCACCCACCTACAGAGGAGGGGATGGATGTGAACCCCCAAAAGGTGCAGGGGCTGTGGATATTGGTAAAATTCCTAGGGGTCATTAGTAAGCTAAGACCTTACTTAGTGTGTTTCCTGAAGTCATAGTTAATAAGATACAAGCTTATCCCAAAAAGAGTGTAAAACTTAGTGAGTCTTTTGGGGTATTAGAAGGTATTCATACACTACTTGGCTCAATGCTCAAGACCACTCTATCAACTGGTTAAAAAAGACAGTGCCCCTTGAAACTAGGGGAAGGAATAATAGCAAGCTTTCAAGAAAGTGAAAGTGTTGGTTGTGCAAGTGAAAGTGCTGGGTACTTAGGAAGGGCTATCCTTCAGGTATGTAGGCAGCACCAAGGACAGTTGTAACTGGGTTTTGTGGAAAGATCAGGATAGAACTAAGTTCCTCCTAGAGTTTTGGCCCCAACTGTGGAAGGGGTAAAAAAAAATGGTATAGTCCAATAGAGAAACAATTGTTGGTGGCCTAGAATATTCTCCACCAACTGGAACCACTAACAAGGAAGGGACCTATAACTCTTCACACAGCTTTGACCATTAGTGGACTATTAATTAATGGACTGTCTTCCAAGCCATCATTGGCTGTTGTCCAGGCAACTACACTGAACAAATGGCATGCATACAAGCAACAACATAGTGCTCTTTCCTCCAGTCCATTGTCCCAAGAGTTACAAGCTGTACTTGATCCAATGACAAGGTGACCCCACAGTACAGGCTAGTGTCTACCAGATCCACCTTCCCTCTCTGCTA
Source organism: Orycteropus afer afer (assembly GCF_000298275.1). NCBI lineage: Eukaryota > Metazoa > Chordata > Mammalia > Tubulidentata > Orycteropodidae > Orycteropus > Orycteropus afer. Next base: position 14,472,440 of record NW_006921626.1, on the reverse strand, counting down.
AGAGAGGGAAAAGCCCAAAGCAAGAAGACACCTGGTACATGAATGACTTTAGCCATGAAATGCCACCACTGATGGTAGTGGCCAGACAAGCCTCCACTGATACTATCTGGTCTGAAACGGACTCATGGCAAAGCAGCCAATGGGCCAAATTAAGTGCTACATATACAGTCATCACCCATGAATGCTGGCCCTTAACCCTTAATCCTTTGTACAGACAGTTGGGCAGTATCCTGTGGGTTAATTACATGTATTGGCCAATGGCATAAGGAGCTATGGACAGTAATGGGTTCCTGTGGGGAACAGCCTTGTAGCAGGAGATCTGAGATTTCCTCCAAACCTTAGATGCTGACCTAGCTGTTTTTCATGTAGCAGCCCGTTCACCTCTTTCCTTGCCAGGGACCAAGAAGTAGATGCTATAGCGCAAGTTATAGCAGTGCATCCAAAAGGGGAGGGTGTCCACTGCATTAACTAGAAAAGCAGACACTGAAGTGCTCATGTTGGTTGGAAAAGAGACAGTGATTTGGTATGTAAAATTGCCCCATATGCTCTCGATCCTGGACAAATATATAAGAGAATATAGCCAGTAATGGACTGGCAGGTGGATTATAAAAGGCCCCTATTCCCTAGTGAAGGAGCGAAATACACTCTTACGTGTGTGGCCATGGTTACTGGCATAACCCAGTGTGGTAGTTACAGTTGTGTGTCAACTTGGCTGGGCCATGGTTTTGAGTGGCATGGCAACAGTATGTAGTTATTCCCCATGATGAGATCAGATGCAGTGTAATCAACTCCATAGTGAAATCTGCTGTGAGCAGAAATTAGTTGCTTTGAGGGTATGGCCTGCATCTATGGAGAAGCTTTGAGAAAGGTCTTGAGGTTTTTGGCACATTTTGTGCTGTGTTGCTTGCCAATCTTGGGATTGTTCCTGGACTTGAACCAGTGGCCTGGTGTGTTGCCTGCTGATCTTGTGATTGTGCCATTTTATCTGTTGACCTTTAGTTCATCAGTCTCAGCAGCTAGCAGCTACATGAGTTAGGAGATCCCTCCAGCTCCAGTGGGTCTGGAATAAGAGGCAGAGATGAAGCCCAAGGTTGAGGGCTCTTCACCCAGCACCTAGAGCCGGTACTCTGAATTTGGACTTCTAACCTTCTAAAGTGTAAAAGAATAGATTACTGTTTGTTAAAGTCATTTACTTGTGGTATTTCTGTTACAGTAGCACTAGAGAACTAACACACCCAGGTATTCCTATGTAAACAAACTAACCAGGCTACTCCAATAAAGTGATTACAAAAATTGAGTGCTGTGTACGCGATACCCCCAAAGGATTGATAGTGACTTTACAAGTCATGATGTGCATGAATGGGTGGCCCAGTGCAAGATACGATGGCACTACCACCTGCCCTATAACCCCCAGGCTGTGTGCCTGGTGGAAAGAAATAACAGTGTCTTAGAATAATGGATACACATTCTACAGGCAAGGCTTCCCTGGTGGAGTTGACTGAAGTGCTGCCTGAAGCTTTGAGATTGAAAACTTCAGCCCTCACTGAGGCCTTAGTCCCATGCCAGGCTAGGATATCCCAGGGTGACTCCAACTAGAGTACGAGTGACATCACAGGCTCAAGAAGTGTATCTGCCCAGGTTGGTGCCTGAGCAAAACTACATGATCCTCCAAACACATCAGGACCTGGCACCAGGAAGTGGAACCATCTATTGGCACCTGGTGTGGGTTAAACCACCAGGATGGATTAGTTACTTGTTCTTCTGGAGATGGAGGAATTGATTGGCCTAACTTATGAACCCACCATCCTGCTGCAGGTAGGTCCTCAACAGTCACACTTTATCTGGACTGCAACGATGGCTATAGCACAAGAGACAGAAATGGGTCTCCTTTTCTCACATACAACAAAACCGGTGACTATATTCACAACTCGTCAAGTTACCTCCTCAAGGCAGCCCTTATGGTACACTCAGCCAGGAAAAGGCATAAGGCAGCCTCTGTTTTCTCCATCTGAGAGAATCCTCATAGAAAGGGAAAAATTGCCCATTTTGGTACTTACTAAACACCTGTCTTTCTGACCATAGTTATACCCTACTCTGCCTTCTTCCCTTCAGGGCTGCTCACATCTTCCTAGGGTGGGCTCACTGCTTCACTGCAGTCCACTACAAAAGCAGCTGCTGAGTCTGTGGATAGCTCCCCTTCTCCAGTGCTAAAGATATCTTGGAATGTGGACCCTTTGGCTAGAGGCAATTGGGCAGCCATGAGAGATATATGGGGGCATGTTCAACTTGTGCCACCTTGGCTGGGCCATGGCTTTGAGTGGCATGGCAGCTGAATGTAGTTAACCTCTGTGACTAAGTGGGAGGTAACAAGAGAAGGGGGCACAACCTCACCTTCTCTGGAGTCCAGACTGTCATAGAAACCCATGTCTTGATAAGAGACCAAAATGCCTCCCAGTCACAGCTACAAGAGGGTGTTTACTACCTCTGGGACAGTTTAGGTTGGTTAGTGCCTGAACAGTGCATGCTGGGAAAGCCAGCCTCTGTTTGTTTTGGGCCAAAGAGAACTCCATGAGTTCCCTTGTCTCACTCCAAGTGCTCTCCCCTAAAAGTGGGCTAGACTTCTGTATTCCACTGCCAACAGTTTTAGTACTGAATGCTATTGATTGGTTGTAGCATAAATCCCACATGACTGCAGGAGCATACCTCACTCCTCACAGTATCCAGTGGATGTGTGGCCACTATTTGTAACCCCGGTACCATATGATTGGACAGAGTGCTACACTTGGGTTTGCCCTATGGTGTGGGAATTGTTATGGAGTCTATACCAAAACTTCTGAATTACCCTATGGTAAAACCCAGGTGGACCAAGCACAGTATGGTATGATTAACTGGTATGATTACATGTTGACTGTTTTTGTTTCTTCCCTTTGCTCCAGGGAGCTCTGACAAATTTTACTAAATAGGCCTGGTACAATAGCAGAGAAAGTTTGCAGCTATTAACTGCCGATACCAGACCTCTCAGATGAGGAAAGTAGTTCTCCAGAACTGAATGGCTCTTCACATGCTAACAGCCACTCAAGGTGGGACATGTGCCATAGTGAAGACTGAAAGTTGTACTTATATACCAGACTACCACCAGAATATTACTAATTTGTTAGGCTATATGAAGAAACAGATAGAGGCCTTGAACACACACGATGGACAGTCTGCTGTGGTCTAGCTTTCTTCCTTCCCCTCTTGCTAGCAAGGGTTTTTTCTGGGTGTTGGCCTTACTGCATATAGAGTTTTTTTGCTGTGTTTGCCTATGTTGCTCCTGTGGCTTGTGTCTCTAGTTGCAGCAATGCTGCCTGTCCCTACCTATGTAGTTATGATCCCTCCTTGTTTTGGTTACCTAGTGCTGCTCTGACAAGAATATACCACAAATGGGATGGCTTGAAGAAACAGGAGTTTACTCTCTTACAGTTTGGAGGCTTTAAGTCTGAATTCAAAGTGCCAGGCTTGGCGATTCAAAATGGAGTCTCATCAGTAATCACCACGCTATTTCCCTCCAGCATCTTAGTGCTTGAAAAACTAGGTGCAGCAGTTTGAATTAGGGATTCTGGTGCTCTGAACAGCTCACTGAGTCAGAGTGCACCAAACTCAAGGGAGAAGAATTAGAAAGGAGAAAGGGACAGGGAAAAAACACCAAGATCAGAAGATCTATCCTGTAGAGCGCCAACAGGCAGCCAAGAAAGGCCATCAGAGACTTCCCTGGGGGAGCACCAACTGGCAGGTGAGAATGGCCATCTGATACCTCCCTGGGTAAAGGAAGAATAAACACCACACCAGCATACCAGCAACCACACCAACATACCAGCAATCACCCCAAGGATCTACCTTCAGCACCTGATTTTATCAGTAACTTGGGTTGGCTAGGTGCAAACGGGCATGTCCAGCACTGCTGAAACCCCAGCAGAGAGTCCATTAGTGCTGCAGGAGGGCAGGCCCGGGGAGGTGCCCCTGCAGCGGGTCACTGAGTAGGCTTTATCAGTAATATTGGGACCACAGATTACTAGCAGGCACTCTCCTGACTCCAGTGCTGCTGAAACCAAGAGGATCTTTGGCACCGTGGGTCAGCAGACTGACAGAGGAACTCCCAAGGTGAATCACAGTCTGGGCTGGTTGGGCCAGCGCTGTAGGCAGGAGGGCCCAGAGAGAGAAACCCCCACAGCGGATCACAGTCAGGAAGTTGTTTTGAGTTGGTTTTTTGGTGCCAAGGGGCCTCAGGAGTGGAGTTTTTGCGTGTGTCTGAGCCTGACAGAAAGTGGTGACCCCCTAACAACTGGAGTCTTTGCTGAAATTGAGCTGCAGGACTGAATAACAGTACAACCATCATCAGTAGCAGCCCACTCAAAGCCCTAGAAACCACCCCTAGTAACAGCAACCTTTCCTTCTTCTGCTCCCACCTTCACCACCAATAACTTCACTCATCCAATAGAAGAAACCACATTGAGCCACCATAAAACTTCCCAGTTCAAATTCTAAACTTTTTTTTATGACAGACAGAAACCCATATTCACATTCCACACAGAGATTCCACCATCACAGAGAAAACTACAGAGCAACCCAGCATACCTGAATTGTTGTTGTTAAGTGCCACCAAGCTGTTTCCGATTCATAGCGACCCCATGCACAGCAAAATGAAACACTGCCCGATCCCGCACCAGCCCCACAGTCCCTGCTATACTTGAGCCCATCATCGCAGCCACCATGTCA
>NW_006921626.1:14462578-14465750 GCF_000298275.1 Orycteropus afer afer | reverse complement strand
GTACAAACTTCCAAATGGAGAGGAAAACAGGACAATGTCTTCACAGTACGCACTGTTCTAAAAAATGTAGACAAGAATATACTCCAAGGTAACCACAGAGAAAAGTAACAATCTCCCTAAGCAAATCCAGAAGGAAGGAAAACATATGGGTTTAGTAAGCACAAAAGCAACAGTAAAGAAGAAAAGGGAGAAAGCATTAGCCAACTAACCGAACTCAGCATAGATAAGTATATGGACCAAGGAAACACCAACAACATGACAAAAAAGCACAATAAAATGACAGTAATCATTTCATACCTATCACTAATTGCACTCGATATGAATGGACTAAATGCACCTATCAAGAGAAAGAGAGTAGCAGACTGGATAAGAAAAGAAGACCCATCGATATGCTGCCTACAAGAGAACCACCTTAGACACAAAGATAAAAAAAAATTAAGAGTTAAGGGATGGAAAAGAATATACCAAGCCAATGGAAACCAAAAAAGGGCAGGAGTGGCGATATTGCGATTTCTGACAAAATAGACATTAAAGTGAAAAACATCATAAGAATTAAAGAGGACATTATATGATGTGGAAAGGGTCAATTGACAAAGAAGACGTTACAATAATAAATATTTATGCACCCAATGAATGTGCTCCAAAATATGTGAAGCAAATATTAACTGAATTAAAAGGGATAATAGACTACTCTAAAAGTAGTAGGAGACTTTGACACACCACATTCAAAGAGGGACAGGTCAACTAGAAAAAACTCAACAAAGATACAGAAGAACTCAACTATACAATCAACCAATCCCCCCTCATAGACATGTACAGCATTTCACCCAACAAAAGCACAATTCACATTCTTCTCCAGTGCACATGGATCTTTCTCCAGAATAGACCATATGTAAGGACATAAAACAAGCCTCAATAAATTCAAAAGCATTGAAATACTATAAAGCATCTTCTCAGACCACAATGCTATAAAACTAGAAATTAATAATAGGAAGAGCAAGGAAAAAGCATCAAATATATGGAAGCTGAACAACTCACTGCTCAAAAACTACTGGGTAATAGAACAATTAAAAACATAAATAAAAAAAAAATTCCTAAAACAAACGAGAATGAAGATACATCATACCAAAACCTATGGGACACAGCAAAAGAAGTACTCAGAGGACAGTTTACAGCAATAAATGCATACATCAAAAAAGAGGAAAGAAACATAATCAACACTCTAACTCATCAACCTCAACAGCTAGAAATAGAACAACAAAAGAATCCTACAGTATCTAGAAGCAAGGAAATAATAAAGATCAGAGTAGAAATAAATGAAACAGAAAACAAAAAAACATAGAAAATCAACAAAACAAAAAGCTGGATCTTCAAAAAGATTAATAAAGTAGATAAACCATTGGCAGATCTAACAAAAGAAAAGAAAGAGAAGATCCAAATCACAGGAATTGTAAACAAAAATGGTGTCATCACAACAGAACTTACTGAAATAAAAAAGATAATGATAGAATATTATGAAATACTGTACTTCAACAGATTTGAGAAACTAGAAGAGATGGGCATGTTTCTAGAATCACAAGACCTACCTAAACTACCCCACTCAGACATAGAAAACTTGAACAGACCTATAACAAAAGAAGAAATTGAACAGGTCATAAAAAACTTCCCACAAAGAAAACTTCCCCCGCCCTGATGGCTTCACTGGAGAATTTTATCAAATATTCAGAGAAGAGTTGACACCTATGCTACTCAAGCTTTTCTAGAACATAGAAGAATATGGAATACTCCCAAACTCATTTTATGAAGCAAGCATAACACTAATACCAAAACCTGGGAAAGACACCACTAGAAAGGAAAACTGCAGATCAATATCCATCATGAACATAGATGCAAAAAATCTTTAACAAAATCCTAGCCAACAGAATCCAACAACATATCAAAAAATTAATACACCTGGACCAAGTGTGATTCATACCAAGTTTACAAGGGTAGTTCAACATCAGAAAGTCAATGTAAGCCACCACATAAACAAAACAAAAGAAAAGAATCATATGATTCTATCAATTGATGAAGAAAATGCATTTGATAAAATCCAACATCCGTTCCTGTTCAGAACTCTCAGCAAAATAGGGACAGAAGGGAAATTCCTCAACATAATAAAGGATATATATGCAAAGCCAACGGTCAACATCATTATTAATGGAGAAAGACTCAAGGTATTCCTCTGATGAACGGAAACCAGACAGGTATGCCCTCTATCACCACTTCTATTTAAAATTGTATTGAAAGTCCTGGCCAGGGCAATAAGGCAAGAAAGAGGAATAAAAGGCATACAAATTGGCAAAGAGGAAGTAAAATTACCTCTATTTGCAGATTATATGATCCTGTACATAGAAAACCCAAGGGATTCAATAAAAAAAAAAAACTACTGGAACTAATAGAGAGGTTCAGCAAAGTGGCAGGATACAAGGTCAACATACAAAAATCAGTTGGATTCCTTTACACCAACAAAGAGACCTCTGATAAAGAAATAAGTGAAACGATACCACTTACTATAGCTACTAAAAAGATAAAATATCTAGGAATAAACCTCACCAGAGACACAAAAGACCTATAGAAAGAAAACTATAAAACACTGCTGCGAGAGACAAGGGCACTACATAATTGGAGGAACCTACCTTGTTCATGAATAGGTAGATTAAATATTGTGAAAATGTCAGTACTACCTAAAGCAATCTACACATTTAATGCAATCCTGATCCAGATTTCAACAAAATTTTTTAAGGACATGAAAAAACTAATTACTAATTTCATATGGAAAGGAAAGAGATCTCGGATAAGCAGAGCACTTGTCAAGTAGAAAAACAAAGTGGGAGGTCTTACACTCCCAGATCTTAAGAACTACTATATAGCCACAGTAGTCAAAACAGCATGGTATTGGTACAATGATAAACAGATAGACCAATGGAACAGAATCGAAAGTCCAGATATAGACCTATCCATCTATGGACAACTGATCTTTGACAAAGGTCCAAAACCTATTAAATGGGGAAGAGACAGCCTCTTTAACAAATGGTGCTGGCAAAACTGGATATTCACCTGTAGAAAAATGAAATAAGACCCATATCTCACCCCATACACAAAAACAAACTCAAGCTGGATCAAAGACTTA
>NW_006921626.1:14457844-14461953 GCF_000298275.1 Orycteropus afer afer | reverse complement strand
AGGTGAGAGATAGCACATGAACTGACATATGTACACCTATGTTCATCACAGCACAATTCACTATAGCAAAGAGATGGGAACAACCTAAATGCCCATCAACAGATGAGTGGATAACCAAATTATGGTACATGCACACAATGGAATACTATGCTACATTAAAGAACAATGAGGGATACACGATTCATCTCACAACGTGAATGAACCTGTAGGACTTTATGCTGAGTGAAATAAGTTAATCACAGAAAGACAAGTAGTGTATTGTAGAGCTCATTACTGTGAAAAGACAAAGAAGGGTTTGCTTGGGAAAGGGAACTCACTTAGTAGGTTACCAGGATGGGGAGGGAAGAGGAGGGATTAATTTTGGGCTAGTTGGGGCCCACACACTGATGTGAGTAGGGGGAGGGATATATGGGAAGGATCTGTAGGGGGAGGGATATATGGGAAGGATCTGTGACCACCATGATAACATTAGGAAATGAAAGGACACCTAATTGTGCACATAAGAGATAGATGACAGATACTAATACCAACCAATGTGTCCACAATATTGCATTGTCATTCACACCAAACACCAGGGTACAGATAAACACATAAACACCTGAGAGGATCAGATGGGGGTCAGTGAACAGAAGTGTACTTTAGACCAAGGGTAGATTCAGCTGAGGCTAATCTTGCACAGACACCAGTGGTAAAAAATACCTGCAGTTCTTACAGAAACAATAGAAAACAGACAGAGTAATCCCTCACAGACAACCAGACACTATGGGAGAGAGATCCAATAAATCTACTATCTCAGGACCATAGTAATGGAGGACACCAGACTCAATTGGAACAACAAAATATGTAAAAGCCTTGCTCCGCATCCTACACTGGTGAGTAGCAACTGGGGTCTTAAAAGTTCTCAAGCGGCCATCTAAGATGCAGCTAATGGTCTCCTAGTGTCGGAAGCAAAGAAGAACGAAAAAAAAAAGGTCTCCTAGTGTTGGAAGCAATCAGCCATAGGACACAATGGCGCTCGAGACTAGAAGAACTGGATAGTGCCTGGCTACCAATGCCAACCACTCAGGAAAGGATCAAATCTGGAGATCCTGGATAGAGTGGGAGGGAAAACGTGGAATAAAATCCAAAAACTCAATAATGACTAGAATTACTAGTCAGATGAAATCTGGTGAGACCCTCAATACTACGGCCCTGGAATACATTCTGTGCCTGGAATAAAACATACCCCCAGGGGCTGGCTCTCAGCCCAACAGTTAACATGATGTACATGCAGACCATTCAAACCAGGATGATGCACCCACATACTCTATGGTAAGACATCCCTTAGAGCAATAGACCACAGGACACCAGAGGACCAACATTCAAATTGAGGAAATGCAGGACAAACAGGAGTGCACAAATATGAGGGGCACAGGGGGAGGGTTAGAAGTAGGGAGGGGAGGAGACTGGATTAGGGTTGGACATGGTAAATGGGGAGTGAAACTAAATGTGTATGTAATGTTGAATGTAAAACAAGCTCTTAAAATAAAAATAAAATAATATAAAAAAGTGTCAGGCTCTAGGGGCTAAGTGAAAGCCCCACCACCTTGAGCTTCTACTCTGCCTCTTGCTCCCGGTCCACTGAGGCTTTTCTTCACACAGTTGCTGGCTACGAAAGCTGATAGCCCAAGGTTCACAAGTAAAAAGGCACAGTCCCAATGTTACTAAGCCACACAGCAGGCCATTAAATTAAGTCCATTAAAAGTCCCAAGGTCGGCAAAGCATGGCAGGCTGCTGAACAATGAGATGGCTACATGTGGGGTTCAAGTGTGCCATAAGCTAGAGACCATTCCCCAAGGCTTCTCCTTATATACAGGAAGCAGACCATATCCCCAACAGAGAGCTGCTCACAGTAGATTCCACCATGGAGTTGTTTACCAGTCTCATCATAGGGAATACTACATCCAGCTGCCCAGCCACTCAACCAGGCCCAGCCAAGTTGACACACAAACTTAACTACCACACTCCTCTTGGAGCCTTCATGAACCTTGTGGAAGAGAAGGGTGCACCACATTGTAAGAGCTGGCCTCAAGGCATGGACTGTAGGGAAAACAGGCTTTTGCAAGGCCTACCATCTTGCTTTCTGCTAACTCACTTCTGCTTGCTAAATCATTCTTATGTAACACCTGCTTAGGTGTCCTTGGAGATCCAGAGTCCTGGCATGAAGCCATCTCTATTCACCACAGTCATAAAAGCCCCTACCTCCCACGGGTGGCATGGCAACTGGGAGTCTGCCCTGCTGTACCTTGCAAGTAAGCCCCTTAATAAACACCTAATAAACCTGGAGCTTCTACCCTCATTCTTTGATTTTTCAGCCCCCTCCATATTTGGAGCAAATTTAGAGTTACTGGTCCATGCCCAGACATATGTATATGATAAAAGAGGCCTGTCAGAACAATAGGGAAGAAGATGAGCTATTCAATAAATGGAATTGGGAAAACTAGGTTGTCATCTGGAAAAACTAAAGTTGGAGTCATATTTCATACCGTACATCAGCATAGACATCAACCTAACAACAAATTAAATATTTGAATGTTAAAAGAAGGGTGTGGTGAAGTGAGTTCCTTTATCCCTTTCATGACCCAGTTATTTTCTGCTTTGAATTTCTTGTTAATACCATGTGTTTTCAGTAATGGGAGGCATACTAAATCAAGGAGAAAAAATACTGAAGTAATATGGATTTTGATACAATTATGTGGGATACATATGTCCTGAGTGGATTCGGATGGTAACATTGGTGGAATGATGCCTGTTTTCTTTGTATTCATGCAGTTATACAGGCCCCTGCCAGGTGGCAGTATATACTATAACTGGGATAAGAGCTTCCCAAGAAACCTGAGAGCCTGAAAATGTTGGTAGGGAATAACTGTCCCATCGGTCATGAATGGATTATGTGGCCTTTTGCCCTGGTCCTTTGGAAAAACAGCTTGAGAAAATTTCTCCCTAAGCCCTTAGGAGTTACCTTTCCCTTAATTTTCTACCCCAGAGTATTTGTTACTTTTTCCGAGGTTAATTGACATTCCTGTGTAAGCTATAAAGTTCGATACATTTTGTCTGGTCCTGGGCTGCAGACTGCCCTGTGATTGGTATGGACATTGCAGAGATTGGTCAATACATCCATGCAAATGAAGTGACTATGCACTATAGCCTACCATGCAAATGAAGGGTCTGTGGCCTACAAAGAGGGAGTTGATTGTTTCGTTTTTGGCCCCCACTGTGAAGGGCTATGCCTTGAAAGTGACAAGGAGTTATGTATGCAACCAGCCCGAGGTTTTTTGAGACAGAAAGGAGGAGGAAGAAGCAGAAGGAAGAGAAAAACAGAGAGAGAAGAGCCAAGGAATCTTGTAAGAGCAGTAACATGGGCCAAGGGCTAAAACATTGAAGACAACAAGAATCCCAGAAGGAGCCCAGCAACAGAGCCAGCAGTGTCAGGGCCAAAAGGGGTCCTGCAGAAGAGTTGATAGTGATAGGTGGCAGGGCCAAGATGAGCCTGTCCTCAGGGGGCCAAGAGTCCTGCACTGAAGAAGGGAGACTTTACCCACATGCTTCCTGATCATAATTCTGAATTGGAGCCTGCTGATCCTGACACTGAGTTGTACCTTATTACTTCCTTAATAAATCACTTAACTGTAAGTATGATCTGTGAATTCATATGATTCTGTGAATCCATGGCCATTGCAATGGATTATCAAACCCAGTAGAGAAGTAGAGAGTGCTGAGGGAGTGATGGATGGCTAGTGTCAGAATTCATAAAAAGATTAGGAGTGGAGGTGTGTCTGAGTTCCACCTCATAGATATAAAAATTATCTTCCCTGAAGCTAGACAGTTTCTGATGCTTTTATTCCCACAATCATACAAAGGAAAAGGAAAGCAAGAAAAGGGAAAGAACCTTGTAATTACTTGCACTGAACCCAGTTCATCCACCTCCCCATATTCACCGCTACCCTCCCCAGGCCCGGGCTAGAATATTGGCCACTAGGAGCTCTGGTAGCATAGTGCCTAAGGCACTTGACTGCTAACCAGAAGGCTGGCGGTTCAAACCCACCAGCCACTCCTCAGAAGGAAGGTTG
>NW_006921626.1:14454068-14457124 GCF_000298275.1 Orycteropus afer afer | reverse complement strand
CGGGGCCGACTCGACGGCACATAACAACAACAACAACAACACAGTAGCTGCCCAGTGAGACTAACACAACCAGAAGTGCAGTGCAGTTAACACCACTTGAACCAATGAGAGACAAGAGACTGAAGGAACTAATAAGTAACGCCTCACCCCATGCCCCCAGACTTTTCAACAGCATGGTGGCAAAAGACCTGTTGGGAGATTGTCTGTGTTTCTTGTGAAGCCGTGGCCAGCTTGATGATGTGCTGCCTTGTATTTACTTCTCTCCTTTCCCTTTCTCATACCTCTTTTACAGTCTCTCTTGCTATCAAGATGTTTCTGTGGAATTGCCTCTCCCACTGAAGCATTTTTTTTAAAAAATACATTTCATTGAAATATAATTTACGTACAGTGAAATACACAAAACTAAACTGACATGGGTCAGTGTATTTTATTTATTTATTTATTTGCAGTGTTCTCTCTCCTCCCCTCCCACCCCTGGTAACAAAGTTTCCTACCACATATAAACCTTTCCTTGACTTCTTACAATAATGAACTAATACTATATTTGTACTTCTGTGACTGACTTCTTTGACTCAGCATAATGTCCTCCAAGTTCATCGTGTTATGCGGTGTTTTTGCAGATTCTACTTTATTCTTTAATGTTGCATAATATTCCATGGTGTGCATGTACCATACTTTGGTTATCCATTTCTTCTGTTGATAGGTACCTAGATTGCTTCCTTCTTTTTGCTACTGTAAATAGTGCTGCAATAAACATGGGTGTGCATATATTTGTTCTTGTCCTGGCTCTCACTGCTTTAGGATATATACCTAGTAATGGGATTGCTGGTTCAACTGGTATTTCTAATTCCAACTTTTTAAGGAATCGCCATACTGTTTTCCACAGTGGTTGTATCATTTGACAGTCCCACCAGCAGGGTATGAGAGTTCCAATCTCTCCACATCCTCCCCTACATTCATTATTTTCTGTCTTCTTGAACTGTGCCATTAGTGCTGGGGTAAGATGATATTTCATTGTTGTTTTGATTTTCATCTCTCTGATGGCTAATGATTGTGAGCATTTCTTCTTGTATTTGCAGCCACCTGTACATCCTCTTTGGTGAAGTGTCTATACATGTCTTCCACCCATTTTTTAATTGGATTGTTAATCTTTTTGTTGCTGAGGTATTAGCGTTTTCTATAAATTTTAGAGATAAGTTCCTCGTCAGATATGTCATTGCTGAATACTTTTTCCCAATCTATAGGTTCTCTTTTTACTCTTTTGGAGAAGTCTTTGGAAGCACATAAAAATTTCATTTTTAGAAGGTCCCCTTCATCTAGTTTATCTTCAGCTGTTTGTACATTTTGGATAATGTTTAACAGTCTATTTATGCCATAAATTAAGGCCCCTAAATTTGCCCCAATTTTTTCTTGAGGAACTTCATAGTTTTAAGTTTCACATTTAAGTCTTTGATCCATCTGGAGTTAGCTTTTGTGTATGGTGTGAGATACGGATCTTGTTTCATTTTTCTGCAAATAGATATCTAGTATTGCCAGTACCATTTGTTAAAGAGACCACCGATTGCCCATTTAATGGATTTCAATCCATTGTCAAAAATCACTTGACCATGATTTGATGGATCTCTTTCTGGGTTCTCATTCTGTCCCACCAGTCTATGTGTCGGTCATTGTACTAGTAGTACCAGGCTGTTTTGACTACTGTGGCTGTATAGTAGGTTTTGAGATCTGGCAATGTGAGACCTCCTACTTTGTTCTTCTTCAATAATGATTTGCTTATCCAAGGTCTCTTTCCTTTCCATATAAAGTTAGTGATTGGTTTTTCCGTATCTTTAAAGAATGCTGATGGAATCTGGATTGGGATTGCATTGAATGTACAGATTGGTTTGGGCAGTATTGACATTTTCACAATGTTCACTCTTCCTAACCACGAGCATGGTTATGTTCTTCCACTTATGTAGTTCTCTTACAGTTTCTTGGAGTAGTGATTTGTAGTTTTCTTTGTGCAGGTCTTTTGTGTCCCTAGTGAGATTTATTCCCAAGCATTTTATTTTTTGGTAGCTATTGTAAATGGTATTCATTTCCTTATTTCCTTTTCAGCAATCTCTTTGCTGGTGTAGAGGAATCCAACTGATATTTTGTATGTTGATCTCATATCCTGCCATTATGCTAAATCTCTCAGCTAGTTCCAGTAGTTTTTTTGCTGGGTTTTGGGGGTTTTTTATGTATAGGATCATATTATCATCAGCACATAGGGATAGTTTGACCTCTTCTTTACCAATTTGGATGCCTTTAATTTCCCTTTCTTGCCTTATTTCCCTGGCTGGACTTCCAATACAATGTTGAATAGAAATGGTAGTAGAGGGCATCCTTGTCTGGTTCCTGTTCACAAGAAGAATGGTTTCAGTCTCTCTCCATTGAGAATAATGTTAGCTGTTGGTTTTGCATATATATCCTTTATTATCTTGAGAAATTTCCCTTCTGTTCTTATTTTGCTGAGAGTTTTGATCTAATGGGTGTTGGATTGTATCAAATGCCTTTTCTGCATCAATTGATATGATCATATGATTCTCTTCTTTTGTTTTATTTATGTGATGGATGACGTTGATTGTTTTTCTAATGTTGAACCATCCTTACATACCTGGTATGAACCCCACTTGGTCATAATGTATTATTTTCTTGATATGTTGTTGGAGTCTATTGCCTAAGATTTTTTTGAAGATTTTTGCATCTGTATTCATGAGGGATATGATTCTGTAGTTTTCCTTTTGAGTCATGTCTTTTCCTGGGTTTGGTATCAAGGTTATGCTTGCTTCATAAACTGAATTTGGGAAGATTCCATCCTTTTCTATGTTCTGAAATAGTTTGAGTAGGATTAGTGTCAGTTCTTCTCTGAACATTGGGTAGAACTCACCAGTGAAACCACCTACATTGGAGCTTTTTTTTGTTGTTGGCAATTTTTTTATGACCTGTTCAATTTCTTCTTTTATTATGGGTCTGTTTAAATTTTCTACCTCAGCCTCTGTTAGTTTAGGTAAGTAGTATGTTTCTAGAAATCT
>NW_006921626.1:14440080-14453068 GCF_000298275.1 Orycteropus afer afer | reverse complement strand
CTTGCTCAGGGATGTGTTCTGGGTCTGTAACCTGGTCCGTTGTTTCTCCTGGTTTATCTTGCTTCTTTGTGTGGACTGTGATTCTCTGTTGTTTCTGAGACATTGTGATGTTTTTGTGTTTATATTTAATTGGTGATTATATGTTGGAGTGACTTGCCCAAGATTTTTGTTTTCTTTGGATGTTATCTACATAAGCAGGGTACTGTGCTCCTTTATTCACTAGTTGGCAGCACTTATACACTCCCTTCCTGTCTCCTTTCCCATTGTCAGCCTCCTGTATGTCCCTGCCATTCTTGGAAGACAAAGCCTACTCTTAGGTCCCTGGAATCCAAATGAGAATGCTGTCATTTTAAAATCAAAAATGGCCACCACTTGTAAATATTCAAAATGGTTGTTCTCTCTGTCACTTTAAATATCCAAAATGGCCACCATTTGTAAACAATTAAAATGGCTCTGCCCTCCAGACAGCCAAAAGTCCACAGCTCAGGTTGTCTCCCTCCTTACTGTTCCCCTTTCTGGTCATTGGCCACCAGCACAGTCATCTTGGCAGCCTGGCTGATCTTTAGGTCAATTCTCAGTTCCCAATACCACTTGAAAATCCTCATCTTGTTGGTCCCATCAGAGTAGCTGACAGTCCACTCCTTCGACCCTCTCCATACTCACTGTTTCATTCAGGTTTTTCCACTAGTTGTTGCTTCCTCCACTTCCATATACTTCCTTTCAAAGCTCAGGGCTCCAGGATTATCTTCTGTATCTCTGTCAATTGGTTTCTCTTTTCATTGTTGAAGAGCATCTGTGTAGCTTGTCTGCCTATTCTGCCGTCTTACTGGGAGTCCCCACTGAAGCATTTTATTGCTGTATATCATGTTCTGTTCTTTAGGTAACCTGGACTAAGCATGAGAAAAGGTATGATAGAAGAATGCATAGTAGATTTCCTTTGTAACCTTGCAGGGAGAAATGTCCTTATAACTGACTTCTATTAATTAGAAATTATTTAAAACAAACAAACAAAAAAAAAAAAAAAACCTCACTGCTGTTGAGTTAATTCCGACCCATAGCGACCCCTCCTTGGGTTTCCAAGGCAGTACCTTTATGGAAGTCAATTGCCCAATCTTCCTTCTGAGGAGTGGCTGGCGGGTTTGAACCACCAGCCTTCTGGCTAGCAGTCAAATGCCTTAGGCACTACACCACCAGATCTCCTCATTGAAGAAAAGATTAAATAAATTCAAAAACATAAAAGTCAAAATCTACACGGCAAAGGGCATTATGTCTTGTACTGTCTTAAACAAAATGAAACCAATCTCATTGCCATCAAGTTGATTCCAACACATATCGACCCTCTTTGGGTTTTCGGGGTGGTAAATCTTTACAGAACTAGATTGCCCAGTCTTCCTTCTGTGGAGTGGCTGGTAGGTTTGAACTGCCAGCCTCCTGGTTAGCAGCTAAATGCCTTAGGCACTATGCCACCAGAGCTCCTTCTTACCCTGTGTTACACTGTTGAATTGATCCTATCTCATGGAAATCTCATGTGTTATAGAACAGAACTGCTCCATAGGTTTTCTTGGCTGTAATCCTTATGGAAGCAGATCACCAGGACTTTCTTCTATGGTGCCACTGGGTGGGTCTGAATAACCACCTCATGGTTAACTAGCTGAGTGGAAACCATTTGTGATGCACAGGGACATAAGCACACCATTTTGCTGTTGTTGTGTGCTGTGAAGTTGATTCTGGCCCATAGTGACTCTATGTGACAGAATACAACTGTCCATAGAGTTTCTTAGGCTATAATCTTTACAGAATGAACCTGATTGTGCAGTGGTTAAGCGCTCACCTGAGCACTGAACGGTTGGCAGTTTGAACCCCTCAGCTGTTCTGCAGGAGAAAGATGTGACTGCTCTCATAAATATTATCGCCTTATAAACCCTAAGGAGCCGTTCTACTCTAACATATAGGGTCACTTTGAGAAAGAATTGACTTGACAGCAATGGGTTTTTGGATAATCTCAAGACAGCATATCACCAGGTCTTTTCTTCCATGGATTCATGGGGAGGTTTTCTTCCTTAGATCCACTGGTTGGTTAGAAGCTGAGCACTTAACTGTTCGCTAAGTCAAATAACAGCTGAAGGAAATAATTACAATTCCTATCTTGGACAAAGTGTTAGTATTGTACATAACCTCTGAAAAGTCCACATTACAAACACTAACAATTCAATAGAAAAATGGGCAAAAGATATTAATAAACAGTTCACAGAAAAAGAAATACAGATAGCTCCTAAGCTTGTGAAGAGATGCTCAACCTCACACATAACAAAAGAATGTAAATTAAAACCTCACTGAGAAATCTACAAAGAACTATCATATCTCAACATTAAGAAGACAAAGAACTCAATAAAAATTAAAAAGAGCTCTGAAGACACTTCACAAAAGAAGATATGAATGGTCAATAAGCACATGAAAAGATACTCAACATCATTGATCATCAGGGAAATGCAAATTAAAACTGGTTAAATACCACTACACACCTACTAAAACCAAACCCACTGCCACTGAGTCAATTCCAACTCATAGTGACCTCCATTGGATTTCCAAGGCAGTAAATCTTTATGGAAGTAGATTGCCTAGTCTTGCTTCCACAGAGTGGCTGGTGGGTTTGAACCCCAACCTTCTGGTTAGCAGTCAGATGCCTTAGGCACTGTGCTACCACAGCTCCTTATACATCTACGAGAATGGCTAAAATTTGAAAGAATGACAATACCAAGAGCTGATGAGAATATGGAGCAATTGGAATTATCATACTATGCTGATAAAAACTCAAAAACTCTGGTTAGCAGTCAAATGCCTTAGGCACTATGCTACCACAGCTCCTACTATGTTGATGAGAGTGCAAAATGGTATGACCACTTTGGAAAGCAGTTGTGTAGTTCCATATCAAGTTAAAACATACATTTTTTTTCTTATTACTCAAATTCCACTTCTAGGTAAAAACTAAAGAGACATGAAAACATTTGAACACAAAGATATTTCTACTTGAATGTTCATAGCTGTTTTATCCATAGGAGTCACAGACTGGAAACAATTCAAATGTCTATTAACATCTGAATGAAAAGCAAAGACACTGTGGCATATTCACTGAATGGATTATTTTACACTGCAATAAAAATGAATGAAGTATTGATAAATGCAATATCATGGATGACTCTCAAAGACATGTTGAGCAAAAGAAGCCACTCATGAGGGAGTACCTACTTATGATTCCATTTCTATGAAATTCTAGAACAGTCAAAATGATTTCATATTAATAGAAACCAGAGCAGTGGTTTTCTGGGACAGGGCAAGTGTGTTGATTGGAAAGGGACATAAGTGAAACACTGATGTCAATGGAAATATTCTATATCTTGATTAGGGTATTGGTTACATAAATATACACATTTGTCAAAGCGCTTTGAATTGTACAATTAAAATGAGACAATGTTATTGTATGAAAATCATCAGATTGGTAAAATTCCAAAAATTTGGTAACAGATTCTGTAACTATGTGTAGGGAAATGTACTGGGTATTTCTGGAAGTAAGTATAAATTGGTATCATATTTATGCAAGGCAATTTGCCAAGTCAATCAAAATTACTATTGCATACACCTCTGATCTAACAATTACACTTCTGGAATGCTTGTACATAGGTATAATATATGTACAAGGTTTTTCACTGTAATATCATTTGGAATAGTAAAAGTTTGGAAACAACCTAAAGTTCATCCTTAGGAGACTGTTTCATTTCTTTCATTCTTTTTTTTTTTTTTTTTCCCCAATCATGGTATTATCAGGTTACATCGCAAAGGGCAGCAATATATATATATTATTAAAAAAAAAAAAAAAACATGAAGACATTCTAGTGCAAGCAGTTAATGAGCTTGGCTACTAACCCAAAGGTTGGAGTCTTGAGTCTGCCCAAGGTGATTCTGACACACAGGGGTTCGCCATGGTGGTTTCTTCTTACTGAGAAAGATCTCCACAACATATTGTTAGGCAAAAAAGGTAAGATACAGAGCAGTGTACTAGGGTATGCATCATTGCATACAAAAGAGAAGGGAATAAAATATATTTATAAAGAAACTCCAGAATTATACATCCATGAAGCATAATGGGTCAGGTTGATTCTGACTCATCATGATCCCATGTGTTACAGAGTAGAACTGCTCTGTAGGGTTTTCTTGGCTTTCTTGGTAATATTTATGGAAGCAGATCTCCAGGTCTTTCTTCCATGACTCCACTGGGTATGTTTGACCCACTAACCTTAAGGTTTATAGTCGAGCACAAACTGTTTGCACCAACCTGGTCCCTTTAGCACAATACACAGGTTAGTTTAATATATATAAAATAAATAAGTAAATAAAAATTTAAAAAATGCACTGCCATCGAGTCAGATCCAACTCATAGCGACCCCTCCTTGGGTTTCTAAGGCGGTATCACTATGGGAGTAGATTGGCCCATCTTCCTTTCGAGGAGTGGCTGGTGGGTTTGAACCACCAGCCTTCTGGTTAGTAGTCACATGCCTTAGACACTATGCTACCAGAGCTCCTTCCTTATTTAATAAAGGATAAATAAAAGATATCATATGGAAAAAGAGGGGGGCTGTAGGGAAACTGGGTAGACAAGGATATAAGGAGGACTCTTCACTGATTACCTTTTTATATATGTATTTTTAGTTTTGAAGCATGAAATATATTGTCTATAAAAAAATCATTAAACTTTTTTTTCTTTTTTTCAATTTAACAGTACTAAAAGTGCAAAAAGGAAAAGAGTTTTTCAGTCTCATTGCACCATGCAGTAATGACCAGTCAGCACACACATAGAGGGATTCAGTCCAGGACTCTCTTGGACAAGGCTCTAATCTGTAATAATTCTTGTAGAGCTGAGAGAGAGGCTGCATGGTGGGGTCTATATCACCCCAACTCTTAAAGACACCACATGAATAACCAGTGTCCAGGGATGATAGGAGCACTTTGGCAAAAAGGTTATGCTTCATTAGCTCACTCTGCCCTCTGTTATGCTCAGATGTCAGCCACCTGCAGAAACCCAAGTTATTTCTGCAGCTCCCCATTTGTAGCTCCCACCATATGTGAATTGCATGTGGCCCACCAAGGAGATTAGATAGCATGCTAATAATGTAAATAAGGTGCATGGCATCCTTGTGAGGGTGGGATCATGCAAATAAGGTGTATAGAACCCTAACTTGTGGATTGGTCAGTTATTGCCATCCCACTAGGCTTAAAACAAACCATCCCAGAGGTAGAAAGGGGGAATCTCACTACCATCAAGAAAGAAAAGCAAAAGTGGAGCTCATCTTTTGGACCTGAGATCCCTGTGCTGAACCTCCTCTACCCAGTAGACAAAGAGAGTGCCATTGCAACACTTTGCTGAGATGGTGAGAGACAACAAGAAGCAGTGGCAGAGAAATGGGAGCAGCATAACCAGGAGATCCAACAGGAAACCTGCAGGAGGATTGGCAGGAGATCCATCAGGGTACCTACAGGAACTTGTAGTTAATTTTGCCTATCCATGGAGCTAGAGTTGAGGTCCTTTGAGCCAAGACTTACTGGTGGAGTGGAGTGCCTCTAGGTGTTTACTAGGAGAGCTGAAAGAGCTTTGTAGCACTTACCCATGCAGGGCAGAGGGCAAGGGGCCATGAAGTCAAAAGACTGAAGGCCAAAGAGAGTCATGCCTGCAGGCACTGTTGAAAAGAGGCTATCCTGATTGAAGAGCTGTGTTGTTGTTGTTGTTATGTGCCGTCAAGTCGGACCGACTCATAGCGACCCTTCCTTGGGTTTCCGAGGCAGTATCACTACGGAAGTAGATTGCCCCATCTTCCTTCCGAGGAGTGGCTGGTGGGTTTGAACCACCAGCCTTCTGGTTAGCAGTCAAGTGCCTTAGCCACTATGCTACCAGAGCTCCTTGAAGAGCTGTAGCCTGAGTAATTTCTGATCCTGAATTGTAACCTGTTACTTTCCTAATAAACCCTATAATAGTGAGCATTATGTGTGAGTTCTGTGTAGCCATTGCAATAAATTACCAAACCTATTGCTGGTCTAATAGAGCCCGGTTGAACCACTGAGACTATGGCCCCTAGCTGCCCTTCAGGTCTGGAATTGAACACACACCTGTGGCTTCCAGCCAAACAAAGCAGGCATATGAGCTGAACATTTACCTCAGGTAGGTATGCTCCTTGGAGAGAACAATCATAGGAGAAAGAAGGGCTGCTTATGCACAGGGAGACAGCTCAAGGGGCAGGAGTGCATGGAGGGATGGACACAGGGAAGAGGTAACTATGGGAGGAAGTGGGAGGGGAGCTGTTGCATTGTAGTAAATTGTAGTCGATGTCATGAAACAAAGTGTATGTGAACTGCTGTATGGAAAGTGAATTTGCTCTGTAAATTTTCACCCAAATCACACACACACACACACACACAATTACCAAACCTAGCAAAGAAGCAGAGAGTGCTGTGGAGAGACAATTGGTGTCAGAATTGGTAAAAAGGTTGGAGAGTGGAAACGTGTCTGATTTCCACCTCAAAAAAATCTGCCTTGGGGATTAGAGGACTTCAGAAACCACCCCCAGACCATTTTTACACCCAATCATTGACTAAGCAATGGACATGTGCCTCAGTGCTGCCCAATGAGGTTCAAGAGGAACTCCTCAGGAGACTTCTGAGAAAAGTTTCTTCTCTCTTAAGTCAGAGCCACTGGAAGAGACTCATTGTATCCTTGCTTGGGCATTGAGGTGTCTGGATGTCACACCTGGAGCTGCCAACACTGAAGATGGCACAGTAGAAAGATGGAAAGAACCAGGGTCCTTGGTGAGGCTGATTACCTCTGGGCTTTTCTGTTACATGAAATAATAACGAATACTGTTTAGGTCATTTTGAGTTGAGGTTTCTGTTACAAGCATTTGGAATGCCCTATTTGACTCAGCTGGATTATGTAACTGTAGTGAGTAACTTTCTCTCTCTTGGCCTGAGACATGAATCACAGAGGGCAGAGCTAGTGAAAATCCAAGTGACCAATCTCAGTGTACTCAGAATCCCTCTCTCCCTTGGATTGCCAGAGCTTTTTTAAGAAACAGGTTTATTACCTTTGTTTGTCTCTGTTTATAAAGAGACCATTCCCAGGTGCAACTCCAACTCATAAACAAATGAACACTTGGTAGTATAGGGCCCTAACTGTACCCAGGTACCTGACTTAACACCTATGGAATGGTGAGTGGGTAAAGGCTTGAGAGTTCTGGGCTGCACTCAAATTTTACTTCCATCATATACTGGTTTTATGAACTGTAGGTAATTGTTTAGGGACCAGAGGTGGTTTAGTGGTAGAATTTTTGCCTTCCATGCAGGAGACCTGTAAAAAAGACAAGGAAGCCACATGTTCTGACCTCCTCTAACCCCACAAAAGGAAGACAGAAGCACTATCAGTAACCCAAGTCTTATTCCTGCAAGGACAGACATGCTGCCTCCTTCCAGCCCTTACACCAACCATTCCTCCCCAAGCACCCACCACCTCTCTCCTGGGTCCAATAACTCACTGCAGTGGCCACACAGAACTCTCAGATTACAGGGTTTATTAGGGAAGCACCAGCCTACAATTCAATTTCAGGGAAAACGCTCAGTCTCTCTCCCAGCCCACAGTCTCTCTTCCAACAGTCTCTCACAGTCTTTCTCTCAACAGTGAGTGTCCCTTGGTGTCTCACTCGGCAATGCGTGTCTCTTGAGTCTCTTTCCCAGCAGCGTGTGTCTCTTTCAGGAGGGTGTGTCTCTTTCAACAGCAGGTCTTCCTCCACCAGCAGTCAGAGTGAGAGTTCTGCCTCTAGGATGCCTCCTTTTGAGCCTGGCAGAGTGCCAAACTAGCCAATCATGGTATCAGAACTCTAAGCACCTGAGAGAGAGTGGGAACCTCCCAGAACATTGTTTTGTGCCACTCTCAACAGAAATCCTCCAGGTGGACAACTTTAGCAATTAGGAGCTCCTCAGTTGCTCATAGCAAATCACACCTTAGAGTTTACAAAGACTTATGGGTAGAAAAGCCACACTAAGTAATTTACTACACTGCAAGACCTGAGTTCAATTCCCAGCCAATATTCCTTCATCCTTATATCAGTGGGGACTTGTGTGTTGCTGTGATGCTGAATATGTTTCAGCAGAACTTTAAGACTAAGATGGACTAGGAAGAAAAACTTGGTGATCTACTTCCAAAAAGCAGCCAAAGAAAACTCTATGGATCACAATGGTCCAATCCATAACTGGTCATGAGGGTGGCTGCATTTTGTTCCACCATGGATGGGGTTACCATGAATTTATAGCTAACTCGATAGCAGCTAACAATAGCAGCAAGTTGTTTAGCCTCCTTAAACCTCAATTTCTAATCTGTAAAATAAAAAAATTAAAAAAAAAAAAACTGTTGCTGTAGAGTCATAGTGTGCCTACCAGGATAGAACTGCCCTATAAAGACTGCTAACCAGAAGGCTGGCAGTTCAAACCCACAAGCCATTCCTAGGAAGGACGACTGGGCAATCTATTTCTGTAGAGATACCACCTCGGAAACCCAAGGAGGAGTTGCTATGAGTCAGATTGACTCAATGGCAATGAGTTTGGGTTTTTTTTGTTTTATTTGTTTGTTTTTGGATATAAGGTTTCCAAGGCTGTAAATCTTTACAGAAGCAGACTGTCACATCTTTCCCCCATGGAGCAGCTGGTGGTATCAAACCACCAACCTTTTGTTAGCAGTTGAACATTTAACCAAAGAGCTCTGGTGGTACAGTGGTTAAAGCATTCAGCTGCTAACCAAAAGTTTGGCAGTTCAAACTGACCAGCTGAACACAAGAGGTGCTCATGTGTAATGCAGACTCTCCTCACCTTCACATCTAGAACCCTGTGGCAGAAGACAAGAAAAATGTAGGAGGAAGACAGAAAAACTAACAACAGAACTAAAATAGTTTAGTAGTAGTAGTAGTAGTGGTCACGGGACAGGGGTGGGGTGGGGAGGTGTAGAACCCAGCTCCCAGAGGCCACAGGTGTGAGTGGCACACGATCCTGGCACATGCTCCATTGTCCCATTAGACTTCACTTGTTTGCTGTTGTTAGTTGCTCTCAAGTCATCTTTGACTCATGGTAACCAGATGTATAACAGATCAAAATGCTACTCAGTCCTGTGCCATCTTCATCATTGTTGGTACATTTGAGCCCACTGTTGTCACCATTCTGTCAATCCATCACATTTTAGGGTTTGCCTCATTGTCCCTCTACTTTACTAAACATAATGTCTTTTTCCAGTGATCAGTCCCCCTGATGGGTTCAAAGTAAATGAATCAAAGTCTTGGGACACTCATTCACTTATTTTCCATAGATTGCCAGTCCTTTCTTCCTAGTCTATGACAGTGCAGAGCTCTGGGGAAACCTGTCCACTGCTGGTATTTGAAATCCTAGTGGCACAGCAACGTGCAAGGCACCCCAGAATGACAAACTGACAGGCAGGTGGTGGAGATTATACTTAGAAAACACAAATTCAAAGATAAAATTGGTAAGCATTTCAAGGGCAGCCACTGCAAGCCTGGGACCCTTCTGAGCATTGAGCCCACGTTCAACTGCACTTGTCATTCTCACATGAAGACAGCCCTGATATGAGCTGTAATTGAGCTGACTCTCAGAAAATGCTCACTAATTATTTTGAGGCTCTAGGTGAACTTAAAGTAACTGGAGGTCTTCGTGAATGTTTAATAGTTTTGCCGGACTGAGGCAGAGTTTCTCCAAGTGTGGTTCTTTAGACCCCTACCCCCCACCTTAGGTCTCATCCCAGACTTTTAAAATCAGAATCTCTGAGGTGAGACCTGAGCATCTACATTTTTACACCTGTCCCCACGAGTCAGGCCTGTGGTACCTTTTATCATATAAGGGATAAAAGGAGAGAAAAGCAAGAGAAGGGGGAGTCTTAGTATTATCTAGAAAGAAGAGCCAGGAGGAGATCATGTCCTTTAGACCTAATTTCCCTGCACTGAGGTGTGCTTGGATCCAGGAGAAGATTGATGCCAGGACAGATGGAGATTCCAAGGGGAGACTGGCCTACAGATTTTTGAAAGGAGCCAAGAACCTTCCCACGGAGCTGATAGAGAGAGAAAGCCTTCCCCTAGAGCTGGTGCTCTGAATTTGGACCTCTAGTCTCCTAAAAAAAAAAAAGGCGGGAGATAGTGAAGCCAGAGGGGCCAACAGAACAGAGCAGCAGCCAGGGATGCAGGTAAGATGAGGGACCCAGGCTTCACCCCCACCAGCCAGGAAAGTGGGGGAAAGAGAAACCAGAGGGACAACAGAGCAGGGCAGTGCCAGGGATCCACGTAAGGGGAGGGTGGAGAGGTTTTGAACAGCTAAGCAAGACAAACTTGTCTGTCAGTTTATCGTAGTGTTGTGGCTTGTGTGTTGCTGAGACTTGAAGCTATGCCACTGGTGTTTCAAGTGCCAGCAGGGTTACACATGGCACACAGGTTTCAACACAGCTTACAAACTGAGACAGGCTAGGAAGAAGGAATAGGTCATCCACATCTCAAAGAATTGGCTAGGGAAAACCTTATGAATAGCAGAGAAGCACTGTTTGATACACTACTGCGCAACTTTATGAATAGCCTGGAAACATCCAATACAGTGCAGGAGAACAAGCCCCTTACATGGAAGGCTTTCAAAATATGACTAGGAAAGAGCTGCATCATCAGCGTAGGACCAACCTTACTGATAGGGATAAGGTAAAACTTTCGAGACCTCTATTTGCTGATGTGGCATGACTCAAATTGAGGAGAAATAGCTGCAAACATCAAATAATAATAGAAACATGGAACGTATGAAGTATGAATCTAGGAAGACAAGAAGTTGTCAAAAATGAAATGGAACGCATAAAGATTGATATCCTAGGCATTAGTGAGCTGAAATGGACTGGTTTTGACCATTTTGAATCAGACAACCATATGATCTACTATGCCAGGAATGACAGTTTAAAGAGAAATGGCATGGCATTCATCATCACAAAGATGTTCAAGATCTGTCCTGAAGTACAATGCTGTCAGTGATAGGATAATATCCATATGCCTACAAGGAAGACCAGTTAACACGACTATTTTTCAAATTTATGCACAAACCACCAAAGCCAAAGATGAGGAAATTGAAGATTTTTATCAACTTCTGCTGTCTGAAATTGACCAAACTTGCAATCAGGATGTGTTAATTATCACTGGTGACTTGAATGCAAAAGTTGGAAATAAAGAAGAATCACCAGTAGTTGGAAAATTTGGCCTTGGTGACAGAAATAACACTGGAGGTTGCATGATAGAATTTTGCAAGACCAATGATTTATTCATGGCAAATACATTTTTTCAACAACACAAACTGGCTATACACGTGGACTTCCCAGATGGAATACACAGTAATCAGATTAACTACATTTGTGGCAAGATGTTCTGGTTACCCAGTGCCAACAATTCCACCCCTTGTCAACTTGGCACCTGTACACATCTTCAATTGGTGGCATCTGTACAGATCTCCTTCACTGGGTGGCTCTAATCCTCGAATTCGTGAGTGGTGACCCCTTGGCCTGGTGGGCCCCATTCTTCTACCTCTGGGTATGGCAACCCTGCTCCCTCTCTTTTGGGCAGCAGCTATGGCTCCATCCCACTGGCCGACATGAACAAGCAGCCCCGCACTCCAGAACCAAGTTGGTGATGGTCTAAGTCTTTGAAACCCAGGGGGCTATAGTGGTTCCACCCCCAGAGGCCACAGTTCCCACACTGTGAGGCTGAGGAAGCTCTGCTTCCCATTTCCTTAGTCTTTGCTTCTGCTGATTAATGCCGAAGGCAACCCACTCCACAGAAAATCTTCCTGCCCTGAAAGCACTCAGCTTTCTTGCTCTGTGGGCTGGCCAGCCAGTTACTCCATTTCATGCCAGTCTCTTCTACCAAGTAATGCCTGAAGGCAACCCACTCCTCCAGAAAACCACTACCTAAAGGCGCCCAGCATTCTCCTCAATGGGCTGGTAAGCCTGTTGCTGTTGCCAGTTTCTGGGCTGTGCTACTGCTGTCTCTCATGCTGGTCTCTCAGCTCTGCTCCTGCTATCTCTCATGCCAGTCTCTTGGCTCTGCTTCTGCTGTCTCTCATGCCATATGCCAGGGTGTCTCTGCCAGGGTCTTGGGTCAAGGATGCACTCCACTCCTATTTCCACATTTTAGGTATCTGTCAGAGCAGCACCCCACTCTCTTGGTACCATATTTTATTTTGGTTACCTACTGCCACTCTGATAAGAATATACCACAAATGGGAGGGCCTTTACAAACAGGAGTTTATTCTCTTACAGTTCAGGAGACTAGAAGTCAGAGTTCCAAGTGCCAGGCTCTAGGACTGGGTTGAAAGCCCCTCAACCTTGGGCTTCAGCTCTGCCTTCTGCTCCTGGTCCACTGGAGCTAGAAGCTTTTCTTCACTCACACAGCTACTGGCTGCTGAGACTGACAAGCCCAAGGTTTACAAGTAAAAAGGCACAGTTCCCATGTTACCAAACCACGTGGCAGGCCATTAATTCAAGTCTACTGAAAATCCCAAGGTCAGCAGAGTATGGCAGGCTGCTGAACAACGACATGGCTACCTGCAGGGTTGAAGCATGCCATAAACTAGAGACCATGCCCCAACGCTTCTCCTTGAGGAGACCACAAGGAGCTACAGGAAGCAGACCGCATCCCTACGGCAGCTACTCAGCTGCTCACAGTAGATTCTACCATGGAGTTGATTACCAGTCTTATCATGGGGAACACTACATCCAGCTGCCCAGCCACTCAACCAAGGCCAGCCAACTTGACACACAAACTTAATTACCACACAAGAGGCAATGGAAAAACTCAATATCTTCAGCCAAAACAAGGCCAGGAGGGGGCAAGATGGCGGACTAGGCAGAAGGATTGCACAGACCCTCTTCAAC
>NW_006921626.1:14407122-14410717 GCF_000298275.1 Orycteropus afer afer | reverse complement strand
GTTTCTGGACTATTCATAAAGTTGCGCAGTAATGTATCAGACAGTGTTTCTCTGCTATTCATAAGGTTTTCCCTGGCCAATTCTTTGAGAAGTGAATGGCCTCCTCCTTCTTCCTAGTCTGCCTCAGTTTGCAAGCTGGGTTGATACCTGTGCAACAAGTACACCCCACTGAGTTGAAACACCAGTGGCACAGCCTGAAGACTCACAGCAACACATCACCACAGTAGGACAAACTGACAGACAAGTTTGTCTCCCTTAGCTGTTGGAAATCCCTCCAACCACCCTTACCTGGATCCCTACGGCTAACTCCTCCATCTGTTCCAGTCCCCTTTGCCTTTTCTGTCCTCCTCCTGCTTCCCACCTCGCTGCTTGTGGTGGGTGGCCTGGGTTCCCTCTCCTCACCTGGGTCCCTGTGGCTGACTCCTCAGAAAAATAATTACTGACCATTAATTCTCCTCAGCAGATGTTTCCTTGGGTTTTGTGAAAATGTATTTGCACCTGATAAACTAGGGCAAATCAATAAAAGAAGCTGATATTCCCTGGGGTCATTACCTCTGAAGAGGGGTGTGTGGGCTGCTTCCCACGGACTCCCTAGCAACTGCTCTGAAATATGTTACCATAATTTGGTTTCTTGTCTGGAGAAATGGAATCCCCAGCCCTCTTTCCTGCTATTCTAAACAGGCTTGGCTCTATGTGGGTGATGTAAATTGTTAATGAGCTTGGCTGCTAACTGAAAAATTTGGGGGGTCAAGTCCAACTGGGAGTGTCATAGAAGAAAGTTCTGGAGATCTGCTTCCAAGAAATCAGCCATTGCAAACTCTCTGGAGCATGATTCTGCTCTGACCACATGGGGTCACCATGAGTCAGAGCCAACTTGAGGGCAGCTGCTTCTTTCTATGGATTAGGGCCTGAGTCTTGGTCAGGCTCCCCATCATGGAGCCTGCCACCCACCTCAACTCCAAAGGCCAGCTATTTCCAACTCTCCCCTGCTTCATCCACCCATGGACAAATGATGCAGCCCTTCCCAGGGGGCTCTCAAAAGCTCTGGGATCACAGTGTTCCTCCCCCACTAAAACTCCAGGAGACAAAAATCCACAGTTCCTGCTTACCCCCCAAAGGAAGGCCCAGAGCCTTGAGACTTAGCTCCAGGGGTAACAGCCTCTCACCTCCTATGCTATAGCCCAGAGGAAGATCTTGGGCAGAATTACCCCCTCCTTCTATGCTCTGAACCCAAAGAAACATTCGTATAGGGCCAGAGGTAGGCCAACAGCCCCAAACCAAATCGTGGCTGTCCCTCCATGAAGATAACCTAATTTGACTTCCATCCTTGTTCAGCTCTGTCTCCAGCAGAGACCCTGGCTTCATTAATATGGGGTCTTCTGGAGCCCACAGCTTCCTGCTGAGTCTTCAGCTAATTGGAAATTAGGTCTCTGGGTGAGGGATAAACAACCTCTGCCAAGCAGTCTGCAGGCCCTGATCCTCCCATTGGTCTGTGGGTTCTGGCACCCACCCAGGCCCCTGTAATAGACACTATGTGCATAACTCAAACCACCCTTTTACTGGACATAACACTGTAAACCCTACCTCAGGGAGTCCCATTGCCAGATTGGGAAGCTGCCCCAAATATACTCTTCAGGCCCCCATCTGATCCTTTGCGCAAGTCCAGGACTTGCAGGGCAGTGTTATGATCTTAAGCAATGGATGTGGACAGTCCACTTTCTCATTTATAGCTAAATTCATATTTTTTTACTTTTACTTATTTTAGAAAAACAAAAACCGCACTTAAATATGTTTCAATCGGAGTAGTGACTCATGGTAACAGCCAATCTGAACTTCACCATGCACCATGAAAATTTAAGAGTGCCAAGAAACAGTTACCTAAATAAGCAGTTTTTCTATTAGTGGCTTTACAGAAATGTTCCCTGCTCCCAAAATGCACTTCCTACTGTGTTGGGATTAGCACTGCCGGCTAGGGCCATCTAGAACCAGAACTGAGGACCCCAAGAGGGGCTGCTCTTGAGGTGTTACAAGTCTCTGGGTGATGTAAATGGTTAACATGCTCAGCTGCTATCCAAAAGATTAGAAGTGGACTCAACACTGAAAGGTGCCTCAGAAGAAAGACCTGGTGATCTACTTCTGAAAAAATCAGCCACTGAAAACCCTGTGGAAGAGGAAGATCCAAGATGGCAAACTAGGCAGATACACTGTGCAGACCCTCTACAACAAAGACTTGAGAAACCAACTGAAATGGGTATGGATGACAATCCTGGAACCCAGCACTCCCAAGGTGGAGCAGATCAATACTGATGAGAGAAAGAGACTGAATGAAAACAGTGGACAAGGAACAGTAAACAGCCAACCAGCACAGTGCAGCCATTTAGGATTATTGTAAGCAAAATTCCAATTGGAACAGGAGCCAGATAACCGACTCTGCTTGCCCAGGACTGTACCAGCACACACATCAGTATTTAGGTGACCAGAGAGGTGTCACTTCCTCATTTATCTTGAACAAGGTGACCAAAGCATGGACCCCACCCACCCACACCCACATGGCAGGCAGCCAAACATCCCCTACTGCCAGGGCTGTGCCATTTTTTTTCTTTCTTTCTTATTTCTTCCTCTTCCCTCCTCACCTTTTCTTTTTTTTCCTTCCCTTTTTATCTCCCTCTTCCCTTGCCCTTTTTCTGTTTTTGGATCACACAGAGAGGACACAACTCTCCTTGCCATCAACGTGATTTACAAGGCCTATTCCTGTCGATCCCCAGTCGGCAGTGTATGCTTCTGCAGAGCAGGCGTTACATTCCCACAGAACTGTATTTTGTGGCTAGCACTTTTGCCAGTACCATGTTGCTTTTTTTTCTTTTAATTTTTTTTTTCTTATTTCCTCCCTCTTCCCCTCTTGTTTATCTCTTCTTTTTTCCTCCTCTTCCTCTACCCCCTTTTCTTTCTTGATCATGTATAGCAGGTGCCCACACCCTGCCTCCATGAGCAGTAGTACCCACCCCTGGAGTGCGTTCCATGTTCTTCCTCTAGCTATATTTGGTGGCTGACACTTGCACCAGTTTTTTGTTTTTGTTTATTCTTTTCTTGTTTCCTTTCTTCTCAGTTCTGCCCCCTTCCCTCTCCTTTTTTTTTTTTTTTCCATTTATTTCTTTTCCATCTTCCTTTTTTTCCTCTTTATTTTGAAATGGCTGAGCAGGTGCCTTATTTCCCCACTACATTGCATTCAATAGCATCCACCACTGAGACTCCATTAATTAAAGCCCATTAAAAGTCCCAAGGTCAGCAGAGCATGGCAGGCTGCCGAACAACACTGCTACACTCAGGGTTCAAGCGTTCCGTAAGCTAGAGACCATTCCCAAAACTGTTTCTTATATATGGGAAGCAGACCACATCCCTAAACAGCTATTCAGCTCCTTGTGGTAGATCCCACCATGGAGTTGATTGCCAGTCTCATCATGGGAAATAACTACCACCAGCTGCCCAGCCACTCAACCAAGCCCAGCCAAGTTGACACACAAACTTAACCACCACAGGTGGTGAACCTTATGAAAATCGAGGTGCTAGCACATCTGAGGGAGCTCTGGTAGCATAG
>NW_006921626.1:14406325-14407022 GCF_000298275.1 Orycteropus afer afer | reverse complement strand
CCTGCTCCCTTGTTTCTACCACTTTATCCTGCTTCTTTGTGTGGACTGTGATGGTCTGTTGTCTCTGAGGCATTGTGGTGTTGTTGTATTTAGATTTCTGTTAACTGTTTGTGAAGAGCACCCAAGGGTGATTCAGGCTCTTCTTGGTGGTTTTTTATCGTTGGCCCATTGGTGGAGAAGGAGGTAGTGGCTTTCGCTCAGTAAGTGAAATTGCAGGAGGTGTGGGTGTAGTTGTGTCTTATGGGGACTGTTGTTGTCTCCCACTCAGTTAGACACAAATTACAATTGAATAACCATCAAAAAACTAAAATCCCATGGATCAAAAACACACCATGTAATCACAAAGGAACAGTAACCAAAAAAAAAAAAAGAAAAAGGGGGAAAAAAGAAGAAAAAGCAAGAAAACCTGCAATATCTGGGGATAGGGCACTAAGAAAAAATAAGTAGGGAAGAATAATAAATGAAGAAAAAATGGAAAAAAATGCAAAAAGAAAAACAAGGAATGGGGTTAATCATGAGAAAAAAGGAGGGAAAAGAAAATAAAACCTCAAATTTAAAAAAATAAATAAATTTCAACCAGGCACCGGCAAAAGAAAAAATGCTGAAAACTAGGACCTGGTAGGGGAAGATTAAGAATAATAATGAAAAGGACAAAAGTATTAATAATATTAGTTGTTTTAAAACAGACAAATACAAG
>NW_006921626.1:14400506-14405670 GCF_000298275.1 Orycteropus afer afer | reverse complement strand
TCAAGGATCCAAGATTATCTTCTGTGTCTGTGTTAATTGGTTTCCATTTTCTTTGTTGAAGAGGGTCTGTGCAGTCTTTCTGCCTAGTCCGCCATCTTGCTGGAACTCCTCCCCTTGTCTTTTTCTTGCAGAGTGCCTGGTGGGGTCAAACTGCCAACCTTTTTGTTATCAGCAGAATGATTTAACCAGTACACCACCAGACCTCCTTCCTATAGAGGAAGAGAGAGAGTAAAACAAATACACTTAAAAAATCTCATATCTAATCCATCATCAAAACCTGTCTTTTCTGCCTCCTAAATCCATCCACTTCTCCCCATCCCCTGGCCCAGGCCACCATCACCTCTTATCTGGGTGGCTGCAACAGCCTCCTGATGAGCTCTGCCTCCAGTCTTATAATCTCCTTTATTCCCCACTGTGTAACCAGAGGGATTTTCCAAAAGGCACATTTTCCTCCTCTCCTGCCAGTGCTCAAATTTCTTCTTCAAACACGTAGTTGTTGCTGTGAGCTGCTGCTGAGCTGACTCCAGCTCATCATGGTGACCTTGTATATAACAGAATAAAATGTTGCCTGGCCCTGCATCATCCTCATGATCATTGCTATGTTTGAGTTCTTTGTTGTGGCTATTGTGTTGATCCATTTTATTGAGGGTCTCCCTTGCCTCCATTGGCCCTCCACTTTACCCAACATGATATCCTATGCTAGTGATTGGTCTTTCCCGATGATGTGTCCAAAGTAAGCAAGACAAAGTCTCATCATCTTTGCTTCTCAGGAGTTTTCTGGCCATACTTCTACTAAGGCTGATGATCTCCTGGTACTCCAAGGTATATTCACTCTTCTTTGCCAACACCACAACTTGAATGCATCAATTCTTTGTGTCTTCTTTCTTGGTCATATGAGGCTATTTTAAAATACTGTGACTTGGGTCGGATGCACTTTAGTCAGGTCAAACACATTACCAGCAAGCAAAACAATGAAATGAGTGTGAACTAGAACTTCCAGACTTCTTTCATCACTATCAAGCCTACTTAGACTCATCTGTGTGTGCATAGGTGTGTGTATATTGGTCACCATCTAGTGGACAGCAGGGAAATACATTTTCAAGCTATAGAATGAACTCTCCAAGCCCTAGAATCTTCCTAATTTCCAAGCATTTAATACATTAAAAAACAAAACCTGTTGCCACCGAGTTGATTCTGACTCATGGTGACCCTTTACAGAATAGAACTTCCCCACAGTGTCTCCAAGTCTGTTCAAAAGCAGACTATCACATCTTTCTCCCACAGAGTGGCTGGTGGGTTCAAACCACCATCCTTTTGGTTAGCAGCTAAGTACTTAACCACTGAGCCAACAGGGCTATTTAATACATAGCCAGGTTTTAAATGCAAAGATTCCTCTTGAACTCATAATAAGATCAATGTGACAAGGGCAGCTTACAGTCTGCTTTGGAAACCACTGACCTGCCAATAGGCCAGAGGGAAGGGAAGAATGTTATTGATATGGTCACCTAGTGTTATGGATTGAATTGTGCCCACTAAAAAGATATGTTGCAATCATAACCTCTGGTACTTGTGAATGTGAACTTGCTTGGACATAGGGTCTTTAAAAATGTTATCAGTTATCATTAGGTCATACTAGAGCAGAGTGGATCCTAAGCCAATCTGAATGATGTTTTTGTAAAAGAGAAGACACACTGACAGTCAGAAACACAACCATGTGAGCATCCATCTATAAACCAAGGAACATCTTGGTACCAGAAGCTGAGAGAGACAAGGAAGTATCTTCCACTAGAGACTAGAGGAATCATGGCCAAACTGACACACTGATTTGGATTTCTAGCCTCCAGAACTGTGAAAAAATCAATTGCTATTCTTGCAAGCCACCTAGTTTGTTATATTTTGTTAAGGTAACCCTAGGAAACTAACATACCTATGCTGCTAATTGCCTAACCATGAACAGCCCCGGATCTCATCGCGTCATCAGTACATGAGTAGCCTGTGTTAGATAATCCGAAATCCCTTCTAGCTTCAACAGTCTATAACTCTATTAAATCACACTCTGTCTGCCCATCCTACAAAGGGGTGACTATAGAATTTATCAAGGAGCTCTGGTGGTTCGGTGCCTAAGACATTTGACTGCTAAGCAGAAGATAGGTGGTTCCAACCTACCAGCTGCTCTGTAGAAGGAGGACAGGGCAATCTACTTCCGTAAAGATTTACCACCTCAGAAACACAATGGGGTCACTATGAGTTGAAATTGACTTGATGGCAGTGGGTTTATAGAATTCATCATCACAGCCAGGACATTTTCTTCTAGGAGAAATGCTAAACCAGATAGAACCTCAGGTATTAACCAGACTGCCCCAGGCAAACCAGGACATATGTCTGTCCTGCCTATGAAGAGACAGCTTTATGGGAAACTTCAGTCACAGTGATGTGCAGGATGAAGACACACTCTCATTACCTAATGTGTTTCATACTCCTCCAAAGGATAGAGTGAAGAGGGAGAGAGTTCCTTCGTTGTATATGCTTAGTTGACATCCCCTAGCAGCAGACCTGCTACAAGGATGCAGGTGACAGTATATTAGGAGGTGAAGAACACACTGGGAGGGAAGTGGAGAAGTGAGACAGGGAAGGAACAGTTACCAAAATAGGTGGAATTACGAGGTCCCTGAGGACAAGTAAAGCTTAATCCTGAAGGGGAAACACTGGGAGCCAGTATTGCAGAATTATCCCACTCATAGAACAATGGAGGTGGGATATTTATACACCAATCATCACCAATCATTAGTTACAGACAGCTCAGGAGTGAGGGGAGCCCAGTGCCTGCCACTCAGGTGGGCAAAGCAGCTAAAGAAGAGAGAGTCCTTGCATAGAAGGTGGGCGGGTGTGCACTGAAGTGGAGGTGGCAAGAGAAAACAAATTTCTGTTCTTTCAAACTACCCACTTGTAGTATTTCTTTTACAGCAGCACTAGGAGACTAAGACACTAAATCTTCTTAGGAAATTGGATTGGAAAGAGGACAGAGACCATTTTCAAGGGTCCTAGACGGCACACAACAACAACAGTCAAAAATTTACATCTTCTCTTGCTTTCTGAGAAAACAATATGCAGAACTTGTTACAGGAGCAGCTCTGTGACCTTCTAGAGGCAACAACTCTGTCCTTGCTTTTAACAAGGACTTGTGAATGATGAACCCCAAAGAACCCTGTTAATGGACAACTTATACCTACTGTGCAAAGGCTCTCTAAGGATGCTCAGAAAGTGGTCCTGTGGGGAGACACATAGTTCCCTCTGGACCAAGGACACCTGGTCCTTTGGTGGTCCTTGTTTACCCAACAGCCAGAGCCCTCCCATCAGGGGACAGCACTCAGTAAGCAGGCATTGGAATGGGCTGCTGTGTCAAAGCCTTGCAGACATATCCACCACTCATATGGTCTGATTGTTCAAGGCCATCAGCTGTCCAGTAGGATGCTTCCCATCTGTAAGGATAGATCCAGGGTAAAAGTGCTAGGGAGAGCTTTCACATGGGTTGCTTCTCATTTGAAACTTTTCATTATGAAATATATGAGTGGATATATTACATATGACCCTTTTAAAGAAGAATAAGTAGTCATGTACTCATCATCCAGCTTAAGAAATAGAACAATATCAATAATTTTGAAGCTCCAAGTTTCCTTCCCCAGTTGTATTTCCTTCCATATTCCTAGAAATAAACATTCTTCAAAAATGTGTGTTATTTCCTTGCTTTTATTTAATGTATAAAAACATGTGTATGTCACCTTAAACAATATATTGCTTACTTTTTTCCTGATTTTGAACTTTATATAAATGGAACTACACATGATGAATTCTTCTCTGACTTGCTTTTTTTCACTTAGTGCTATGTGAGTTATAGTTCATTCGTTTACACTGTTGTAGAGTATTCTGCTGAATGAGTATAAAGTATTTATCTATTCTCCAATTCATAGATATTTGGGTTTCTACTCAGGTCAGTTATGAAAAACCCTCCTTTGGACAATTATGTACATCTCTCCTTGGTGCCCTTGGGTAAGAGTGCTCTTCAGATGCTCCGAGGAATAGAATTATGGGTCACAGGGTATGAGCAAGTTCAGCTTTATTAGGCAAGGCTGGCTCTTATTTATAAGTTCCTCTGAGGTTGACTCTACCTGTGGCAGTTGCCATTGTTCATTTATTTTGCAAACATTTATTGAGTTCTTTTTGTACCAGTCACTTTGCCAGGTACTAGGCAGCAAGATACTACCATTGTACTCAAGGAATTCACAGTTTTGATGATATCTTAGTTATCTAGCACTGCTCTGATAGATATACCACAAGTGGATGACTTTAAGAAACAGAAATTTTTTCTCTCACAGTTCAAAAACCAACAACAACAACAACAACAACTAGCTCACTGCTGTCAAGTCAATTGCAACCCATAGCAACCCCTCCTTGAATTTCCGAGGTCGTATCTCTAGGGAAGTAGATTGCCCAGCCTTCCTTCTGAGGAGTGGCTGGTGGGTTTGAACTGCCAGCCTTCTGGTTAGCAGTCAAGTGCCTTAGGCATTATGCTACCAGAGCTCCTAGAAATCTGAATTCAGAGCACCAGCTCTAGGGGTAGGCTTTCTTTCTCTGTTGGCTCTGGGGGAAGGTCCCTGTCTTACATCTGTAGGTTTGACATTCCTGGGGATCTCCATGTGTCTTGGCATCAACCTTCCCCTGGCTCTAGGAACTTCACAGCACAGAGACCCTGGGTAGAAAGATGTACTCTGCTCCCAGCTCTTCTTTCTGAAGCGATACTGAGGTCCCTACCCTCTGCTTGGTTGTTTAATTTCTTTTTTATCCCAAAAAAGATTAATCAAAGGGAGGGGAGGAAACATAGCAAAAATAAAAATAAAAAGAGATTAATTCAAGATACAACTTAATCCTGGAGATTGTATCCTGCCTCATTAACATCATGTTGTTGTTGTTGTTGTTGTTATGTGCCGTTGAGTCGGACCTGACTCATAGTGACCCCTCCTTGGGTTTCCCAGGCAGTATCCCTACGGAAGTAGATTGCCCAACCTTCCTTCCTTCCGAGGAGTGGCTAGTGGGTTTGAACCACCAGCCTTCTGGTTAGCAGTCAAATGCCTTAGGCACTACGCCACCAGAGCTCCTCATTAACATC
>NW_006921626.1:14394504-14400406 GCF_000298275.1 Orycteropus afer afer | reverse complement strand
ATCTGAGGGAGCTCTGGTAGCATAGTGGCTGAGGCACTTGACTGCTAACTAGAAGGCTGGCGGTTCAAACCCACCAGTCACTCCTCGGAAGGAAGGTTGGGCAATCCTACTTCCGTAGTGATACTGCCTCGGAAACCCAAGGAGGGGTCGCTATGAGTCAAGTCTGGTCCAACTCGAAGGCACATAACAACAAAGAAAGCCACTCAGCCGTTTTGTTTGTTTGTTTTCCCCCTTTGTTGAAGTGTTACTCTTTGAATAACAAGGAAAACAAGAATCAATCTCTAACATCAGTGAAGAATTGTTTACTGTTTGTTAAACTTCATATTTTAACTGCTCCTCCAACCACCAGGTGAATTGTCAAAGCCCTTATCATTTTCCCTTAGCCAGGTAAACAATGTTTTACATTTCAAAGGCTTCCGATTAGGGCTGATTCAACTTGCCCTTCTTGTTATCCAAATGAGTCGGTTTTACATATCAAGGCATTCAACTAAAAGTCTCTGTGACTCAAACCTCCAATCTTTGGGTTAGCAATGGATCCTTAACGCAACGCCTCCCTGGAACTCAATTGATGTCACTGAACTGCACCCGTGGAGAATGTTGAAATGGCAGATGTTTTGTTACGTAGATATTTATCACTTAAAAAAAAAAAGTGATTTGTAAGGTACATTCCCCTCATCAAAATGTGTGCTTTAGTTATGCTGCTCTAGTCAAGTTGTTATCAGAAGACAAAGAAGCATTGTGTGGCTAAGAGTTGTTGCTTAAAAATTGTGTGATTTGGTGACTCCTTGTAAAGCTCCTCCCTTCCCCTGCATTAATCTGTTTGATGTGAAACCATTTACCTTTGTTTGCTTTGCTAAATAAAAACCTTGGCTGTTTCTCCTACAAGGGAGGACATTTGTGCATTTTCTCATAAGATGTTGTATTCCTCCGTTTCATGAAATGAAAATATTACATTAATAAAATCATCTGTTTTATTTTCTAATGGAGCATCAGTCTACTGTTTTAACTAAGATGTGGCTGAAGACCTTAGGGGCTGCAAAGCAGACACCTGCACCAAGGGAGTTGTGCCAGATACAGCACTTTTATCTGACTAATAGCATCCTCTTCACCTTGAGAGAGGACTTATGCCCAGTCATACAACTCCCAAGCAGTATGCACTCTGGGGGCTACCTGCCTGTCTCCCTCCTGTTTCCAGGTATCTTCTGCCCCTGTCTTGCAAAGAAAGACAGGACTCAATGGGAGGACTTGATGGGAGGGCCTATTGGCTCACTATGGCAATTGTCCCCCCACCCATTTCCTCCTTCCTCCTCTGCTCTGTGGTTCCCTCCCATACATCTCTCTGAAAGCCAACCTGTGCAAGCAAGCCTCTTCTTTCCTCCTCACCCTGCACTCACTCTCTCTCTTTCTTTCCGTCTGAAAATCTTTCTGCCTTGATTCCTGCCTAAGTGGTTGGACACTTGTATTCATTTGCCAGGAGCTGTCTTCACAACTCTGCCCTCGGTAATTCACACAACAGCAATTGTCTGGAGAGTGTGTAATTTAATGCCAAGAGGGCTCTCTGGGGTGTGTGGACTGAGGAAATGAGGGAGCCACTGCTTATGATAAAAGTTCTGGGAAGGAGGCTGACAGCAGATCAAAGCAAGGCTGCAGACAGGCTCTACAGGGGAGGGACCTTGCCCTCCTAGGAACCAGTCTGCTATTTCTCCAAGCTGGCTTCACATCAGAATCACTTGAGGTTCTTTTAAAAAATAATGATGCCAACAGGGAGACAGCTGTGTGTGGGGGGGAATGCATGGGAGGGAGGGATACAGGGAAGAGGTAACTATGGGGAGGAAGTGGGGAGAGAGCTGTTGCATTGGGAGAATTTGTAGTCATTGCCATGAGACAAAGTGTATGTGAACTGCTGTATGGAAGATGAATTTGTTGTGTAAACTTTCACCCAAACCACAATAAAAAAATTTCTTTTTTAAAAATAATGATGATGCTGAGCCCCTTCCCAGGCTAATTAAAAACCTCTGAAGTATTTTTTAAAAGTTACCTGGTGATTCTAAAGTTCCCTCGGAGAGGGGATCAACAGTCTCAGCTGTGGGTGCTGGAGAGGGACAGAACAGTAAGAGTGAGAAGCATCAGCAAAGGAATGTTAAGTGCATCCCACCCCCACTTACAGGGTATGCTATTGTCCAATGCCAGAGAACGGGGCGTGTGCACCCTGGTAGGTAAGTGTGCCTAGCTCTCAGTGAGAAGGATGTCCCTACATCTGATACAAAACAGATGAACCTTGAAAACATTGTGCCAAATGAGTAAGTCAGACACAAAAGGACAAATATTATATACTCTCACGTATATGAAATATCTAGAATAGGCAGATGTATACAGACCAGTTTACTAGTGGTTACCAGGGCTGGGTAAGTAGCACAATAGTTAAGCAATCAGCTGCTAACCAAAAGATTGGCAGTTCAAACCCACTCAGCAGCTCCACAGGAGAAATATCTGGCAATCTATTACCAATCTATTTTGCTAAATATTACTGAAACCAAACCAGCTGCCAATGAGTTGATTCCAATTCATAGTGCCCCTATAGGACAGAGAGTTTTCTGTTAGCAGTCAAGTGCTTAACCACTGCAGCACCAAGGCTCCTTTCCCATAAATATTACAGCCTAGAAAACCCTTTGGGGCAGTTCTACTCTGTCACATGTATTTGCTATGAATAGAAAATTGACTTGAAGACA
Source organism: Orycteropus afer afer (assembly GCF_000298275.1). Lineage (NCBI taxonomy): Eukaryota > Metazoa > Chordata > Mammalia > Tubulidentata > Orycteropodidae > Orycteropus > Orycteropus afer. Next base: position 14,397,677 of record NW_006921626.1, on the reverse strand, counting down.
CATAAGAACAACCCGGGGTAGGGGAGAGGGGAAAATGTAGAGTGATTGCTTGAAGAGTACTAAGTTCCTGTTAAGGGTGATGGAAAATTTGGAAGAAGTTACACAACATGGTGAAGGTAATTAATGTCACTGAATTGTACATGTGACAATGGATAAAATGGCAAATGTTTTGTTACATATATTTTAACACATTTTTTGAAAGTAAACTAAGTAAAGGTATTCCTGCAAAGCTTGACCTTTCCAGAGGGAGTGTGGGGGTCCCTGCTGCTCAGATCCCCCAGAGAGCAACCAAGGAGAGGGGCACAGAAGCAGCCTGGACCCCCTGCTTTTGCTTTTTTTTCCCCCTTTCTCTTATTGTAACATCTTCCCTCCCTACACCCCACACCACTATCTCTACCCTCTAAGACTTTTCCATTCACAAAGGCCTCTGCTCAAATAGTACCTACTATTTTATTCAGAAGGGACCAGTCCCTAGAGAAGGGTATCATGCTTAGTAGAGGGTCAGCAAAAAAGGGGAAGACCATCAATGAGATGGATTGACACAGTGGCTGGGACAATGGGCTCAAGCACAGCAAAGATTGTGAGGATGGCACAGGACCTGGCAGTGGGTCATTCTGTTGTACATGAGGCTGCTATGAATCAGAGCCAACTTGACAACAGCTAATGGCAACAACAACAGTATTTATTCAGCAAGCCAATTCCAACCACCCACTGTGTGCCAGACCCTGGTTTCTGGAAGAGGAAGATAAAGACTTTCAGTTTTTGCCTGAAGCTGCTCACAGACAGAGCGGAGACCCTGGGAATCAAGGCTCTCTTCATAATGTGGTAACTCTGGGAGCCTTGGGTCAACCCAGCAGTCTGCCTAAGGGGCTTGGAGATTTTCTGAGAGGAAGTGACACTTGAGGGGAGTTTGAAGGGACAATGGGGCTCCATAGATACTTTCCCAGACTCTTATAGATAGTACCTGCCTTGTTTATGTGACAGGAGCTCTGGTGAGGCAGTGTCTAAGGCATTTGACTGCTAACCAGAAGGTTGGCAGTTCACACCCACCAGCCACTCTGTGGAAGAAAGATGGAGCAATCTACTTCTGTAAAGATTTACAGGCTCAGAAACCCAGTGGGGGTTGCTATGAGTTGGAATTGACTTGAGGGCAATGGATTTGGTTTTTGGTTTGTTCTTGTCACCACTGCCTACTGCACCTTTTATCTGCTAGGTGTTGTGGCAGTTAGACGTTGACATGGCTGCATCCACAGAGGTGAAATTCTTGGGTACAAGGAAGGTATCTTACTTCCCTTGGCAACCCCAGAGCCTAGAGATCCTGGGTAGTGCAAACAGATAACACATTTGGCTGCTAACTGAAATGTGGGAGGTTCTAGTCCACACAGAGATGCCTCAGAAGAAAGCCCTAACAATCTACTTTCAAAAAGTGAGCCACTGCAAGCCCTATGGAGCACAGTTCTACTCTGACACATATGGGGTCACCATGAGTCACAGTCGACTCAATGGCAACTGAACAAAAAACAAAAACCTGGAGCCTAGTACAATGCCTGGTATATAGTTAGATACTCAAAGAATGGTTGCTGACTTGAACTAAATACATTCATGGTTTGCACTTTTGTTGAGGAGGAAGCAGCAAAAGCTAGGGCCTTCCCCATGGCTGTACACGTGGGGCTCTGAGGGCCCAGGCCCTCCTTCTGTCCAACATTTGAATTTGTCTGTGCTCCAGGCACTATTGGGAGGACATATGGCTGCTGTTTTGAGGCACAGAAAGTCCTTTCAGTGTAGAGAACTGAAGCTAGGGCCACCATGGGCCCTAAAGAAAGAAAGCAAAAAGAGGGCTGTGAAGGAGGCTATGAGGCATAGAGCAGGGGTTCACAGGGCTGTATGTGGGTGTGGGGTGTGGGCAAGGTGTACCGCAGCAGTAGGACCTGAAGGCTGCCCCCTGCAAAGAGGGCCCAGAACGACGGGGCCAAGGACAGCCTCTCTGGAGAGCACCTCATGGATAGAGCCTCTCTTCACAAGGACTCAGAGCAGATCCCACAAATATGCTCCAGGCTTGTGCACAGTTTACAGGGAGGGATGAGAGAAAGGAGAGAAACTGAGCAGGGACTGGAAGTCTTCTATGAGGAAAAAAAGGGGTCCCTTGAAAACATTATGCTGTGGGAAAGAAACCAGTCACAAAATATTATATGATCTCACATGTATGACATAGGCAAATGTGTAGAAACCAAAGCTTATTAGTGGTGACAGTTGGTGGCTGGGGGGAGGGTTGGAGAGTCTTAGTTTAGAGGGCACTGAGTTTCTGTTAATGGTAGTAGAATCATTGGAAAAGGATACTGGTGATGGTTATACAACAGGGTGAGCATAATCAATGGACTGAATTATATATGTAAAAATTGTTGAATTGGAAAATGTTATTTATATATATATATATATATATATATATATATAAGAAGGAACAGAGAAAAGAATAGCTATGGAGATCTGAAACAGTGAGAAGGTCAAAATGAAAGAGAAATGTGGCCAACAAAGCTGCTATGAAATAGTGAGTGGCAGCAGTATCCTGCAGAAGGGGTAAATCCCCTTGCAGTGCACAGCTTGCCAGAAGCATGCCAGGCCACTTCCTGGCCTAGCCCAGGCCCTGATCGATTCTCCTAGAGGGGTGGAAGGGGTATCACCTGTGAAGCTTTTTAAAAACGCACTGGTCCAAGTTTTGTCTTTGTTTTTAAATTATTATTTTATTCTTCCTCCTTTCTTCCTTTTAATTTTTTTCTCTTTCCCTTCACCAGTTCTCTTTTTGTTTTTCCTTTTTTCTTCTCTTCCTTTTTCCTGGTTACTTTCTTTTTCTTTCTTTTCTTCTGGTTCTTCCATCCCTTGTTTTTCTTTTTGCAGTTTTCTCCTTTTTTCTTTACTATTCCCAGATATTGTGGGTTATTTTTTTCTGTTTATCTGTCCTTTGTCGTTTTTAAAACATATTTCTAAAATTTTTCTTTTCATTTATTGCCTTTCCTTTTTTTGTGTGTCCTTGTTCCTGTTCATTTATGGAGTTTGTTCTTTTTAATCTGTGTTGTGATTGTGTGTGTGTGTGTGTTGTTGTTGTTGTTGTCTAACTGAATGGGAGATGGCAACCATTCCCACACAACCCCATCATACTTATACCTCTTGTAGTCCCA
>NW_006921626.1:14382865-14394404 GCF_000298275.1 Orycteropus afer afer | reverse complement strand
TTCCGAGGAGTGGCTAGTGGGTTTGAACCACCAGCCTTCTGGTTAGCAGTCAAATGCCTTAGGCACTACGCCACCAGAGCTCCTCATTAACATCATAGAGGTTAACATTTACAGCACATAGAATAATTATATCACATCACAAAATGGAGGATAATTATATAATACTAAGAATCATGGCATAGCCAAGTTGACACATATTTTGGTGATACAGTTCATTTCATAACAGATGGAAAAAGCCAGATATATGAGCAAATTAGTATAAAACAAGATACAGCATGTGGCTGAGTTTAGGCTAGGCTTTGGGCAGATGCCAGCCCTGGGCTTTGGATTCTTAGCTAGATTTGGCCAATCCATTTTCAGAGAAGAGCATGTGGCCACTTCACTAGTGTCCCCAGGACACAGTCTTGATCCTGGTTCTAGAGAGGGGCCTTGCCCTCCACGCCTCTTCTGTGATGTACTCAAGGGTTGATCTGGCTACCTGAGTGAGTCACCACTAGCTTGTTCACCTCTCTCTTCTTACACCCCTCCTCATTTATTCATCTGACAATTACAGATTTCCACTTTCCAGAACACTGACTCTTGACTCATAAATTGTGTTCCTTTTAGGGGCACTGTGGCGAAAGCTTGGATCAAAAACGACTATGCTCTCTCCCCGCTCCCCCCGCCCCGGCCACTCACTAGTGGGCTAACCTTTGGAGAATCACATTATTTCTGGAGTTCAGCTGTAAATCCAGGGATGAGCTCCATCTCCCAGATCCTTCTCAGTTATAGTCTGTGGGTTTTGCTGCATGTAATTATATTCCAGGGAACTAAATTTGACTCAATTATTTCTGCATATGTCAAATAACAAATCATGCCACAATAGGGTTCTTCTGTAATTCAAAAAATCAAATCTTAATACATTAAATTACTTGTGTTTCTTTAGTTCTAATTAAATTTTCTGCCCTCTGAAATTGTGGAGAAAGGAGAATCAAAGAATTTTGATTAAAAAGAAAAAAAAAGGAAGAGTTACTTAAAAATAAATTATGATGATAGAAAAGTGCCTCTGTGCAAGTAGGTTATGAAATTTCTACGCTGATTAGAATTATATAACAATTTTCAAAGCAGCTATGTTTCATAAACACAAAAACTCCCAGTTGGGTCATAATATAATTATAGTTTGGTGAAGCTATTTCCCTCTTGAATTGGTGGTCTATCTGTGGCTTTATTTTCTTCCCTCTCCTCTCTTTTAAGGGAGCTCTGGTGGCGTTTTGCCTAAGGCATTTGATTGCTAACCAGAAGGCTGAGGGTTCAAACCCACCAGCCACTCCTCAGAAGGAAGTCTAAGCAATCTACTCCCGTGGAGATACCACCTGGGAAACCCAAGGAGGGGTCACTATGAGTCGGAAAACGACGGCAGTGAGTTTTCCTCCTTTTTAAAAGAACAAAGGAGTAAAATAAGATCAACAGACTCAACTAAGATAACCAGGACAAAGAATTTCAAACTGGAAGCGAGAGAATAAGCAACATACATTTCTCATGGTTTTGCTCTCTTTGGAGAAATGAGCTTGTGCTGTGACCACTTGGGTTCGTGCATGGGCCCCAGACCCATATGGATCAAGTCGCGATGCCCTGCACTTCTTTCCACTACAACAAAGCCTTGGCAGAAGATCAGCATCCAGGACAATCACGTGGGCTTAGAAGGGAACGTAGTTTTCCGAGGCAATTGTGAGTTTCTTTATGGTGGGCTCCAGTTTTAGAATAACTGGGCTTATTTGTTCAGTGAGAAACGAGCTCAGTAGAAACTGCTCTGCATGGGCAGTGGCGGAGGTGGTGGCTAAAGTGAAAGAATCCTTCAACAGTGAGGCAGCATAATGTGTCTTCAGTCTCCACCAGGCCCTATTTGACTTGCCTCAACTTTTCTAAAGTCTAGTCAAATTTTTTTAGACATCTATTCAATCATTCATTCATTCAACAAGCATTTGCTAAGTATCTACCATGTGCTACTTATGAGGTTAAGGGTTATGCATGCAAAGAAATTCACATGTTCTTAACTATATTGCAAATGAAGGTCCCTGGGTGGCATAAGCTGTTTGCACTGGACTATTAACCTAGGGTTAGAGGGTTGAACTCACCTAATGGTGCTATAGAAGAAAGGCCTGGTGATCTGTTTCCATAAAGATTAAATTTAAAAAAAAAAAAAAAGGACTTTGCCAGTCAAGTAGATTATAATTCATAGTGACCCTATAGGACAGAGTAGAACTTCTCCATGGGGTTTCCAAGGCTGTAATCTTTACCAGAGTAGGCTACTTCATTTTTCTCCCTCAGAGGAACTAGTGGATTCAAACTGCCGACATTTCCATTAACAGCCCAATGCTTTAGCCACTGCACCACCAGGGCTCCTTCCATAAAGATTATATCCAAGAAAATTTATGGAGCAGCTCTATTCCATAACTGAGGTCACCATGAGTGGAAATCAACTCAACCACAAAGGATTTGGCTTGGGTTTCTTTATACTGCCAAGTAGAAGGGTTGTATTATTCATTCATTTATTCATTGGTCACCACCCATCCACTGCCATGAGTCAATTCTGACTCATGGTGACCTGATAGTCTTAGGGTTTCAAGACTGTAAGTCTTTACAGAAGTAGACTGCCTTATCTTTCTCCTTAAAGTGGCTGGTAGGTTCGAACCCCGCTGACCTTTTGGTTAGCAGCTGTATGCTTTAACCCTTGCATTGCCGAGCTCCTTTCATATGGTACTGGAGGTACAAAATGAGTAAGATTCTCAGAGTCACTAAGTGGGCTGCTACCTGAAATGTTGGAGATTGGAGTCCACCCAGAGGTGCCTTCGAAGAAAGTCCTGGCAATCTACTTCTGAAAAATCAGCCATTGAGAATCCTATGCAACTGAGTTCTGCTCTGACACACAGGAGTCCTCATGAGTCAGAGACTCAAGGGCAACTTGTTTGATTTTGGTTTTCTCAGTCCTCAAAAAATTTACAGAACAGTAGGAAATGCAACTATCATAATAAGGACATTGTTGGGGGCTGTCTGATTCAGGGTCTTTAATGAAGAGGTTCTATTTTATTTTATGTTTAATCCAGAGAAGGTGTTTTTCTAAGTTACCTATCCCAGATATCCCTTTGGAGTAGACCTATTTTCAAGTGTTGTCACTCACTTAAAAAAGTACAGAGGACACCACCTCCCGCCTCTGTTTGAGGCATGTCTCTATGAAGGCACCCACCTGCTAATCCTTGGCATGAAGAGCTAGTCCTAGGGGGTGGTTGAACATAAAACTGCCTTTGAGGGCCTAGTAGACTCTTGGGAGAAAAGGATAGGACCCCCACTTTGCCACCACACCCACCAAAACTTCTGTGACTGATAGAGATGGTTCCATCTGACATCCACAGATGGCCATGGACACTGAGGGTCCCAATGTGGGGAAGGTTTCAGCAAAATTTGTGGCCTGCCATTTGAAGTAAACAGCTAAATTCTCAAGACCATTCCTCTCTCCACCCCCAGCTCTGAGCCCTATAAGGGCTTCATGCCCAGGGTGGCCTTTCAGCTCAAGCCATTGTCTTCCTCTCATATGACGCTTAGGAGGCAGTCATAGAAGTGAAAGGCGAGCCCTCTAGTCATCCATGTCACCATATTTATGTCAGACACTGTTCCAGGTATCAGGGACAGAGCAATGAACAAGAATGAATCACCCATGAGACCAGAAGAACTAGATGGTGCCTGGCTATCACTGTCAACCACTCAGAGGGGGATCTGTGCAGGAGATCCTCGGGAGAGTGGGAGAACAATGTGAAACAAAACTCAAAATCATTTAAAATAAAAAGACCAGGTTTGCTGGTCTGATAGAGCCTGGTGAGACCCCTGAGACCATGGCCCTTAGCTGCCCTTCAGGTCTGGAACTGAACTAACTCCTGTGACTTCCAGCCAAACAAGACAGGCATATTGAGTGAAAATTTACATGAGGTAGATACACTCCTTGGAGTGATCTATCATGGGAGAACAGAAGGGCAATGTTTGCACAGGGAGACACCTGGGGGTGGGGACAGGAGTGCATGGGAGGGAAGGAGACAGGGAAGAGGTAACTACAGGAAGGAAGTGGGAAGAGAGCTGTTACATTGTGGGGAGCTGCAGTCAATGTCATGAGACAAAATGTGTATGAACTGCTGTATGGAAAATGAATTTGCTTGTAAACTTTCACCCAAATCACAATAAAATTAAATTTAAAAAAAAAAAGCAAACCACATAGAGCCATTGGCCTCAGGATGCTTGCCTTCTGGGATAATCACTGAAATGTTAGTGGGGTGGGGTTGCAGGTGTTGTACATCCTTCCTCATACTCCAGTGTACCGTAGTTTTGTTTTGTTTTGTTTTTACAGGCAGCATGCATTGTTTATATAACCAGCAAAAAAAAAAAAAAAGACAATAAGACTGTTTCCACTGTGGCTGTTATTTTTTAAAAAAGAAAAGGAAATGAAGAAAGGAGAGAGAGGCCATGTATGGTCAAGGCAGCCATGGAAACTGAGCATATCTTTGCTCTCATCCTGCACCAAACACAAAACAAAACTGTTGCTATCTAGAATGGTGTCACAAAATGAAAAATGACATCAGTGTCCCTGAACTGTAAATGTGGAAGCTGTTATGTTGGTGAATGCCTTGGTGTGTATGTTTTCACTACAAAAAAAAAAAAGAACTATGGCTGGCTGTTGATTCCAACTCACACCACTCCTCCCCCCATGTGTATCAGAGTAGAAGTGTACTATTACATTGGGTTTTCAACGGCTGTAATCTTACGGAAGATTACCAGACCTTTCTTTCATGGCACCACTGGGTAGACTCAAATCATCAATCTTTCAGTTAGTAGCCAAGTGCAAACCATTTGTGTCACACTGCATAGCCACCCCTCTCCACCTTGTTTCCCTCCACCTTCCACCAAACCAAAGCCAAACTCACTGCCGAGTCATCTCTGACTCATACCGACCCCTCTTTGGGTTTCCGAGGCAATATTACTATGGAAGTAGATTGCCCAATGTTCCTTCCACAGAGCGACTGGTGGGTTTGAACCGCCAGCCTTCTGGTTAGCAGTCAAATGCCTTAGGCACTATGCCACCAGAGCTCCCCCACCTTTCACAGTTTCTCTTAATAATTTCTTTTTTCCTTCATCATGCAAGACCATTTTCTTCTCAAGCCTCATTCTTCATAAACCAGCCAACATGATGTATTGCAAAGAGCATTTAGAAATTAAGAGCAAACAAGTGAAATCAAGCAAGACATGTTTGTAGCATAAACAACAACAAAAACTATGAAGCTTACTAAAAACAAAAAAAGAGTTCCTATTGAGGCTGCTTATGTAGTACGAAACACCTCATATGATTTGATTCCTTGGTTTAGAGGTGTAGGGTCATGGTTTCATGGGACATCCCAGTCAATTGGTTTAATGATGTGTTTAGTACTTCTGTTCTACTTTCTAGTTTGTTGCATAGTGACTGGGGTCTTAAAAGCTTTCAGGGGGTCACTCAGTGTACCACAGTTGATCTCTATTCACCTGGAGCAACAGAGGAAAAAGGAGAGTCAGGAATAGGAGGAGGAATGGAATGTACAGCTAATTGCCTCTATGAACAGTGCCTCCTTTGCCATGAGACCAGAACTGGAGGGTACCCAGCAACTGTTACTGAAGATTTCATCAAAGATTTTATAGAAGAATCCTGATCAACAGGGGGGAAAGGCAGAGCAGAACTTTAAATTTTCATGGAACCTTCTGGAGCCATGGAAGCTGGATAAACCCCTGAGACTATTGCCCTGAAATAATCTTTAAACCTTAAACCAAAAATGTCTCCTGAAGTCTTCTCAAACCAAAAATAGTTTAACTTACTAGAAAAAAATGTCTGCCTTGAGCATTATGATTGTTATGGATTGAATTATGTACCCACAAAATGTGTGTTGTAAATCCTAACTTCTATGCCTGTGGTTATAATCCCATTTGGGAATGAATTGCCTTTGTTATTATGTTGATGAGGCAAGATTACTATAGGGTGTATCTTGAGTCAATTGCTTTTAACATACAAACAAGTAAGCAAAGTAAGGATGGGGGGTGAGAATTGCCAAGACCCAGGAGATTGCCCAGGAGTAGAAGCTAAAGGAGACAAGGACAATCCTCCAGAACCAACAGAGAAAGAGACTTCTCCTAGAGCAGCATCCCAAATTCAGACTTCTAACCTCCCAAGCTTTGAAAAGATAAATTTGTTTGTTAAAGACACCATGTGTGGCATTTCTATTATAGCAACACCAGATAACCAAGACAAAGCTTTTTTCAAAGCTACCTATATGAGGGGAGCTCTGGTAGCATAGTGCCTAAGGCACTTGACTGCTAACCAGAAGGCTGGCAGTTCAAACCTACCAGCCACTCCTCAGAAGAAAGATGAGGCAATCTACTTCCGTAGTGATACTTCCTTGGAAACCCAAGGAGGGCCGACTATGAGTCGGGTCCCACTCAACAGCACATTGTTGTACCCAAGATATGAAGGAGTTGCTCGGCACGAGGAATATGCCAACAAATGACAATGCAAAAGCTATAGGAAAGTTTATTAGCTAACTTAAGTTAGGGTCCTTGCTCTTACCAAATCAGTGGCTTGAGCAAAAGACCCCGTGCCCCGGTATTTTCACAAATTTATGGAAAAATATGGGGTGGAGCAGCACCAGGGCAAGAGGGTACAGATGATTGGTTGTTGCTAAGGGATTTAGGGCAGTGATCTAAGATGTTGGGGGACGTAGAGAAACACACACACACACACACACACACACACACCGGCTTCAAAGTCCACTTAGGGAAATATTATCTAGGGAGGATGCAAGGCTCAGGTATGTGGAAGACTTTCAGGAGCCGAGCAGATCTCCGATGTGTGCTGAATCCGGATGGCTTTTGTGATGCGTGCTGAGTTTGGAGGAAGTTTCTGATACCTGCTGAGACTGGAGGGCAGATAAAGGCCCTAAGGAGTGTTTAGAATTCCAAAAGTCTTGTTAGTATTGCTGACACTAAAAGGTTTCTGGTTAAAGATTTTCCTGGAGGCTACTAGGACTCTGGCCTCAGACTCACAACATAACAACAACATCTATATGGGATGAAATTGACAACAGCAACTCCAAAGATTAGACAGGAACCTTAGAGGACAGTGAGTTTATATTAATAGTGGGAACAACTCAGAAAAGAAGGGTGAGAATGGTTGCACAAGTCAAAGAATACAATCAATATCACTGAATTGCACAGGTTGTTGTTGTTGTTTGCCACAGGTAGAAACTGTTAAATTGGTATATGTTTTGCTTGTATATTCTCAACAACAGCCAAAAGAAAATAAACAAAAAACAAACAAAACTATGAAGCTCAAACAACATAAGATTTTTTTATTATTATTTTATTGTGATTTGGGTGCAAATCTACAAAGGAGTCTCATTTTAGTCTCAACATTTCATGGACATTTGGTTTTTCATGAGAAAAAAAGTAGAACAGGAAATTCACAGAACAAGAAATTCATATAGCCAATGAATATAAAAAGATATTCAATGTCATTGACAATCAAAAAATACAAATAAAAATAACATTAAGAATTGACAATACTAAGTGCTAGCAACAGCCACTCCTCGGACGTAAGGTTGGGCAATCCTACTTCTGTAGTGATACTGCCTCGGAAACCCAAGGAAGGGTCGCTATGAGTCAGGGCTGACTCGACAGCACATAACAACAACAACAAGTGCTAGCAAAGATGTACAATAATTAGAACTGTCATACACTGCTACTGGGAGTATACAACCATTTTGGAAAACCATTTGGCAGAATCTATTGAAGCTTGATAGATGCAAACGCTATTACTCTGCAATTCCACTCCTAGGTAAATAGCTAGCAGAGATTGTTACAAAAGAGCACCAAAACATATGTGCATCTTAGTTGACAGTAATAAGACGTAAAATAGCCCGAAACCTGGAAACAGCCCACATGTCCATTAACAAAAGAATGCAAAGTAAATTGAGGTAAAGTTATACAATACAATAGTACACAGCAATGAGAATGAACAAACTAAACAATCAAACTACAATGACAGAAGACAGAACAGTGGTTGATGGGAGGAAACAGCTGGGAAGTATGAGGGATGCTTATGAGGAGCTGAGAATGTTCTATATCCTGAACTGGACGGTGGTGGTTGTTAGCTGCTGTCAAGTTGGCCCCTTATTCATGGTGACCCCATGCACAACTGAACAAAACACTACCAGGTCCTGTGCCTTCCCCATGATTGGTTGTAGATGAGACCCTTGTGACCCACAGGATTTTCATTGGCTGATTCTCAGAAGTAAATCACCAGGCCTTACTTTCCTGTCTGTATCTTTCTCTGTCTGTCTTTTCTGTCTGTCCTTTTTGTGTGTCTCCATCACTGTTTGTCTCTGTATCTGCCTCTGTTTTATCCTGGAAACTCCACAGAAACCTGTTCACCATCAGAGCAACATACAGTCTTCAATAATATCATTTACAAATTAAATCAGAGAATTACTAGAATCTGAAATTTTAAAGGATTGTGGGAAATTCTCCACACTTTCATGGCAGATGTCATTGTTAGTCGCATGTGCTGCTGTTAGAAGTATAAATAGGAATGGCCTTTTCGAGGGACAATTTTCCAGAATCTCTAAAAATGTTTAATGTACACATTTCATCAGTAATCCCCCTTCTAGAAATTCATTTCATAAGAAATAACAGCAGAGGTGGACAAAAACAGATGTACAAGGGTAAAAATGGCAGTATTATTGTAGAAAATACGTATAAGAAATTTTCCATTTCAACCACTCTTAAGTGACATTAATCACATTCACCATACTGTGCAACTATCACCACTATTCATTTTCAAAAGTTTTTTCATTACCCCAAACAGAAACCTAGAGTTCCTGGATGTACAAATGGTTAACACGGTCAACTGCTAACCAAAAATGTTGGAGGTTTGAGACCACCCTGAGGCACCTCAAATGAAAGCCTTGGTGATCTACTTCCAAAAAATCAGCCATTGTGGCCCGATGGAGCCTGGTGGAACCACTGAGACTATGGCCCCTAGCTGCCCTTCAGGTCTGGAATTGAACGTACACCTGTGGCTTCCAGCCAAACAATAGACAGGCATATGAGTTGAACATTTACCTGAGGTGGATACACTCCTTGGAGAGACCAATCATGGGAGAAAGAAGGACTGCTTAGGCACAGGGAGACAGCTCAGGGGGTCAGGAGTGCATGGAGGGATGGACACAGGGAAGAGGTAACTATCGGGAGGAAGTGGGAGGGGAGATGTTGCATTGTGCTCAATTGTGGTCAATGTCATGAGACAAAGTATATGTGATCTGCTGTATGGAAAGTGTATATGCTCTGTAAATTTTCACCCAAATCACAATTTAAAAAAAAAAAAGTTTAAAAAAAATCAGCCATTGAAAACCCTATGGAGCACAGTTCTCCTCTGACACACGGGGTCTCCATGAGTCAGAATCTGGTTTACTTTACACAGAAACCCAGTAATTCTTAAGCAGTAACTCTCCACTCCCTCTCCCTCCCATCCCTTGGTAAACACTATATGTTTGTGTGTGTGTGTGTGTGTGTGTGTTTATTGTGATTTGTATGAAAGTTTACAGAGCAAATTCACTTTCCATATAGCAGTTCACATGCACTTCGTCTCATGACATTGACTACAATCTACCACAATGCAACAGCTCCCCTCCCACTTCTTTCCAATAGTTACCTCTTCCCTGTGTCCATCCCTCCATGCACTCCTGTCCCCTGAGCTGTCTCCCTGTGCATAAGCAGCCCTTCTTTCTCCCATGACTGTTCTCTCCAAGGAGTGTACCTACCTCAGGTAAATGTTTAATTCCTATGCCTGTCTTTTGTTTGGCTGGAAGCCACAGGAGTGGGTTCAGTTCCAGATCTGAAGGGCAGGTAGGGGCCATAGTCTCAGGAGTCCCACCAGACTCTATCAGACCAGCAAACCTGGTCCCTTTTTTTTTTTTCTTTCCAAAAATTATTTTGAGTTTTGTTCCACATTGTTCTCCCACTCTATCCAGGATCTCCTACCTAGACCCCCCTCTGAGTGGTTGACAATGGTAGCCAGGCACCATCTAGTTCTTCTGGTCTCATAGTTGTATAGGCTGCAGATCACATGGTGATCACCAGTCACTAGAACTAATTGTTTCCATGAATCTTTGGTTTTCTACATTCTTCTTTGTTTTGGACAAGGAGAGACCTGTCATTGCATTTAGATGGCTGCTTGCAAGCTTTTAAGATCCCTGGTGCTACTCACCAAAGTAGGAGGTGGAACAATGTTTTGTGTAGTATATTATGCCAGTTGAGTTTGATGTCCCCTATGACTATGGTCTTGAGCCCATAGGTCCATCTACTCGCTCCCTCTGGGGAGCTGGCTATGGCCAAGAAGTGACTACAAACTTGTCCCTTGTCAGCTCAGCTATACATCTGGGAATTCTTATAGAACATACCAATACATTTGTAGAAACATTGTCTGCCAACCCTATATATGATCTTGGGCACACTCCACCCTGCATAGATATACCTAATAGTTCAGCCTGTCCACCCATCTAGCCACCTGTACATCCATGTTTGCCTTCACTGACAATGCAGTACTGTATGTGCAAAAGGGTTCATCTTTGTTGTCTGTACCTCCCAGTACCTCTCTATGTCTTCCTCTTCCTCAATGCCACCGTGTTGATCACTCATATTTGTTACATTGCCCTTCTCTTTACCCAAATCAATACTTCTCTCCACCTATCTGACAATGTTTCCTCTCCTCCCTCTCCCTCCCACCCCTGGAAACCAACAAAGAAAATTTCCTTTCATATATAAACATTTCCTTGACTTTTTACAATAAAAGACTACAATATTTGTCCTTATGCGATTGACTTATTTCACTCAGCATAACATCCTCCAAGTTCATCCATGTTATGCCGATTCTGCCTTATTCTTTAGGGTTGCATAGTATTCCATTGTGTGTATGTACCATAGTTTGGTTATCCTTGCTTCAGTTGATGGATACCTAGGTTGTTTCCATCTTTTGGCTATTGTAAATAGTGCTGCGATGAACATGGGTGTACATATATCTGTCCTTGTCATGGCTCTCACTTCTTTGGGATATATACCTAGTAATGGAATGACTGGGTCAAATGGTATTTCTAATTCCAACTTTTTAAGGAATCGCCATACTGCTTTGCATAGTGGTTGTGCCATTTGACAGTCCCACCAGCGGTGTATGAGAGTCCCAATCTCTCCACATCCTCACCAGCATGTGTTATTTTCTGTCTGGTTGTTGAACTATGCTTCTAGTGCTGGGGCAAGATGGCATCACACTGTTATTTTGATTTGCATCTTTCTAATGACTAATGATCATGAACATCTCTTCATATGTTTGTTGGCTGCCTGAATATCCTCTTTGGTGAAGTGTCTATGCATTTCTTCTGCACAGTTTTTAATTAGATTTCACTTTTTGTTGTTGAGGTGTTGGAGTTTTCTATAAATTCTAGAG
>NW_006921626.1:14368241-14382625 GCF_000298275.1 Orycteropus afer afer | reverse complement strand
ATATATATATATATATATACCAAAAGCACTGCTGTCGAGTCAGATCCGATTCACAGTGACCTCTCCTTGGGTTTCTGAGGCGATATCACTATGGAAGTAGATTCCCCAACATTCCTTCCGAGGGATGCCATATATTAGGGTCCCTAAATTTGCCTCTAGTTTTTCCTTGAGGAATTTTATAGTTTTAGGTTTCACATTTAAGTCTTTGGTCCATCTGGATTTAGTTTTTGTGTATGGTGTGAGGTACAGATCTTGTTTCATTTTTCTGTAAATGGATATCCAGTTTTGCCAGCACCACTTATTAAACAAACTTTCTGTTCCCCATTTAATGGATTTCGGCCCTTTTTCAAAGATTAGCTGACCATAGGTCGATGGATCTGTTTCTGGGTTCTCAATTCTATTCCATTGGTCTATGTGTCTGTCATCATACCAATACCAGGCAGTTTTTACTACTGTGGCTGTATAGTAGGTTTTGAGATCTGACTGTGTGAGACCTCCTACTTTGTTCTTCTTCTTCAATAGAATACTATACATTTTTGTCTGTGCACTTCTTGTTCTAAATATTTCCTATAAGTGGAATCATACAATATTTGAACTGTTGCGACTGATTTCTTTCACTCAACATAATGTTTACAAGGTTCATCCATGTTATGGCATGTATCAGGACTTCACTTCTCTGTATAGCTGAATAATATTCCATTGTATGAATATGCCATAATTTGTTTATCCATTTATCTGTTGGTGGACATTTGGATTGTTTCCACTTTTTGGCTATTGTGAATAACGCTGCAATGCATATTGGTATACAGATATCTTGTTTTCAAGTCCCTAGGAGTGAAATTTCTGGGCCATTTGGTAATTCTGTGTTCAACTTTTTGAAGAACTGCCCAACTGTTTTCTATAGCAGTTTATACCATTTTATAATTTCAATTTCTCTTCATCCTCACTAACACTTGTTATTTTCTATTTTTTCTAACAGTAGGCATCCTGATGGATGTGAACTGGTATCTCATTGTGGTTTTGATATGCATTTCCCTAATGACTAATGGTGTTGAGGAACTTCTCATGTGCTTACTGGCCATTTGCATGTATTCTTTGGAGAAATGTCTATTCAACTCCTTTGCTCTCTCTCTCTTTTTTTTTTTTTTTAATTGAGTTGTTTGCCTTTTTGTTGTCAAGTTATATATATATATATAACAAATTCACTGCTGCTGAGTCGATTCGATTCATAGCAACCCCTCCTTGGGTTTCCAGGGTGGTATCCCTATGGAAGTAGATCGCCCAATCTTCCTTCTGAGGGGTGGCTGGTGGGTTTGAACTACTAGCCTTCTGGTTAACAATCAAATGCCTTAGGCAGTATGCCACCAGAGCTCCTTCCTTGGTCATAAAAGTTTTTTTAAATATATATTCTAGATATTAATCCCTTAGTCACTCCTCGGAAGGAAGGTTGGGCAATCCTACTTCCGTAGTGATACTGCCTCGGAAACCCAAGGAGGGGTCGCTATGAGTCGGGGCCGACTCGATGGCAAACAACAACAACAACAACAATCCCTTAGTAGTTGTATGATTACTAAATATTTTTCCCATTCTATAGTTGTCTCATTTTCTTGGTAAAGTCCTTTGATGCACAAAAGTTTTTAATTTTGATGAAGTCCATTGTATCAATTTTTTCTTTTGTTGCTTATACTTTTGATGTCCTATCTAAGAATTCATTGTCTCCAGGCACCTCTGAATGGGTTTGAACCTCCAACCTCTCAGTTAGTAGCTGAGTGCTTAACCATTTGCACCACCCAGGCAATCCCTACTTTTTAAAATATGTCCCTCCTTTTTATAATTAAATGTCAATGACTATAGAGTAATAAGAATGATTAAGTTGAAATGACACACAAAACTATTGTTGGATTCCTGCTTTCCTGACAGAAGAAAATCATGTAACTATGAATAAGGGCAAAAATAACAATAAAAGCTCTATCAAAAAGAGCTTTTCTTTTCTAAGAATGAAAGAAAATGGAGACAGACTAGCATATTTCAGATTACCAAAAGGAGGGGTCAAAAAAGAAAATAGCTTCAATTATTTTAGTGAAAATATGTAGCTCAAAACTCGTTAGAACACTGAGTTCTGGCCTTTGGAAAATTTATTGAATGACTGAGAACTACCTAATAATTCTTTTTCGCTGTTCATTCACTCTCCTTTTGAATCTTTGTGATCTGTCTTCAAACCACCACTCTAGTTGTGTTGTTTTTTTCAATTATCATTCTAATAATTTTAGTTGAAAACTACAAAATATCCTGTAAATCTGTGTGTTTGTTTCCATGTCCATTGGTAAATATGTATTTTTTAAAATAAATGAATAAAAAAATGAAGGAGCACATAGAAAAGTAAAGATGGAACAAATACCAAAGCACTATGGAATGAGTTTAATTTCCAATATATATCATTTTGAAATAGAGGTCATATAGAAGTTTTGGAGGTGCAAAAGACTGGAGAATATATTTAGTCAGTTTGAAGGAATTTTGGGCTGATCAAAGAAAACTATATGACCTCAAGATAGCAGTATTGCACAACAAGATATTTATTGAGGCCAACATATTGACAGTCATATTCAGGCCTATAGTCCCTAGACACACCATAAGGTCTTCCAGAGGCAAGAGAACCGCAAGAAGGAGAAGAGGTCCTAGAATGTCAGATAAAGATACAACTTCTGAACTCATACTGAAAAGTGCAGAGAAGAAAGTGGTGGCCAAACAACAAGGTCAGGTTCAGTATTAGATCTTTGGATGAAGGAGCCATGGTGGCACAAGTTCTACATGGTTCCAGACTGTGTTGAAGAAACATCTGTGTCAGTCCAGAAGGTCTGGACTTGTTTACCATATTATCTGCAGCATCAAAAATATATTGGTGGATATTCAAGTGGATGATAAATATTTGGTGATTGAATGCAAGAAAAAAAAAATCACTGTCAAAAAATAGATCATGAAGCATTACCCCTATGTGTGTGGTTTTTTTAAAAAAAAATAATTTTATGATTTTAGTTCTTATATTTGGATTCTTTATCCATTTTGAGTTAATTTCATATATTGTATGAGGTAGGGGTCCAACTTCATTCTTTTGCTTATGGAGACCCAGTTGTCCCAGCACTATTTATTGAAGAGACTATTCTTTCTCCATTAAATGGACTTGGCACCCTTGTCAAAAATCAATTGACCATAGCTGTATGGAGCAGAATTATCTTTTAAGAATAACAAAAAAGGGAACAATTTAAAATTTTTTAAAAAACAAGAAATTATGGTCACAGATCATCAAACACTCCTCTCATCCAAAATCCCATGAAGTCAGAGAATAAATATTTTAAATTGATAAACCCATAATAAAGAATGTTGTTGTTGTTGTTATGTGCCGTCGAGTCGGCCCCGACTCATAGCGACCCCTCCTTGGGTTTCCGAGGCAGTATCACTACGGAAGCAGGATTGCCCAACCTTCCTTCCGAGGAGTGGCTGGTGGGTTTGAACCGCCAGCCGTCTGGTTAGCAGGCAAGTGTCTTAGCCACTAATAAAGAATAGATGGATTAAATCTATAGAGGAACTCTTGGATAATACCACAAGAGAAGCTACCTCAAAGATAGGAGTGGGTAAGGAAAACTATAAGTGCAGACAACAGCTAGAAGGGAGAAGAGACCCTGAGCATTAGTCCCAGGAATGAAGCACATCCAATGTGGGTATAGGGCCTAGAAAGTTTTTGTGGTTCCAGGCTGTTAATGACCCCCAGAAGGGGGAATTCCCACAGCAAGAGGATAACCCATAAGTATTCCAATCATAAGAGCACACCTCCACCCCCAGCTCCTCACCCCCACCTCCCACACACAAAATCACCAGAAACAAGTTGTGGAAAATAAAACAGGAAATGAATAGCTATATGATCTCAAGTACACAAATGGACAGATAACCAAGAAACACTAAACATTTGAAGACTGAGAACACTATTAAGATAGGGACAGATGTAAGAATGGAAGCTGCCAGGCCACATTCTTTTGTAAATTACCTTACCCACTACTGATAATGAGGTGTTGTTGCTATGTGCCCTCGGTGGGACCCAACTCCTAGTGACCCCTCCTTGGATTTCCCAGGTGGTAGTGGTGTAGTGCCTAAGGCATTTGACTGCTAACCAGAAGGGTGGCGGTTCAAATCCACCAGCTACTCCTCAGAAGGAAGGTTGGACAATCTACTTCCGTTGTGATACTGCCTCAGAAACCCAAGCTGGGGTTGCTATGAGTCGGATCCAACTCCATGGCAGTGAGTTTGGTTTGATTTTAGTTATCACTATGGAAGTAGATTGCCCAAACTTCCTTCCGAGGAGTGGCTGGTGGATTTGAACAGCCAGACTTCTAGTTAGCAGTCAAGTACCTTAGGCACTAAGCTACCAGAGCTCCCGGTAGTGAGGTAGGGACAGATATAAAGAAGCCACCAGGCCACATTCCCTCCTAAATCACCTTACTCCTACTGATAATGAGGTAGGGACAAATGTAAGAAATGCAAGTTGCTGGTCATATTCTTTTGTAATCTGCTTAAATTATCCCTACTGATACCAAAACCAA
This sequence comes from Orycteropus afer afer, assembly GCF_000298275.1. Classification (NCBI taxonomy): domain Eukaryota; kingdom Metazoa; phylum Chordata; class Mammalia; order Tubulidentata; family Orycteropodidae; genus Orycteropus; species Orycteropus afer. The sequence continues at coordinate 14,378,033 of NW_006921626.1, read as the reverse complement.
ACTCACTGTCATCAAGTCGAATCCGACTCATAGCCACACCTCCTTGGGTTTTCGAGGAAATATCACTACAGAAGTAGAGTGCCCAATCTTCCTTCTGAGGAGTGGCTGGTGGGTTTGAACAGCCAGACTTCTGGTTAAGGACCTCTGGTGGTGCAGTGGTTAACCCCTACTGATAGGAATCAGAAAAATTGCAATTAGAAAAGTATGTAATTGCCAGATCATTTGTTGCAGGTCCTAGAGTGTCAACACAGGAGATTCCATGATGGACCCCCTTTTAGATAAGCAGATGCCTGGATCAATGTAGAGGACCAGAACATCAAAAGCAGGAATCCCATCCACAAGACTTGCCAATTGTATAGCTTCCTCATTCTGTCCCTTATAATTGTTGTAAGCCAACTGGGAAATGTTGGCAGTCCATCCAGCATGGTATATACTCTTGGTTGCTGTCCCACTGCAGTTTCTTGCAGTGTTCATTTAATTAAGGTTTGCTCTCTATAAACCACCTCTGTCTCTGCAAGCAATTCTTTGTTGCCAGAAGAAAAGAACCCATTTGGGTTTCATGAGGTTCCTCCTCCTGTAACACTATGTGTCATGGATTGAATTGTGTCACTGCACGAATAATTTCTTTTAGAAAAAACAACACAAAGCTGGTTCCTGTGTGGCAGAGGTTAAAGATGTTCCAAGTGTCCAACTTTTCCAAACTGCTGTACCACTACATCATATCGAACATCAACTACTCTTCCTCCCCTCCATACTTTCCCTCCTATCTTTGGATTCCATAATTTACTGCAACATCTCACAGAATTTACAAACCATCAAGAAAATGCCTCACAGAGTTGTAGAGTCTGGCAAGTCCCAAATCTGTGGGTCAGGCTTCAGCTGGAGGCTTCTCCTGACTCATGACTCATGGAGTTGCAGGGGCTGAGGACCCAAATTAACAGATCAGACGACAGGCTGCTAGCTCACATCCCAAGACCTGCAGATCAGAGGATGACAACCCAGATGCGGTATCCAAAGAAAGAGAGAGTATGCCAGAGCATTCATATGTATTGGATGCAGCATGTATGCTCAAGGGAACTCTCCTTATTTGAGCAAGGCAGTATGAGAGTGTGAAGAGTGGTAACTGGGATAAATGTGGTGGCTTAAGTCACATCCTCCAGTAAGGTGGTGACTCAAGATGCATCTCAGCTTAATTTGCCTCATTAACATAATGGATAACTCACTCCAAAATGGGACCATAACCACAGGCTTAGAGACTCAGATTGTACAACACATGACAAATTGAGGACTAGAGCTAGAAAGGATATAGTAAATAATTCACTGCACCATAGTTCCCAAAAAATATGCATTGTAAATACTAACTGTGGGAGTGCTGGTGATTCATTGGTTAAACACTCAGCTGCTAATCAAAAGGTTAGAGGTTCACCAGCTGCTCTGCAAGAGAAAGATGTAGTAGTCTGCTTCCATAACGATTTACAGCCTTGGAAACCCTATGGGGCAGTTCTATTCTGTCCTATAGGATTCTGATTAAAAAGCAATGGGCTTTTTATCCATTCAGATATAATCCCACTGTGGTAGTTATCCATATATATATTGGAAGCAGGCCACACCCCTAGGGAAATTCCTTTTCAATGGATTGGCTGCTCAAAACATATATATCTGATCTCATCATGGGAATAACCACATCACAACTGCTTAAACCACTCAGAATCGTGGTCCAGCCAACTTAACACACAACCCCCACTATCATACCCTATTTCTAGGTGGGTGTTCTGGTTACCTAGTGCCACTCTGACAGGAAATATACCACAAATGGGATGGCCTTAACAAACAGGAGTTTATTCTTACAATTTGGAGGCTTTAAGTCCAAGTTCAAAGTGCCAGGCTCTAGGGGCTGGGTGAAAGGCCCCCAACCTTGGGGTCCAGCTCTGCCTCCTGCTCCCGGCCCACTGGAGCTAGAGGCAATTCTTTAGTCAGACAGCTGCTAGCTACTGAGGCTGAGGAGCCCCAAGGTTGACAAGTAAAAGGGCACAGTCCCAATGGTACCAAACCATACGGCAGGCCATTAACTTAAGTCCATTGTAAGTCCCACGGTCAGCAGAACAGAGCAGGCTGCTGAGCAATGACACGGCTATATGCAGGATCCAAGCAGGCCATAAGCTAGAGACCATTCCGAAGCCTTCTGCTTATATACAGGAAGCAGACCACACCCCAAAATGTAGCTGCTTGTATTAGATCCCACCATGGAGTTGATTGCCAGTCTCATCATCGGGAATAACTACCACCAGCTGGCCAGCCACTCAATCAGGCCCAGCCACGTTGACACACAAACATTAACTACCACAGTGGGATTATATCCGAATGTATAAAAAGCCCATTGCTTTTATTTTAGGAAAATATCTTAGGAAAAAGACAGACTCTTCTATGGATCTGGATCCAGTTGTGCTGCCTACAACTGTCCATGAGTGAACAATCCACCATTCGGCCTAGAGATCTTGGATTTGTCATCCATTGGAGTCAACACCTGGTATACTGCCTGATAACCTTGAATTTGTCAGCCCCTGCAGCTGCAGAGTTGGGAAAAACCTCCACCTTGTTGTTTGATCCAGGAATTTGGGGACTTGCCATCTTCTATAAGTGTGTGAGGCATTTTCCTAAGATAAATTTCTGTGTGTGGGTGTGTGTGTGTGTGTATATATATATATATATATATATATATATATATATATATATATATATATATATATATATATATATATATATATATATATAAAGTTTTACTGGTTTTGCCTCTCTAGAGAACCCAGCCTAACACATTGGGTACCGGCAGTGGTTCTAGAGAGACAAAATCATAAGGATGGGTTTCCTAAATTTGTTCTCACCGATTCCATTTTGGTTCTCCAATTAGATTAATTATAAAGGCACTGATGACTCTACCTCCATTAGTAAAGAGGGCCCTGCTAATCCATGGCCTGAGGTGGGAACATTAAAACACAAAATAACACCACCAATAGATCAAGTATTTTTGAGAAGTGAGGCTCTGGGGAATCATATGTTTGACACTTTTCTGCAGTTTTGTCAGTATGAGGAGTATAAGGAAGTTGGCTGGTTGGTCCTACTTACGCTAGACAAAGTAACGAAAGAACAAGATGAGCTCAGGGCTGCTGAATCACAGCTCAAGCATGGCATAAAAGACCTCAATGTTTCCAGTTGTGCCCTGAAAGGAAGCCTTATTTCTTCTAGTAACAGAGCTAATATCGCCAAAAAACAAACCCAGAGACTTATTGCAAGGGTCGCTGAATTACAATGCCAATTGAATTGCCAACCCAGAATGGTGTCTGAAATTAAAGTGAGGGCATTGATTGGGAAACCTATTAAATATTTATTTGATCTGTACAAACAGAAGAATTCTAGGTCACATGAACAGCAGTCTAAATTGAATCTCCAGAATACAGAGTCATGGCCTCTCGATCAATTTCCAGACGTGAGTCAGTTCACAGACCCACAACCCCTGGAATGAAGGGGAAGCCAGGTCCCCTTGAGGAAGGACCCCACTACATTGCCAAAAATCTATAATGTTAATCTTTCTCCCAGCTTTCCCCAAAGGGATCTGAGGCCTTTTACGAGAGTGACTTTTCATTGGGTAAAAGGAAATAATCAGACTTTTCAGGGATTACTGGACACAGGCTCTGAACTGACACTAATTCCAGGAGACTCAAACCTTACTGTGGCCCACCAGTCAGAGTGGGGCATATGGAGGCCAAGTTATTGATGGAGTCTTTGCTCAGGTGCATCTCACAGTGCATCCACTGTGTCCCCGAACCCATCCTGTAGTGATTTCCCCAGTTCCAGAATGCATAATTGGAATAGATTATACTCAGTATTGGCAGAATTCCCACATTGGGTCTCTGACATGTGGAGTACGGGATATTGTGGTAGGAAAAGCCAAGTAGAAGCTATTAGAACTGCCTCTACCTGGAAAAATAGTAAACCAAAAGCTATACCACATCCCTGGAGGGGTTCAGAGATTACTGCCACCATCAAGGACTTGAAGGATGCAGGGGTGGTGATTCCCAACACATCCCTATTTAATTCACCTATTTGGCCTGTGCAAAAAACAGATGAATCTTGGAGAATGACAGTAGATTATTGTAAACTTAATCAAGGGGTGATTACAATTGCAGCTGCTATTCTTGATGTGGTTTCACTGCTTGAGCAAATTAGTACATCTCCTGGTACTTGGTATACAGCCTTTTTCTCAAGACCAATTTCAAAGGACAATCAGAAACAATTTCCCTTCAGCTGGCAAGGCCAATAATATACTTTCACAGTGCTTCCTTAGGGGTATATCAACTCCCCAGCACTGTGTCGTAATTTAGTCCATAGGGATCTTGATCACCTTTCCCTTCCACAAGACATCACACTGGTCCATTATATTGATGACATTATGCTGATTGGATCTAGTAAGAAAGAAATATAGATGACTTCAGACTTATTGGTGAGGCATCTGCATGCTAGGGGGTTGGAAATTAACCTAACAAAAATTCAGGCACCTTCCACCTCAGGGAAATTTCTAGAGGTCCAGTGGTGTGAGGCATGTCAAGATATTCCTTCTAAAGTGAAGGATAAGTTACTGTACCTAGCTTCCCCCACAACTAAAAAGGAGGCACAATGTCTGGTGGGTCTCTTTGGATTTTGGAAACAACATATCCCTCATTTGGGTGTGTTATTTCGGCCTATTTATCAAGTGATTCAGAATACTACTAGTTTTGAGTGGGGCCCAGAAGAACAGAAGGTTCTACAACAAATTCAGACTGCCTGCAAGCTGCTCTGCCACTTGGGCAATATGATCCAGCTGATCCAATGGTGCTTAAAGTGTCTGTAGCAGATACAGATACTATTTGGGGTCCTCGGCAGTTCCCTATTGGTGAGTTGCAACACAGACCCTTGGGATTTTGGAGCAAAACCCTGCCATCCTCTGAAGATAACTACTCTCCTTTTGAGAAACAGCTGTTGACTTGTTACTGGGCTTTAGTAGAGATGGAATGCCTAACCATGGGCCACCAAGTCACCATGAGGCCCAAGCTGCCCATCATGAACTGGTTGTTGTGTGACCCACAGAGTCATAAAGTTGGATGTGCACAGCAGCACTCCATCATTAAATGGAAGTGATATATAAGAAATCAGGCCAGAGCAAGACCTGAAGGGACAAGTAAATTGCATAAGGAAATGGCCCAAATGCCTATGGTTTCCATTCCAGTCACATTACTTTCCCTCTCCCAGTCTGCACCTATGGCCTCATGGGGAGTTCTGTACAATCAGTTGACTGAGAAAGAGAAAACTCGTGCCTGGTTTACAGATGGTTCTGCACAATATGCAGACACCATTCATAAGTGGATGGCAATGGCACTGCAGCCCCTTTCTGGGACTTTCCTGAAGGACAGTGGTGAAGGGAAATTCTCCCAATGGGCAGAACTTTGAGCCATGCATCTGGCTGTTCACTTGCATGGAAGAAGAAATGACCAGATGTATGACTGTATACAGAATCATGGGCTGTGGCCAATGGCTTGGCTGGATGGTCTGGGACATGGAAGGAGCATGATTGGAAAATTGGTGACAAGGATGTATGGGGAAGAAGTCTGTGGATAGATCTCTCTGAATGGGCAAAAGGAGTAAAGATATTTGTGTCTTATGTGAATGCCCACAAGAGGTGACCTTGTCAGAGGAGGATTTTAACAATCAGTTGGCTAAGATGACACATTAGGTGGAAACCAGTCATCCTTTTTCCCCAGCTACTCCTGTCATTGTTCAATGGGCTGATGAACAAAGTGGTCATGGTGGCAGGGATGGAGGTTATGCATGGGCTCAGCAACATGGACTCCAACTTACCAAGGCTGATTTGGCTACTGCCACTGCTGAGTGCCCAGTCTACCAGCAGCAGATACCAACCCTGAGTCCGTGATATGGAACCATTTCTCTGGGTGATCAGCTGGCAACCTGGTGGCAGCTTGAGTACATTGCACCACTTCCATCATGGAAAGGACAGTGTTTTGTTCCTACTAGAATAGATACTTATTCTGGATATAGATTCCCTTTCCGTGCCTGCAATGCTTCTGTGAAAACTACCATCCAAGGATTTATAAAATGCCTTATCCACCATTATGGTATCTCACGCAGCATTGCTTTGGATCAAGGGACTCACTTCACACCAATGAAGTGCGGCAATGGACCTATGCTCATGGAATTCACTGATCTTCCCATGTTCCCCATCATCCTGAAGCAGCTGGCTTGATAGAACAATGGAATGATCTACTAAAAACACAATTACAGTGCCAGCTAGGTGGCAATACCTTGAAGGGCTGGGGCAATGTTCTCCAGGATGCTGTATATTCTCTAAACCAGCGTCCAATATATGGTTCTGTTTCTCCAATAGCCAGGATTCATGGGTTCAGGAACCAAGAGGTGGGAACAGGAGTGGTACCACTCACTATTACCCCTAGTGACCCACTCAAAAAATTTTGCTTCCCGTTCCTGCTACCCTATTCTCTGTGAGTCTGGAGATCTTAGTCCCAAAAGGAGGAACACTCCCACCTGGAGACACAATACTGATTGCATTGAACTGGAAGTTAAGAACACTACCCAGCCATTTTGGATTTCTCATGCCTCTGGATCAACAGATAAAGAAGGACATTACTGTACTGTCTGGTGTGATAGATCCTGATTACCAAGGGGAAATTGAATTGATATTACATAATAGAGGTAAAGAAGAATATGTCTGGAATACAGGAGATTCTTTAGGATGTCTCTTAGTACTAGCATGCCCTGTGATTAAAACCAATTAAAGTCAATGGAAAACTACAGCAACCCAAATCTGATATGACTACTAATGGGCCAGACCCTTCAGGAATGAACGTTTGGATCACCTCACCAGGCAAAGAACCACAACCAGGTGAGGTGCTTGCTGAGAGCAAGGGAAATATGGAAGGGGTAGTAGAAGAAGGTAGTTCTGAATATCAGCTATGACAACACAACCAGTTGCAGAAACGAGAACTGTGATTGTTTTATTTCTTCATTGTATGTTTGCATCAAATATTTTTGTTTTCTTCTGTTATTAACTATGAGTAAATGTAAACAGGATTAATGCATTTCAGTTATACATGTGTTAGTGTATCATGTTAGGAACAAATATGACTTTATAATTCTCCTTATTTAGAGATTATATATGGTTAAGGAGATGTGTACAACTGCCAAGTTGACGAGGGGTAGACTGTGATAGTTGGGGTTGTGTGTCAACATGGCTGGACCATGATTCTGAGTGCTGTAAGCAGTTGTGATGTAGTTATTCCCATGATGAGATCAGATGTATATGTTTCAAGCAGCTGATCTGTTGAAAGAAAGTTTCTTTCCCTAGTGGTGTGGCCTGCTTCCGATATATATATGGACATCCTGGTTAAAAAATAGACTCTTCGGTGTATCTGGATCCTGTTTTGCTGCCTACAACTGTTCATGAGCAAACAATCCACCATTTGGCCTGATGATCTTGGATTTGTCATCTGTCAGAGTCAACAGCCAGTATATTGCCTGCCAACCTTGAGCTCATCAGTCCTGCAGCTGCATGAGTTGGGAAAACTTGATATTTGATCCAGGAACTTGGGACTTGCCAGTTTCTATAAGTGTGTGAACAATTTTTCTAAGATAAATTTCTCTCTATCTATCTATCTATCTATCTATCTATCTATCTATAAGTTTTACTGCTTTTACTTCTCTAGAGAACCCAACCTAACACATAGGGTCTCCTTTGTTATGTTAATGAGGCTATACCAATGCAGGTTATGTTTTAAACCATCTTTGAGATATAAAAGGAGCAGCTTAGGCATAGAAGCAAACAAGCACAAATGGAGAGATTCATGCTACGTGATGATCACCAAGGAGCCGAGGAACAGAAGCTGAAAAGAGACAAAGATCTTTCCCCAGAGCCAAAAGAGAGAGAAGGCCTTCCCATAGAACTGGTGCCCTTAATTCAGATTTCTAGCCTCTGTAAGAAACTAAATTTCTGTTTGTTAAAGCCATCCACTTGTATTTCTGTGAATAGCAGCAGTAAGATACTACAAAAGCCACATATGGTAAAACTCTGTGACAGCACAGATTCATTCAGTGTTATGGTGATTGATGCTTGTGCCCTTCCTCCTCCATGCCTCTGCTTTCAAATGGAGGTGAGAGAAATTTTATCTTTGGAGGAGATGGTAGGGAGATTTGGAGGAAAACACATCTAGGTGGAAAAACAGCAAGTGAGTGTCTTCAGCAACAGCAGGCAGAGGTTGGGTCCCTGTATCCCAAGTATTCTCCAAGCCCAGTGTCCATTTATCAGATCAACAAAAGAGCAGATTCCTAAAACATTGCTGCTGTCTGGAAGTTTCAGGCAGTCACAGAACCCCAATTTGCCCCCAGTGTGGAAATTGGTAATAGGTGGTATCAAACCAAAGCCATGACCAGAACGAATTTGGACCCTACCATCCCATCTCTAGAACTGCCAAGTAGTCACAAATGGAAGATTCAAAGCAGCTCTTTTATTAACCTCATAATTATACAACCCCTTCTATTTTACTACCTGCATTTTAGGGAACTCTTACCATATTATCAGAGAATCTTACTGTACCAAACTCAACAGAACTAACACCTAAAAGAAACACTGTTAATAGAGCAGTGAATTGTAGGGCATACTGCATCCATGAAAAAAATTAAGTAGAGATATTAGAAAATAAAACATGTAACGGCCAAAATAAAATGGTCAATAAAAGATAAAGTGGATAGCACAATGGACAAGCTGAAGTTTTCAGTAGTGAGCAAGGAGATTGAGCTAAGATAGTCACTTACCAAATTGCAAAAGTTCAAAGAGATGAAAGATAAGTTATGAAATTGAGAGGATATTTCCCAAATGGAGCAAAGCAAATAGTTAAAGCAATGATAGGGAGGTGGAAAAAATCCCAGAACTAAAGACCCATTTTCAGATTGCAAGGGCCATCTAGTGCTGAGGAAGAAGAATGATCCCAGACACAACAGGAGCTGTGGATGAGGCTGCAAGCTGTTGCAGAAATCTGTTCCTGTCTTCTTGGACACAGGCTACACTGCATTGCCACCTCCGTCGTATCTCTTAGAGGCAGATGACTAATGGAATGGGAGCCCAGCTCACGTGCAACTTTTGCCTTAACTGCTTAACAGAAAAGCTCTGCTGCTGGGATTTGGGCCCCTTTACAGTCAAAATTCTGTTTAGTTATTTTTTTTCTCTCTTTTTTTATCTCCTGATCAATTTTCCCAGGTTTTAGTTTTCAAAAAGAACTTGTGGCTGTTGTTGTTGTTAGGTACCGTCAAGTCAGTTCTGACTCATATTAACTGTACATACAACAGAAAGAAACATTGCCCAGTCCTGAGCTAGTTATTCTTTTCTATTTTACCTTTTTGTTTTCATTTCACTGGTTTCTGCTCTCAGTATTATTTCTGTCCTCATATTTCTTTGGGTTTATTCTATTGTTTCTTATTACTTCTAAAATATGGATAGTTAACTCACTCATTTTGAGGCTAGAAGAATACAGGAAGAAGAATCAGCATCAAGCTTGTTCCTACGAGGTGGAGGTCAAGTGTATATATATATATATATATATATATATTGTTGTGCCCAGGCTGTAAAGGAGAATTTCGGAAGAGAAGAAGACGCTAACCCACGCTAATGCAAATGCAATAGGACAGTTTATTAGCTAACTTAAGTTAGGGTTTTTGCTCTTACCAGGTTAGTGG
>NW_006921626.1:14357434-14360517 GCF_000298275.1 Orycteropus afer afer | reverse complement strand
CTGACACTAAAAGGTTTCTGGTTAAAGATTTTCCTGGAAGCTGCTAGAATTCTAGCTTCAGATTGACTCACAATATATCCCTACTTTGCAATTTCTCCTTCATTTCTGACACCAGCTGCTTCTCCCACAACCCTCTTTTTCTCTGCCGGGATCAATAATTCACTGCAATGTCTTATAGAACTCAAGACTGTATTTACAGTTATATAGTTTATTAGGGTAAAAGGATAAAACTCAGGAGCAACCAAATACAAGCAGGATACAACTCAAGAGCAAGGTCAGGAAAAGGCACATGGGCAAGGTCTAGAAGGGTCCCCAAAGCTAAGAGCACATCTCTTCCTTCAGCACTCAGGAAGCTCTTGGCCAGGAAAGCCCTTGGAGCACAAATGTCCCCTCACCAGCGCAGCTCTTCAGGCAGAAATGCCCCTTACCTGCTCCTGACCTCTGCCTCTCTAGTGTAGGTGCTGCCACCTCTGGGCCCAGCTCAGCCACCACCTGTCTGGCTGTCATCACCACATGGCACAGCTCTCGACTGGCAGCCCTAGAACAGTTCTTCTCTCAGTCAGCGCTTCACTGTAGCTCTCGTTCTGCTGCAGTCTACTTTCCTCTTGGCCCTGGGTTCCAGGGCTTTTATAAGCCAGTCCGTGCTTCTTTCTCAGATACCAGGTGGGCTCGGTAGTCAGATGAGGGCCTCAGGCGTCATCAATTACTCGGGAACTCTAAGTTGTTTGTCCAAAAGCCAAGGGCAAAAGGCCACATAAGGGAACTCATTGCACCACAGAGTCTTTCTTTTTTTTAATATAAATACTATGACAATAAATTTCCCTCAAAGGACCAATTTTGCAGCACCCCACAAGTTTGAAATGAAATGTTTTTGGTATCTTTCAGTTTGGGGTATTTTTGCTATTTTTAAATTAGTCTTTTTTGTTGTTTTTTTGAAGACATGCCCTTTTTAAATTTGGGGACACAATTTACATACAATAAAATAAACCTTAAGTGTGCAGCGTGGTAAATTTTGATGATTGCAAACATCCAAGTAACAACAATTCAAAACAAGAATGCAAAATCAAGAACATTGTCATCACCCAGAAAGTTGCCACATGCCCTTTCCAGCCAATTCCCCTCCCCTACAATTTTGGTTTCTATCAGCAGAACCAGATAGTATTAATATTTTCTATTTAGCTTCCCTCACTCAATATAATGTTTTTAATACTAGTGTATGTTATTGCAAATATCTGTTGTTCATTTTTTTCTTTTTCCATTTAATAATGTATATATGTTCTGGTTACCTAGTGCCACTCTGACAAGAATATACCACAAATGGGATAGCCTTAACAAACAGGAGTTTATTTTCTTACAGTTTGGAAGCTTTAAGTCCAAGTTCAAAGTGCCAGGCTCTAGGGGCTGGGTAAAAGCGCCTCAACCTTGGGGTCCAGCTCTGCCTGTTGCTCCTGGCCCTAGAGGCGTTTCTTCACTCAGACAGCTGCTGGCTGCTGAGGTTGAGAAGCCCTAAGTTGACAAGTAAAAAGACACAGTTCCAATGTTACCAAACTACGCGGCAGGCCATTAACTTAAGTCAATTGTTGGCAGAGCATGGTAGGCTGCTAGACAATGACATGGCCACACGCAGGGTCCAAGTGTGCCATAAGCTAGAGACTATCCCCAAGGCTTCTCCTTATATACAGGAAGCAGACCACATCACAGTCAGCTTACTTAGCTGCCTGTGGTAGATCCCACATGGAGGTGATTGCCAGTCTCATCATGGGGAATAATTACGACCAGCTGCCCAGCCACTCAACCAGGCCCAGCCAAGTTGACATACAAATTTAACTACCACAATACACATTTTGTTTCTTGACATCATTGCAATCACTCTTGGTTATAACAGCACTTTCCACTACCTCCCTGGGCTCCTTGTGTCCATTCTTCCTTCTTCCCTGCCCCTGCCTGCCTTCTGAGCTTTGTTTTTTGGCAAATGCTGCCCTTTTGGTCTTATATTGTTGATTGTACTGAAGAGTATATTCCTCCCTGGTGTTACTATTCACTTATAGATCTATTATTTGGCTGAAAGTTGATCCCCAGAGTGGGTTCAGTTCTAGGCTTGAAGTGTGTCTAAGGGCCACAGATTAGGGGTTCTACCAGTTTCTATCAGACCAGTAAGTTGGTCTTTTTTGTTATGATTTTGAATTCTGTTCTACATTTTTCTCCTATCCTGTTCAAGACCTTCTGTGGTCCCAGTCAGAGCAGTGGCACCAGCAGTGGCAGCCAGGCACCATCTAGTTCTTCTGGTCTCAGGCTAGTGGAGGTTGTGTTTCATGTGGTCTCTTAGTCCTTTGAGCTAATTGTTTCCTTGAATCTTTGATTTCTTTCACTCTTCTTCTGGTATTATTGATGGTAAGACATCAATAATAGCATCTGAGATGGCTGCTCACAAGCTTTTAAGACCCCAGTCACTACACTCCAAAGTAAGAAGTGGAGTATTGTCTTAGTGGACCATGCTATGCCAATTGACCTACATGTCCCCCAAGATATGTCCCAAGTCCCAAAGCCCTGTGACTCATTCCCTCAAGGTGTTTGGTTATAGCTAAGAAATTTACAAAATTTGTCCCCTGTATGCTCTAAAATATCCTTGGATACATTTGCAGCACATACAAATACATATGTAGGAATATCCTCTACCATCCATTTCTCTTTATTGCTGAGGAATAGTCCATTGTATGAATATACTACAGTTAATCCATTATCCTATTGATAAAATTTGGGTTGCTTCTAGTATTTAGCTATTACAAATAAAATTGCTATCATTCTTTTAGTCATTTTATGGAATATCTTGATGTGTCTAGGATACATATTATGGATACTCTTGAGTATCTAGGAATGAAATTCCTAGATCATAGGATTGATACACATATAACTTCATAATAAACAGTCAGAGTTCTCCAAACTGCTCAACAGTGTGGATTGAATTGTGTCCTTCAAAAAAGTTTGTTGAAATTTACTTCAAGTAGATACTCTCCTTGGAGAGAACAATCATAGGAGAAAGAAGGGCTGCTTATGCACAGGGAGACAGCTCAGGGGGCAGGAGT
>NW_006921626.1:14355746-14357117 GCF_000298275.1 Orycteropus afer afer | reverse complement strand
GAAGGTTGGGCAATCTACTTCCATAGTGATATCCCCTCGGAAACCCAAGGAGGGGTTGCTATGAGTCAGAGCCGACTCAACACCAGTGCATTTGGTTTAGTTAGTATCTTAAAATGGGAAAACAGACTTGGAGAGTCACACACACACATGTACACAAGGAAGATGCCATGTGAGGATCCTTATACAAGCCAAATATTGCCAAGAAACACTTGGGGCTACATGAAACTGAAAGAAACAAAGGACTTTCCCCTAGGGCTGACAGAGAGAGATCCTTGCCCTGCTGATACCCAGAATTCAGAATCCTAGCCTCCAAAACTGTAAGACAATACATTCCTGTTCATTATAACCACCCACTTGTAGTATTTTTGTTATGGCAGCACTAGGAAACTAAGACAGCACTTGTGCCATTTTGTCATCTCATCAACAATGTAGAAAAGTTCTAGTTTCTCCACCTCTTCACCAGCACTTGGTATTGCAAATTTGTTTGGTTTCTTTACATTGTAACCATTCTGTAGTTATTGTAAGGAGTTTTGGAGGCACTGTGGTTAAAGCATTGGGCTGCTAATCAAAATGTCAGTGGTTTGAACCCACTTCAAGGAAGAAAGATAAGGCAGTCTGCTTCTGTATAGATTTGTGAAATCTAGGAAACCCTGTGGAGTAGTTCCACTCTGTCCTATAGGGTCACGGTGAGTTGGAACGAGCTAGATGGCAGTGGGACAGTGGGGAGTTGTTATTGTTGTTAGTTGTCATCAAGTCAATTCCTACTCATAGCAACACATGTAGGCAGAGCAGAAATACTCTCTAGAGGGTTTTCAAGTCTGTGATCTTTTGGGAGCAGATCACCTGTTCTGTCTTCCAAGGTGCCTCTTAGTGGGTTTGAACCATCAAGGTTTTGGCTAGTAGTCAAATCCTAACTGTTTGAGCCATGCAGGGACTCACTTATCCATTCTAGTGGGTATGAACAGACACTTCACAAAATAAAATATACAAATAACCAATAGCATGACACCATTAGTCACCAGGGAAATGCAAATCAAACCACAATGTGATATTATTTCATACCTACTTTTCCTAACTATCCTAAAAACCAAAACCAAACCCATTGTTGTCAAGCCAACCATTTTATGTCTATAAACCACTAGTATAACCACCTTTTGTCTATATTCATTTGCCTTAATAGTGTTTATGAAGAATCAAAATCACACTCCAACACCTCAATAACAAAAAGACAAACAATCCAATTAAAAAATGGGCAGAAGACATGAATAGACACTTCACCAAGGAGAATATTCAAGCGGCCAACAAACATATGAAGAAATGCTCACGATCATTAGCTATTAGAGAGATGCAAATCAAAACAACAATGAGATA
>NW_006921626.1:14351515-14353882 GCF_000298275.1 Orycteropus afer afer | reverse complement strand
AGTTGTGAGGATTTTTGTTTTCTTTATGTTGAGATGTAATCCATACTGCAGCCTGTGGTCTTTAATCTTCATCAATAAGTGCTTCAAGTCATCTTCACTTTCAGCAAGCAAGGTTATGTCATCTGCATATATCAGGTTGTTAATGAGTCTTCCTCCAATGCTGATGCCATGCTCTTCTTCATATATTTCAGATTATTTGCTCAGCATGCAGATTGAATAAGTATGGTGAAAGGATACAACCCTGATGCACACCTTTCCAGATTTTAAATCATGCAGTATCCCCTTGTTCTGTTCAAACAACAGTCTCCTGGACTATGTACAGGTTCCTCAAGAGTACAAATAATTTTCTGGAATTCCATTCTTCTCAATGTTACCCATAATTTGCTATGATCCACACAGTCGAATGCTTTTGCGTAGTCAATAAAACACAAGCAAACATCTTTCTGGTATTCTTTACTTACAGCCAAGATCCATATGATATCCTTCATCCCACGTCCTATTCTGAATCCAGCTTGCATTTCTGGAAATTTCCTGTCAATGTAGTGCTGCAATAGTTATTGAATTACCTTCAGTAAGATTTTACTTGTGTGTGAAATTAATGATATTGTTTGATAAGTTCCGCATTCTGTTGGATCACCTTTCTTTGGAATGGGTACAAATATGTTTTCTTCCAGTCAGTTGGCCAGGTAACTGTCTTCCAAATCTCTTGGCATAACCGAGTAAGCGCTTCCAGCGGGGCATCTGTTCGCTGAAACATCTCAGTGGGTATTCTGTCAATTCCTGGAGCCTTGTTTTTCACCACTCCCTTCAGTACACCTTCAACTTCTTCCTTCAACACCATTGGTTTTTGATCATAGGCCACCTCCTGAAATGAACATCGACGAATTGTTTTTGGTACAGTTACTCTGTGTATTCCTTCCATTTTCTTTCTTTCTTTTTTTTTAACAATACAATGTTTTTATTCAACGCATTGGAAAAAAAAGATAAAGTGGATTATGCAGGAGGGTTAAGAAACGTTTCTGGGAGAAGTTATTATGTGAAATTGTTATTTGTAGTGGAAAATAAATCATAACACTAATTCAATTATCTGGTACCTCTATGAGCCTTTTGTGGGTAAAAGCCACAGGTAGTTCCTTCTACACAAGAGCTTTGATGGTGTCATGTGACTCTGCTACTACTTTGCCCACAATTTCTTTTTTTTTTTCTTCCAGTTTCTTTGTTTTATTATTTTAAGAGCTTGTCTTATATTCAAAGTCACGCGTACATTTAGTTTCATTCCCCATTCGCCATGTCCAAACTTAACCCAGTCTCCTCCCCTCCCTACCCTGCAACACTCCCCCTGTGCCCCTCATAATTATGCACTCCTGTTTGTCCTGCATTTCCTCAGTTTGAATGTTTGTCCTTTGATGTCCCATGGTTTATTGCTTTAGGGGATATATTACCATTGTGTGTGTGGGTGCAGCATCCTGGTTTGAGTGGTCTGAGTGTACATCTCACTAACCATTGGGCTGAGAGCCCGCCCCTGGGGGTGAGTTTTATTCCAGGCGCTAAATGTATTTCAGGGCCATAGTATTGGGAGTCTCACCAGACTTCATCTGACCAGTAATTCTGGTCATCCTTCCATTTTCTTTTGATGTTTCCTGCATCGTTCAATACTTTACCCATAGAATCTTTCAATATTATAAACCAAAGCTCAAATTTTTTCTTCAGGTCTTTCACCTTGAGAAATGCTGAGTGGGTTCTTCCCTTTTGGTTTTCTAACTCCAGGTTTTTGCACATTTCATTGTAATAATTGACTTTGTCTTCTGGAGCTGCTTTTTGAAATCTTCTGTTCAGCTCTTCTGTCTCGTCATTTCTTCCATTTGCTTCAGCTTCTCTCTGTTCAAGAGCAAGTTTCTGAGTTTCTTCTGACATCCATTTTAGTCTTTTCTTCCTTTTCTTTTTAATGACCTTTTTGCTTTCTTCATGGATGATGATCTTGATGTCATCCCACAATTCATCTATCATAATTCATCTAGTTTTCGACCACTGGCATGTGTCAAATCTATTCTTTTAATAGTCTCTAAATTCAGGTGGGATATAATTGTTCTGGTTACCTAGTGCCACTCTGACAGAAATATACCGTAAAGGGAATGGCCTTTACAAACAGAAGTTTATTCTTACAATTTGGAGGCTTTAAGTCCAAGTTCAAAGTGCCAGGCTCTAGGGGCTACATGAAAGCCCCTCAACAACCTTGGGGTCCAGCTCTGCCTCCTGCTCCCAGCCCATTGGACCTAGAGGCATTTCTTCACTCAGACAGCTGCTGGCTGCTGAGGCTGAGAAGCCCCAAGGTTGACAAGTAAAAAGGCACAGTCCCGATGTTACCAA
>NW_006921626.1:14349323-14351305 GCF_000298275.1 Orycteropus afer afer | reverse complement strand
GAGTTGATTGCCAGTGTCATCATGGGGAATAACTACCACCAGCTGCCCAGCCACTCAACCAGGCCCAGCCAAGTTGACACAAAAACATAACCACCACAATTCCATCCCTTGTCAACTTGTGGCACCTGTACAGATCTTCAATGGGTGGTATCTGTACAGGTCTCCTTCATTGGGTCCCCTTAGTTCCTGACTGGCAACCTCACACCTTTGGCCTGGTGGGCCCCATTCCTCTCCCTCTTGGGCATGGCAGTCTTGCCCCCTCGCTCTTGGGCAGTAGCTATGGCTCCATTCCACTAGCTCACATGAATGAGCAGCCCCACACTCCAGAACCAAGTTAGTGAAGGCCTGGCTCTTTGAAACCTAGGGGGCTGTGGTCGTTCCACCCCCAAAGGCCATGGTCCTACCCTTTCAGGCTGAGGCAACTCTGCTTCCATTTCCTTGGTCTCTCTGCTTCTGCCAATTAATGCCTGAGGGCAACCCACTTCACAGGAAATCTTTCTGCCCAAAAGACTCTTGGCTTTCTTGCTCCATGGGCCGGCCAACCTGCTACTCCATTTTATGCTGGTCTTCTCTACCAATTAATGCCTGAAGGCAACCCACTCCATCAGGAAGCCACCTAACCAAAGGCATCACGCTTTCTCCTCCGTGGGCTGGTAAGGCTGTCGCTGTCTCATGCTGGTTTTCTCCGCTCTGCTCCTGAAGTCTCTCGTGCTGGTCTCTGGGCTTTGCTCCTTCCCTCTCTCATGCTGGTCTCTTGCTCTGCTCCTGCCATCTGTCATGCTGTTTGCCAGGGTCTCTCTGCCAGGGTCTTGGGTCAAGGATGCACTCCATTCCTGTTTCCACATTTTAGGTATCTGTCAGAGCAGCACCCCACTCTCTTGGTACCAAATTCTGTTCTGTTTACCTGGTGCTGCTCTGACAAGAAATGTATCATAAAGGGGATGGCCTTAACAAACAGGAGTTTATTCTTACAATTTGGAAGCCTTAAGTCCAAGTTCAAAGTGCCAAGCTCTAGGGGTGGGTGAAAGCCCCTCAACCTTGGGGTCCAGCTCTGCCTCCTGCTCCCGACCCACTGGAGCTAGAGGCATTTCTTCACTCAGACAGCTTCTGGCTGCTGAGGCTGAGAAGCCCCAAGGTTGACAAGTAAAAAGGCACAGTCTCAATGTTACCAAACCACACAGCAGGCCGTTAACTGAAGTCCATTGTAAGTCCCAAGGTCGGCAGAGCATAGCAGGCTGCTGAGCGACATGCTACATGCTGAGCAACATGACTACATGCAAGGTCCAAGCTATGCCATAGGCTAGAGACCATTCCCAAAGCTGCTTCTTATATACAGGAAGCAGACCACATACCCAAAGCAGTTACTCGGCTGCTTGTGGTAGATCCCACCATGGGGTTGATTGCTAGGAATAACTACCACCAGCTGCCCAGCCACTCAACCAGGCCCAGCCAAGTTGACACAAAAAACATAACCACCACAATAATAAAAGTCCTATTTTGACTCTCGTGGACTTGTTTTAATTATCTTTGGCTTCAACTTGAACTTACATATGGGCAATTGATGGTGTCTATTCCACAGTCAGCTCCCAGTCTTGTTTTGGCTGAAGATATTGAGCTTCTCCATTGTTTCTTTCTACAGATGTAGTTGATCTGATTCCTGTGTTCAATCTGGAGAGGTCCACGTGTATAGCTGTCATTTATGTTGCTGAAAAAAGGTATTTGCAGTTAATAAGTCACTTGTCTTCCAATTTTATCATGCAATCTTTGGCATCATTTCTGTCACCAAGGCCAACAAGGCAGTGATTCTTCTTTGTTTCCAAATTTCACATTCCAATCACCAGTAATAAACCTATGTTGTTGGTGTTAAGTGCCATCGAGTCTTTTCCGACTCATAGCGACCCCATGCACAGCAGAACGAAACACTGACCAATCCCGCGCCAGGCCCACAATCCCTGCTATACTTGAGCCCATCATCGCAGCCA
>NW_006921626.1:14325641-14335307 GCF_000298275.1 Orycteropus afer afer | reverse complement strand
GAAAATTTCCTTCAATAGATAAACCTTTCCTTAACTTTTACAATAACGGACTAATACAATATTTGTCCTTTGTGATTGACTTATTTTACTCAGCATAATGTCCTCCAATTTCATCCATGTTATGCAGTGTTTTGCAGATTCTACATTATTCTTTAGTGTTGCATAGTATTCCATTGTATGTATGTACCATAGATTGGTTATCCATTCCTCAGCTGATGGACATCTAGGTTGTTTCCATCTTTTGGCTATAGTAAATAGTGCTGCTGTGGACATGACTTTAGCCCTAGTCTTAATTCTACTCCTCTACCTCACCCTAACCCTAGCCCTAACTCTAACCCTAGCCCTTTCCATAGCCTTAATTCTTATTTAACGCTGACCCTAGCTCTAACCCTAAACTTAGACCTATACTTGGCCCTAGCCCTAACCCTAACCTTAAAACTAGGCCAGCTCTAACCCTAGCCCTAATTCTACCTTTAACCCTAACCTTGATATTAACCATAGACCTAATCCTTATTCTAACCCTACCCATAATTCTAAACCCAGTCCAATCCATTACTCTAGTTCTAATACTAATCTTAACCTTAACCATAACACTAACCATAATCCTAACCATAGCCATAACCCTAGCCCTAATTCTACCGCTAAACCTAACCTTAACCCTAGACCTAATCCTAACCATAACCCTAGAGTTAGGGTTAAGTTTAAAGTCATGGTCAGGGATATGGTTACTGTTAGGGTTAGGGTTAGTGCTGGTTTAGGGATATGGTTAGCATTAGGGTTAGATCGAAGATTAGGATTAGGGTTACATTTACATGCAGACTTAGGGTAAGTGTTAGGTCTAGGGTTAGGACTAGTTCTAAGTTTAGGGTTAAGGGTAAGTCTAGGGCTAGGCCCCATGTTAAACCTATGGTTAGTGTTAGGGTTAGGACAAGGACTAGGGATAGGTTTAGGGTTAAACATAGGATTAGAATAATTTAAGTAGAATTAAGGTTCAGGCTAGGGTTAGGATTATAGTCAGAGTTAGGGCTATGGATTGGGCTAGATTTAGGGTTGGTTTTAGGGTTAGAGTTAGGGTTAAGTGTAGGGTTATGGGTACATTTAGTGTTACATCTAGGGTTAGGTTTAAATTTAGAGTTAGAATAAAGACTTGAGCTAGAGAGTAAGGTTAGGGTCAGGGTTAGATAGTGTTGGGTCTATGGTTAGAGTTTTGGTTATGTTTAGGGGTAGACATACAGCTAAGGTGAGAATGCCAGTTAGAGTACAGTTTAGACTTAGGGATAAGGTATGAGTTATGGTAAAGGTTATAGTAAGGTTTAGAGTTAAGTTAAGGGTTAGGTTTAGGTCTAGGGTTACACTGCAGGTTGTGCTTAGATACAAAATTATGGCTAGGGATAGTTGTAGGTTTAAGGTTAGGGTTGGGGTACAGGTTATGGTTAAAGTTTAACATTAGGGTTAAGGTCTAGGGATAGAATAAGGGCTACAGTTAGGGATAGGCTTAGGGTTAGTTTTAGAAATAGAATCAAGTCTAGGGCTAGGCTTGGGTTTAGATTAGGGTTAGGATTAGGGTTAGAGTTAGAAGTAGAACTGGAGCTAGAGATAGAAATAGAGTTATGGATAGGGTTCAAGTATGGTTTAGAGTTCAGGTTAGGTGTTGGATTAATGTGCAAGTTAGGTGTAAGAGGAAAAATAGGGTTAGAGTTACTGTTAAGAAAGGGTTACTATTTGGGTTAGGTTAGTGTTGATTGTGGATTCAAGTTGTTGTTGTTGTTGTTGTTGTTATGTGCCGTCGAGTTGGACCCGACTCATAGTGACCCCTCCTTGGGTTTCCGAGGCAGTATCACTACGGAAGTAGAATTGCCCAACCTTCCTTCCGAGGAGTGGCTGGTGGGTTTGAACCACCAGCCTTCTGGTTAGCAGTCAGGTGCCTTAGGCACTATGCTACCAGAGCTCCCAGGGTTACATGTTAGGCGTAGCATTAGAGCTAGGGTTAGTGTTAGGTTTAGGAGTAAAATTAAGGCTAGCATTAGGGCCGGAGTTAGCATTAGTGTCATGGTTAAGGTTATATTAGGGGTAAGGTAGGATTATGTCTCAGGTTAGGAACAAATGTTAGGATTAAGGTTGAGGTCACAGTGAGGTTTAATGTTTGGGTTATATTTAGGATTAGGGTTAGGGCAAGGGATAGATCTTGGGCTAGAGTTAGTGTTAGAGGGTGAAAATAAGGTTAGTATTAATGCTAGGCCTAGGTCTACAGTTAGGGTTAAATTTAAGGTTAAGGTTAATTAGATTTAGGGCTATGGTCAGAGTATAGCTAGGGCTAATACTAGGGGTAAAGTTAGAGTTTGGGTTAAGTCTTGGGGTAGAATTAGGGCTAGGTATAGGTTTAGGATGAGGATTAGGTCTAAAGTTAGAATTAGGGTTAGTATTAGCTCCAGGTTTAGAGTTAGGCTTAGAATTAGAAGTTGCATGGACAGGAAGCAAAAATTTTGTGAGTGGGACAGTAGAGTGAGTTGTGCCACTTTCATCTCAACCTCTTGGTTCCTGGACCTATGAATCGTGGCTACTGGGGAAAGAACACTACATATTGGATGCTGGTTTAGAGCATATGAAGCCTCCTGGAGAGCATTGCCCCAACCCTGCAAGGTATTGCCACCTAGCTGGCACTGTAATTGTGTCTTTAGAAGGTCATTCCATCATTACATCAAGCAGCTGCTTCAGGATGTTGGGGAACATGGTAAAACCACTGAATTCCATGAGCATGGGCCAATTACCACACTTCGTTTGCTGTGAAGTGAGTTCCTTGATATGGGGTGATGTTTGTGGGATACAATGACGTTGGATAAGGCATTCTGTAAGTTCATGAATGTTGTTTTGGCAAAAGCATTGTGTGCAGGGAAGGCAAATCCATATCTAGAGTAAGTATTCCATTAAGAACAAAATGTTACCCTTTCCGTGATGGAAGTGTCCAACCTAATCAGCCTGCTACCAGGTTACTGGCTGATCACCTGAGGAATGGTTCCATATTGCAGACTCAAGTTTTAGTCTCTATCACTGGTGTACTAGGTACTCAGCAGTCGCTGTATCTGAGTCAACGTTGGTAAGTAGAAAGCCATATTGCTAAGCCCAAGCATAATCTCCATCCCTGGCACCATGGCTACTTTGTTCATGAGCCCTTTGGGCAATGACAGGAGTGGCTGGGGAAAGAGGATAAATGGTTTCCACAGAACATTTCATCTTCTCCACTTGATTGTTAAAATCTTCCCCTACATTTTGGTGAGCATTCACATGACACACAAATATCTTCACTTCTTTGGCCCATTCAGAGATATCTATGCACATACCTCTTCCCCATACCTCTTTGTTACCAATTTTCTAATAATGTTCCTTCCAAGTCCCTGACCATCCAGCCAAACCACCAGTCACAGCTCACAAATCAGTATACAATCGCACATCTGGCCATCTCTCCTTTCAAATAAAGTGACCAACCAGACACATTGCTCAAAGTTCTGCCCACTGGAAGGATTTCCCCTCACCACTCTCCTTCAAGGAGTTTCCAGAAAGGGGCTGCAGTGCTGCTGCTGTCCACTTTTGAGTGGTGCCTGCATATCATGCAGAACTATCTGTAAACCAGGCATGAGTTTTCTGTTCCTCAGTCAACTGATCATAAGGAACTCCCCATGAGGCCATAGGTGAAGACTGGGAGAGGGAAGGTAGTGTGACTGGAGTGGAGACTATAGCCATTTGGGCCATTTCCTCATGCAATTTTCTTATGTCTTCAGGCCCTGCTCAAGCCTGATCTCTTATGTACAACTTCAAGTTAATTATGGCGTGCTGCTGTGCACATCCAACTTTATGACTCTGAGGGTCAAACAACTCCCAGTTTATAATGGGCAGCTCAGGCTGGAGGGTGACTTAGTGGCCCTTAGTTAGACATTCAGTCTCTATTAAGGCCCAGTGACAAGCTAAAAGCTATTTCTCAAAAGGAGAATAGTTATCTACAGAGAATGGCAGGCCTTTGCTCCAAAATCCTAAGGGTCTATGCTTTGATTCACCAATAGGGGCCTGCCAAATACTCCAAACAGCATCTCTATCTGCCACTGATACTTCAAGCACCATTAAATTAGCTGAATCATATACCCCAACTGGCAAAGCGTCTTGCACAGCAGCCTGAACCTGTTGCAGAACCTTCTCTTATTCTGGGCCCTACTTAAAACTAGCAGCTTTTCAAGATACTTGATGAATAGACTGGGAGCTCTGGTGGTGTAGTACCTAAGGCATTTGACTGCTAACCAGAAGGCTGGTGGTTCAAAGCCATCAGCCACTCCTCAGAATGAAGACTGGGCAATCTATTTCCTTGCCTCAAAAACCAAAGGAGGGGTTGCTACGAGTTGGATCCCACTCAACGGCAGTGAGTTTGATTTGATTTAGGTTATACATATAAATAATATATAATATGTATATGAATTTTATATATATTGTATATATACACATGTATTATATATTTTATACAGACACACACACGTATATATAATGGAAAGAAAGAAACTTATCTCAAGCAAACGGCTCACACAATTATTGAGGCTGGCAACTCCCAAGTCTATAGGTCAGATATCAAGCTGGAAGCTTCTCGGAAACTTCTCCTGACTCATGTATCTGCAAGGCCTGAGGAACCCAAGATTGGCAGGCAATACAGTAGGCTGCTGGCTTCAGAGGCTGATGAATCCAAAATCAGCAAATAAAATGGCAGGTTATTGGCTCACAGTCTACAAAAGCAACAACAAAAACCCATAGATCCTTGCTGGGACATTCATAGATATTGGAAGCAGGCCACATCCCTGAGGAAGCTCCCTTTCAATTGATAGGCTGCTCAAAGCAGTTTTCTCATGGAGATGATTAAGTTATATCAGATTGTGGTGCAGTGAATTACTTAGTATGGCTCTCCTAGCCAGGGTCTTTGTGACTCCCACCATATTGCTGGGTAGAACTATGCAAATGTGTGGTGTTTTGTGGCCCACAAAGAGGACTGGATAGCTTGTTAGTAATGTAAATAAGGTACATGGCACCCTTGTAGGGATGGGACCGTGGAAATAATGTATGTGGAATTCTAATGTGGAGATTGGTTAGTTTTGACATTTGCAAATGAGCCCTCCTAGAGGCATAAAAACGAGCTCTGGTAGCACAGTGCCTAAGGCATTTGACTGCTGACCAGAAGGTTGGTGGTGGTTCAAACCCACCAGCTGCTCCATGGAAGGATGATAGGGCAATCTATTTCCATAATGATTTACTATCTGTGGTGGTTAAGTTTGTGTGTCGATTTGACTGGGCCTGGTTGAGTAGCTGGGCACCTGGATGTAGTATCCTCCATGATGAGAATGGTAATCAACTCCATGGTGGAATCTACTGTGAGCAGCTGAGTAGCTGCCTTAGGGATGTGGTCTACTTTCTTTATATAAGAAGAAGGCTTAGAGAATGGTCTCTAGCCTATGGCACACTTGAACCCTGCATGTAGCTGTGTCATTGCTCAGCAGCCTGTCATGTTCTACCAACCTTGGGACTTTCAACGGACTTGAGTTAATGGTCTGCCATGTGCTTTGGCAACATCAGGACTGTGCCCTTTTACTTGTCAACCTTGGACTTGTCAGCCTCAGCAGCCAGCAGCTGAGTGAAGAAAAGCCTCTAGCTTCAATGGGTCAGGAGCAGAATGCAGAACTGAAGCCCAAGGTAGAGGGGCTTTCACCCAGCTCCTAGAGCCTGGCACTTTGAACTCAGACTTAAAGCCTCCAAACTGTAAGAGCATAAACTTCTGTTTCTTCAAGTCATCTCATCTGTGGTATATTCTTGTCAGAGCAGCACTAGGTAACCAAAACACTGTCTCAGAAACCCGATGGGGGTTGCTATGAGTTGGAATTGACTCAATAGCAGTGAGTTTGGGTCTTGTTTGTTTGTTTGTTTAGAGGCAGAAGAGGGGATCTCACTGCCATCAAGAGAGAAGAGCCAGAGGTGGAGTGGAGCAATTCCTTGGACCTGAGAACCCTTTGCTTGACCTCCTTGGCAGAGAGATGGCAAAGATGACTGGCAGAGAGAACTGGCTGAGATGACTGCGGAGAGATGGCTGCAGGGGAAGCAAGAGGCACAAGACAGCAGAAGGCTTGATAGCCCATGGAATGAGAAGGCTGAGTGTCTTTAGGCAGGAGGCTTGTTGGCAGAGTGGAGTGCACCTAGGTGGACCTATTGGCAGAGCTAAAAGATTTTTGTAACACTTGCCCAAACTGGCCAGAGACCAGGCCAAGAGGCCAAGGCCCAGTATGTTAGGCTGGGTTCTCTAGAGACCCAAAACCAGTAAAGCTTATAGAGAGAGAGGAAAAAAAAAAAATTATCTTAGGAAAATGGCTTACACACTTATAGAAGCTGGCAAGCCCCAAGTTCCTGGATAAAATGCCAATCTGGAAGTTTTTCCCAACTCACACAGCTGCAGGGGCTGATGAGCTCAAGGTTAGCAGGCAGTATAACAGCTGGTGACTCCATGGATGATGACTCCAAGATCACCAGGCCGCATGGTGGATTGCTCACTCACAGAGAGTTGTAGGCAGCACAACAGGATCTCGATCCACAGAAGAGTCCCTCTTTTCCCAGGATGTCTATAGATATAGATATAGATATAGATATGAAGCAGTCCACACCCATAGGAAAACTACCTTTCAATGAATTGGCTGCTCAAAACATATACATCCGATCTCATCATGGGAATAACCCACATCACAACTGCTTAAACCACTCAGAATTGTGGTCCAGCCAAGTTGACACACAACCCCAACTATCATAAGATATAATCAAAATCCCAACAACATTCCTTAAGAAAGGGAAAAACTTATCTCCAACTTTATATGGAAAGGAAAGAGGCCCCAAATAGCTAAACCAATGTTCTGGTTACCTAGTGCCACTCTGACAAGAATATACCACAAATGGGATGGCTTAAACAAACAGGGATTTATTCTTATGATTTGGAGGCTTTAAGTTCCAGTTCAAAGTGCCAAGCCCTAGGGTCTGGGTGAAAGCCCCTCAACCTTGAGGTCCAACTCTGCCTCCTGCTCCCAGCCCACTGGATCTAGAGGCTTTTCTTAACTCAGACAGCTGCTGGTTGTTGAGACTGAGAAGCCCAAGTTTGAAAAGTAAAAAGGCACAGTCCCAATGTTACCAAACCACACAGCAGGCCATTAATTTAAGTCCATTGTAAGTCCCAAGGTCGGCAGAGCATAGCAAGCTGCTGAGTAACGGCATGGCTACATGCAGGGTCCAAGCATGCCACAAGCTAAAGACCATTCCCTAAGGCTTCTACTTAAATACTGGAAGCAAACCACATTCCCTAAGGCAGCTACTCTGCTGCTCACAATAGATTCCACCATGGAGTTGATTATCAATCAATGGGGAATACTAGATCTAGCTGTCCAGCCAGTCAACCAGGCTCAGCCAAGTTGACACAAAAACTGAACTACCACAACCAATAATGAACAAGAAGAACAAAATGGAAATCTCATACTTCCCAATCTTAGAACTTACTATACAACCACAGCAATGGTACGACAATTGATACATAGACCAGTGGAACAGAATTGAGAAACCAGAAGTAAATCCATCCACCCATGGACAGTTGATCTTCAACAAAGTGTGGAAGCCTGTTCAACGGGGTAAGAGACAGTCTATTTAACAAATGTTGCTGGCATGATATAGGAGTATATGTGTGTGCATATACAGATATATTTGTGGGCATATGTATATAAAAGAGCTCTGGTAGCATAGTGGCTAAGACACTTGCCTGCTAACCAGACGGCTGGCGGTTCAAACCCACCAGCCACTCCTCGGAAGGAAGGTTGGGCAATCCTACTTCCGTAGTGATACTGCCTCGGAAACCCAAGGAGGGGTCGCTATGAGTCGGGGCTGACTCGATGGCACATAACAACAACAACAACAACATATATTTCATACAACTACATGGAATTAATAGTTATTCTGAATTTCAAAATACATCTTGTGTAACATGGACAGGAAAGTTGTCAACCTATTCTTTGAGAAAATTTTGAATAGATTTTCCCATTTAAGCACACTGTGGTGGTTTGTGTGTCACTGTGAGGCTAGAGGCTGTGCCAGCAGAGGTGCCCTTGATAAAGCAGTTTTGGTGGAGCTTCCAGACTGAGATAGACTCAGAAGAAGAAAGAGGCCATCCACTTCTCAAAGAATTAACCAGTGAAAACCTTATGAATAGTAGTGAAACACTGTCTGATATATTACTGGAAATTTTTATGAATAGCCCTGAAACATTGTCCAAACAGGGCCAGAAGATGAGCCTCTTAGGTCAGAAGGCACTCATGATATGATTGGAAAAGAGCTGCCTCATCAGAGTGGAGCCTATCTTAATGATATGGATAAACCAGAGCTGTCAGGGCCTCCATTTGCTGAAGTGGCATGACTCAATATGACAAGAAACAGCTGCAAACATCCATTGATAATTGGAACATGGAATGTACAAAGCATGACTCTAGGAAAATTGGAAGTTATCAAAAAATGAAAAAGAAAGCATAAAGATTAATATCCTAGGTATTAGTGAGCTGAAATGAACCAGATTTGGCCATTTGGAATCAGATAACCATATGATCTACTATGTCAGAAATGACAAATTGAAGAGGAATGGTGTGACATTCATCATCACAAAGAATGTTTCAAGATCTATCCTGAAATACAATGCTGTCAGTGATAGAATAATATCCATGTGCCTACAAGGAAAGCCAGTTAATACTACTGTTATTCAAATTTATGTACCAACCATCAAAGCCAAAGATAAGGAAACTGAAAATTTTTACCAACTTGTTCAGTCTGAAATTGACCAAACATGCAATCAAGATGTGCTACTTATCACTGGTGACTGGAATGCAAAAGTTGGAAACAAAGAAGAATCACCAGTAGTTGGAAAATTTGGCCTTGGTGACAGAAATAACACTGGAGATTGCATGATAGAATTTTGTAAGACCAACGAATTATTCATTGCAAATACCTTTTTTCAACAACACAAATGGTGACTATACATGTGGACTTCACCAGACTAACTACACAGGAATCAGATTGACTACATCTGTGGGAACAGGTGATGGAGAAGCTCAATATCTTCAGCCAAAAGAAGCCTGGGAGATGATTGTGGAACAGACCATCAACTGCTCATATGCAAGTTCAACTTAGAGTTGAAGACAATTAAAACAAGCCCATGATAAATAAAAAATTAGAAATGATTCAAAATCTACAGATAGAAATCCAGAAAATTAATACTAAATTGTCAGAAATAGGTAACACATTGGAAAGGCAAAGGAGTAGCATTGATGCAATGTAAGACAGAATTAATGAGATTGAAGACAAATACCTGAATACTTCTTCAGAAAGGGATCAATCAGAAAAAAAGATCAAAACAAAATGAAGAAAGGCTAAGGTTCATGTGAGATACCATCAAAAGGAATAACCTACATGTCACTGGAATTCCAGAACAGGAAGAGAAAAAGAAAACCACTGAGAAAATTGTCCAAGATTTGTTGGAAGAGAACTTCCCTGATATGATGAAAGATGAGAATATAGCCATTCAAGAAGTCCAATGAACCCCAAACAGGATAGACCCCAAAAGAAAATCAC
>NW_006921626.1:14324319-14325176 GCF_000298275.1 Orycteropus afer afer | reverse complement strand
ATACACAAGATGACATAACCCAGAAACCACAGCTATGGACATATCCAAAGTAAAATTAGCTTACAAGATTGTAAACAGGGAACCAGAGACATCAACTGACAAATGAGGACACCTACAAACCAAAAAGAGGGAAAATACTGTGTAATTACAGAACTTCTAAATGGTGAGGAAGTCGAGAGAGTTGCAAGATAGAATAGACTGTTCTAAACTTGAGGAGAAAATTATAAATCACAAGGTAACCTGAAAGAAAAATGATAAACCTTCATATGACAATAAAAAAGAGGACAAGCACAAATATTCAGCAAATACTAAAACAACAGCAACAAAGGAAATGATAACATGAGTCATAAACATAATGAGTTCAGCATAGAAAATAATATGGAACAAAGAAACCAAGGACACCATGAAAAAACACATAACAAATGACAGCAACCAATTCACACTTGTCAATAATTACACTGAAAGTTAATGGATTAAATGCAACAGAGACAGAGAGTTGCAGATTGGATAAGAAAACAAAACCCATCAATATGCTATCTACAAGAGACACATCTTAGAGACAAAGACAAAAATAGACTAAAAATCAAAGGTTGGAAAAAGAAACATGAAGAAAATGGCAACCATAAAACAGCAGAAGTGGCTATATTAATTTCTGATCAAATTGACTTTCAGACAAAAATCACCATACAAGACAAGGAAGGACATTATATAATGATTAAAGGATAAATCTAACAAGAAGATATAACCATAATAAATATCTATGGACCCAATGAAAGAGCCCCGAAATACATAAATCAGACATTAAAGAGTTGAAAAGTCAAATAGATGACTCCACAGTCATAGTGGAAGACTTTAAT
>NW_006921626.1:14321551-14322039 GCF_000298275.1 Orycteropus afer afer | reverse complement strand
GAACCAGACAAGGATGTCTGCTATCATCACTTCTATTCAACATTGTACTGAAAGTCCTAGCCAGGGCCATAAGGCAAGAAAGGGAAATCAAAGGCATCCAAGTTGGTGAAGAAGAAGTCAAACTATCCCTATTTGCTGATGACATGATCCTATACCTAGAAAACCCAAGAGACTCAGTCTGAAGTCTACTGGAACTAATTGAGAGATTTAGCATTGTGGCAGGATACAAGATCAACATCCAAAAATCAGTTGGATTCCTCTACACCAGCAAAGGGACTGCTGAAAAAGAAATAAGGATATCAGTACCATTTGCAACAGCTACTAAAAAAATAAAATACTTGGGAATAAATCTTACCAGGGACACAAAAGACCTGTACTAAGAAACAAGCAGCCATCTAGATGCAATGATGGGTCTCTCCTCGTCCAGAGCAAAGAATGAAGAAAACCAAAGATTCATAGAAATAATTAGTCCTAGCGACTAGTACACC
>NW_006921626.1:14316405-14320771 GCF_000298275.1 Orycteropus afer afer | reverse complement strand
TCCGAGGAGTGGCTGGTGGATTTGAACTGCCAGCCTTCTGGTTAGCAGTCAAGTGCCTTAGCCACTATGCTACCAGAGCTCCCTGAACAGAGATTAGCTAAAGTAAATGGAAGAAATGACAAGATAAAAGAGCTGAACAGAAGATTTCAAAGAGTAGCTCCAGCAGACAAAGTCAATTACTATAATGAAATGTGCAAAGACATAGAGTTGGAAAGCTAAAAGGAAAGAACGTGCATGGCATTTCTCAACCTGAAAGAACTGAAGAGAAAATTTAAGCCTCAAGTTGCAATATTGAAAGATTCTATGGGCAATATATTGAATGGTACAGGAAACATCAAAAGATGGAAGGAATACACAGAGTCAATGTACCAAAAAGAATTGGTTGATGTTCATGCATTTCAGGAGGTGGCATATGATAAGAACCACTGGTATTGAACTTGCACTGAGGGAAGTGGTGAAAAACACAACTCCAGGAATTGACGGGATACCCACTGAGATGCCAGACTAGAGGCACTCACTCAGCTATGCCAGGAGATTTGGAAGACAGCTACCTGGCCAACTGGCTTGAAAAGATTCATATTTGTAACTATTCCAAAGAAAGGTGATCCCACAGAATGTGCAAATAATTGAACAATATCATTAATATTGCACACAAGTAAAATCTTACTGAAGATAATTCAGAAATGGTTGCAGTAGTATATTGACAGAGAACTTCCAGAAATGCAAGCTGGATTCAGAAGGGGACATGGAACAAGTGAATTCATTGCTGATGTCAGATGGATCTTGGCTCAAAGCAAAAAATACCAGAAATATGTTTACTTTAGCATTTATTGTGTGGATCATAACAAAGTATGGATTACATTGAGAAGAACGGGAATTCCAGGACACTTGATTGTGTTCATGAGGAACTTGTACATAGACCAGGAGGCTGTCATTCGAACAGAACAAGGGGACACTGCATGGTTTAAAATCAAGAAGGGAGTGTGTCAGGGTTGTATCCTTTCACCATACTTATTCAATCTGTATGCTGAACAAATCCAAGAAGTTGGACTGTATGAAGAAGAATGTGGCATCAGGATTGAAGGAAGACTCATTAACAACCTGTGTTATAAAAATGACACAACTTTGCTCAGTGAAAGTGAGGATGACTTGGAGCACTTACTAATGAAGATTGACGTCTGCAGTCTGCAGTATGGATTACACCTCAATATAAAGGAAACAAAAATCCTCACAACAGGACCAATAAGCAGCATCATGATAAATGGAGAAAAGATTGAAGTTGTCAAAAACTTCATATTACTTAGTTCTACAATCAACACCAATGGAAGCAGCAGTCAAGATATCAGATGTTATATAGCATTGGGCAAATCTGCTGCAAAGGACTTCTTTGAAGTGCTGAAGGCCAAAGATGTTTCCTTGAAGACTAAGATGTGCTTGACACAAGCCATGGTATTTTCATTTGCCTCGTATGCATATGAGAGCTGGACTATGAAAAAGGAAGACTGAAGAAGAGTCAATGCTTTTGAGTTGTGGTATTGGTGAAGAATGCTGAAAGTACCATGGACTGCTAAAAGGACTAACAAGTCCATCCTGGAAGAAGTGCAGCCAGAATGCTCCTTGGAAGCAAGAATGGCCAACCTTCATCTCACCTACTTTGGTCAGGTTGTAAGAAGGGATCATTCCCTGGAGAAGGATATCATGCTTGGCAAAGTGGAGGGTCAACAAAAGAGGGGAAGGCCGTCCATAAGATGGATTGACACAGTGACTGCAACAATGGGCTCAGGTATAGCAAGGATCGTGGGGCTAGCACAGGACCGGGCAGTGTTTCATTCTCCTGTACATGAGGTCACTATGAGTCAGAGACAATTCGACAGCACCTAACAAAAACAATAACAACACATGAAGTCAAGAGTGTCATGCTGTCAAAACACATCATGTGCAACAAAGATGGGAAAGTTTGCAATGTAGTCTTTGGTTGAGAAAGCTTTTTGTACAAATTTTCCCATCAAGTATATAAATCGAGTGAATTATCTTGATTTTCAAAGTGCATCAGTCTAACTAGGATAAGAACTTATCAACACATTTTTTGAATAGAAATACAATGTATGTATTATGGTCCATAAAAGTATATACAGTCAAAATAGTTTTCCAGATTTTCAATGTACTTCTTCTTTGAGAAATTTCTCAATATATTCTTTGACTGAGAAACCCCTACATATATTCTGTCCTTCAGGTATATGTAGTTATAAAGTTATCCTTGTTTTCAAAGTGCATCATGTGGAACAAGGACAGCTAAGTTGATGTGATAGTTGGAATTGTGTGTCAACTTGGCTGGACCACAATTCTGAGTGGTTTAAGCAGTTGCGATGTGGATTATTTATTTCTTCAAATGAGAAAACAAGATACGAATTCTCCCATTCAAGTAAATGCACTCAATATAGGGTTTCAAAGACATGATGAGACCAGCTGTATATGTTTGCTTGTTTGTTTTTTTATTGTGATTTGGGTGAAAATTTACAGAGCAAATTCACTTTAAATACAGCAGTTCACATACACTTTGTCTCATGACATTGACTATAATTTACCCCCATGCAACAGCTCCCCTCCCACTTCCTCCCAATAGTTACCTCTTCCCTCTGTTCACCCCTCCATGCACTCCTGCCCCCTGAGCGGTCTCCCTGTGCACGAACAGCCCTTCTTTCTCCCATGATTATTCTCTCTGGATGTGTATGTTTTGAGCAGCCAATTCACTGAAATGGAGTTTCCCTAGGGGTATGGCCTGCTTCCAACATATTTATGGATATCCTGGGAAAAAAGAGACACTCTTCTATGGATTGGGATCCTGTTGTGCTGCCTACAACTGTCTGTGAGCGAACAATCCACCATTCGGCCTGGAGATCCTGGATTCATCATTTGTTGGAGTCACCAGCCAGTATACTGCCTGCCAACCTTGAGCTCATCAGCCCCTGCAACGGCATAAGTCAGGAAAAACCTCCAGCTTGACATTTGATCCGAGAACTTAGGACTTGCCAGCTTCTATAAGTGTGTGAGCCATTCTCGTAAGATAAATGTCTCTCTCTCTCTCTCTACATACATATATATGTATGTGTGTGTGTTATATATATATAAGCTTTACTGGTTTTGCTTCCCTAGAAAATCCACCCTAACAGACTTGACAATTCGTTGAGAGAACTCTGCACAGATTTTCTATTCAGGTACATGAAATCAAGAGCATTATGCTAGTTGACAACATACATTGTGTGTCACAAGGACATAATATTTCCCCAAACATTGTTTGATTGAGGAAACACTACACCTATTCTCCTAGTCAAGTAAATATTAAAATAGTTTTCCAGATTTTTTAATCAAATATTTTATTACAAGGACAAGAAAGTTTCCTATACATTCTTTATCTAAATTAACACTACACACATTTACTCATGTATGTAAGTGAACTCAAGAAAATTATCCTGGTTTTCAAAGCACATCATGTGCAACAAAGACAGAAAAGTTCACAACACCTTCTTTGAGAAAACTTTGCAAATATTTCTCATTTAAACATATAAAGTCAATAGGGTTATCCTGGTTCTCAAGATACATTGTGTATAACAAAAACACGAAAGTTCCCTATATTTCTTTAAATGAGAAAACATGATACCAATTCTCCCATTCAAGTAAATGCATTCAATATAAGCTTTCAAATACATCTTGTATTGCAAGGATAGGAAAGTTTCCCAATGTTCTTTGACTAACACAACACTACACAGATTCTCCCATGCAAATATATAAAGTTGAAAGAGTTATAAGTCCATTATGTCTTACAAGTTCTCAATACATTCCTTACCTAAGAAAATACTTTACAGATTCTACAACTAAACTACATGTAATAAACACAGTTATCCAAAATTTCAGTGTATATAATACTTAAGAAGGATGAGAAAGTTCACAATCCACTGTCTTACTAAGAAAACACTACATAGATTTTCCTATTCAAGTATTAAGTCAGGAGAGTTATTCTGGTAACAATAAGTTTAGTCATAACTCTAACCATAACCATAACCATTAACACTGTCCTCCAGCCTATACCCTAACCCTAACCTTTGATCTAACCGTGACACTAATCCTAACCTCAAATCTAACCTTAGCCTTAATCCTACCCCTAGATCTATCTATAACCCAAACTCTAGATATAACCATAACTTTAACTTTATATTTAACCTTAATCCTAACCTGGGGAGCTCTGGTGGCATAGTGCCTAAGGCATTTGACTGCTAACCAGAAGGCTGGTGGTTCAAACCCACCAGCCACTCCTCGGAAGGCTAATACTAACCTGGGGAGCTCTGGTGGCATAGTGCCTAAGGCATTT
>NW_006921626.1:14315424-14315988 GCF_000298275.1 Orycteropus afer afer | reverse complement strand
TAGTGATACTGCCTCGGAAACCCAAGGAGGGGTCGCTATGAGTCGGGTTTGACTCGACGGCACATAACAACAACAACAACAACCTTAACTATAGACCTAACCCTAATCCTAAACCTAATCTCAACCCTAATGCTAATCCTAACACTAGGCCTAATCCTAACCTGAAATTTAAAGCCAAACACTAACCCTAACCCCAACCCTAACCATAGATCTAACCATAACCATAGTCCTAGATCTAACCCTAAAGTATGATCTAACCCTAACCCTAACTCTAGATTTTAACCTAATTCTAACAGTAACCCTAACCTTATATATTCCATGTAAAATGGAAAACTTATTTGTTTTGTAAACTTTCACCCAAATCACAATTAAAAAGTAAAAAAAAAAAAAAAAATCATAAAAAAGACCAGACTTACTGCTCTTATAGTGACTTAGGGAACCCCCAAGACTGTGGTCCTTAAATATTGCAAAAATGGCAAGGAGGCCACATGTTCTGACCTCCTCTAACCCTCCAAGAGGAAGACAGGATTACCAGCAGTAACCCAAGGCCTATTCCTGCCAGGC
>NW_006921626.1:14253129-14315084 GCF_000298275.1 Orycteropus afer afer | reverse complement strand
AACCTCCCAGAACATTGTATTGTGCCACACCCAACAGAAATACTCCAGGTGGACAACTTCAGCAATCAGGAGCTCCTCAGTTGCTCATAGAAAATCCCACCTTGGAGTTTACAAAAACTTATGGGTAGAAAAGCCACACTAAGTAATTTACTACACTGCAAATATCCTTCAAGCCTGGAACCAAACCCACACCAGAATCAATTTTCAGCCAAACAGTAGACATGCCTATAAAGTAAACAATAATGCCAAGGAGGAACATATTCCTCAAAACAATCAACTATACAAGACCAAAAAGGCAGCTGTTGTTGTTATGTGCCGTTGAGTCAGCCCCGACTCAGAGGGACCCCTCCTTGGGTTGCCGAGGCAGTATCAATAAGGAAGTAGATTGCCCAACCTTCCTTCCGAGGAGTGGCTGGTGGGTTAGAACTGCCAGCCTTCTGGTTAGTAGTCAAGTGCCTTAGGCACTATGCTACCAGAGCTCCTAAAGAGGCAGCAGTTGCCCAAAAACAAAGTTCAGAAGCTAGGAAAGGGCAGAAAAGAAGGATGAATAGAAAAGCAGGGAACACAAGGAGGAAGTGGGTAGAGTGCTGTAACATTGTGGGGTTACAAACAATGTCAAAAAACAAAATGTGTATAAATTGTTGAATGAAAATTAATTTGCTTTGTAAATTTTCACCCAAACCATAATAATAAGTTCCCCAAAAGAGCTAACCTTAACCCTATCTCTAGCCCTTGCTCTAGCCCTACCACTAATTCTACCTCTAGCCCTAACCCTACCCCTAGATATAGCCCAATACATATTCAACCCCTAAATCTAATTTGTACCCTAATCCTAACCCTGACCCAAACCCTCACCCTAAACATAATTATAACCCTAAACCTAATTTTAAACCAAACTTTAGATCTAATCCTAAGGTTAACTCTAACCCTAACATTTACTCTACTTGTAACCTAATCCTAACCCTATCCCTAACTCTAACCCTAATCCTAGATCTAATCCTAACCCTAACCCTTAACCTAAATTTACCCTTAACTCTAACCTTTACCTTAGATCTAACCCTAACCCTAACCCTAATACTAAATCTAAAACTTGGAGCTCTGGTAAGACACTTGCCTGCTAAGCAGACTGCTGGCGGTTCAAACCCACCAGCCACTCCTCAGAAGGAAGGTTGGGCAATCCCACTTCTGTAGTGATACTGCCTTGGAAACCCAAGGAGGGGTCGCTATGAGTCGGGTTTGACTCAACGGCACATAACAACAGCAACAAACCATAACCTATTCCTAACCCTTATACTTTATCTGACACTAAACCTAACTCTTATCTAAACTCTGTACCTAACCTTAACCCCTATTCAAAGCTTAGATCTAAATCTAATCCTAACCCACACCCTTGATCTAACCCAAACTTGAACTCTAACCCTCACATCTAACACTAATGCTAACCTTTAATCTTAACCCTAACTCTAGAACTAAATATAAACCAAACCCTGTTTCTAACTTTAGATCTAACCCTAAACCTAACCCAAACCTTAATGCAAAATTATTTCTTTCCCTAACCCTAGATCTAACACTATGACTCTACTCTAACACTGTACCCTAGATGTAAACTTAATTCTAACTCTATCCATAACCCCAACCATAACCTTAACTCTAGATCTATCTCTAACTCTAAATCTTAACCCTAAACCTAAATATAATCTTAACCTTAACTCTAAATAAAAAGGAGGTAGAATTAGACTAGTACTAGAAAGTAAGCTAGCAAGTAAGTACTAGCTAGTAAGCTCACCACTCATCTGTCAGTTTGTCATACTGGTGGCTTGCATGCTGCTGAGGCTGGAGGCTGACACCGGTATTTCAAATACCAGCAGGGTCACCCATGGTGTACATATTTCAGCAGAGCTTCCAAACTAAGACAGACTGGGAAAAAGGAAGGGGCCATTTCCTTCTGAAAAAATTGGCCAGTGTGGTAGTTATGTTTGTGTGTCAACTTGGCTGGGCCTGGTTGAGTGGCTGGGCAGCTGGTGGTAGTGATTCCCCATGATGAGACTGGCAATCAACTCCATGGTGGGATCTACCACAAACAGCTGAGTAGCTGCCTTTGGGATGTGGTCTGCTTCTGTGTATAAGGAGAAACCTTGGGAATGGTCTCTAGCATATGGCCTGCTTGGACCCTGCATGCAGCCATGTTGTTGCTCAGCAGCCTGCTATGCTCTGCCAACCTTGGGACTTACAATGGACTTAAGTTAATGGCCTGCCGTGTGGTTTTATAACATCAGGACTGTGCCTTTTTACTTGTCAACCGTGGGGCTTCTCAGCTTCAGCAGCCAGCAGCTGTCTGAGTGAAGAAATGCCTCTAGCTCCAGGGGCCGGGAGCACGAGGCAGAGCTGGACCCCAAGGCAGAGCTAGCCCCTAGAGCCTGGTACTTTGAACTTGAACTTTAAATCTCCAAATAGTAAGAGGATAAACTCCTGTTTGTTAAGGCCATCCCATTTGTGGTATATTCTTGTCAGAGTAGCACTAGGTAACCAAAACAGAATCTGGTACTGAGAGAATGGGGTGCTGCTCTGACAGATACCTAAAATGTGGAAACAGGAGTGGAGTGCGTCCTTGACCCGAGACCCTGGCAGAGAGACCCGGGCTTATAGCATGACAGGCGGCAGGACAGACAGCAAGAGACCGGCATGAGAGATGGCAGGAGCAGAGCTGAGAGAACCAGCATGAAACAGCAACAGCCTTAGTAGCCCACAGAGGAGAAAGCCAGGTGCCATAGGGTAGATGGCTTCCTGGCAGAGTGGGTTGTCTTCAGGCATTAATTGGTAGAGAAGACTGGCATAAAATGGAGTGGCAGTTTGGCTGGCCCACAGAGCAAGAAAGCCAAGTGTCTTTTGGGCAGAAAGATTTCTGGCGGAGTGGGTTGCCCTCGGGCATTAACTGGCAGAAGCAGAGAGACCAAGGAAACAGAAGCAGAGCTGCCTCTGCCTTAAGGGTAGGACCATGGTCTTTGGGGGTGAAATAATCACAGCCCTCTAGGTTTCAAAGAGCCAGACCTTCACCAACTTGGTTCTGGAATGTGGGGTGGCTCGTTCATGTGAGCCAGTGGGATGGAGCCATAGCCACTGCCCAAGAGTGAGGGGCAGGGCTGCCATGCCCAAGAGGGAGAGGAATGGGGCCACCAGGCCAAGGGGGTGAGGTCGCCATTTAGGAATTAGGGGACTGGAGCCACCCAGTGAAGGAGACCTGTACAGCCAGTGAAAACCTTATGAATACCAGTGAAACACTGTCTGATATATTACTGGAAAACTTTATGAATAGCCCTGAAACATTGTCTGGTATAGTGCCAGAAGATGAGCCCCTCAGGTTGGAAGGGACTCAAAATATGACTGGGGAAGAACTTCCTCCTCAAAATAGAGTCAACCTTAATGACAAGGATGAAGTAAAGCTTTCAGGACCTTTATTTGCTGATGGGGTATGGCTCAACTTGAGGAGAAACAATTGCAAACATCCATTAATAATCAGAACATGGAATGTATGAAGTATGAATCTGGAAAAATTGGACGTTGTCAAAAATGAAATGGAACACATAAAGATCAATATCCTATGTGTTAATGAGCTAAAATGGACTGGTTTTGGCCATTTTGAATCAGACAACCACATGATCTACTATGCCAGGAATGAGAAATTGAAGAGGAATGGCGTGACATTCATCATCACAAAGAATGTTTCAAGATCTATCCTGAAGTACAATGTTGTCAGTGATAGGATAATAGTGATACATCTACAAGGAAGACCAGTTAATACTAATATTATTCAAATTTACACACCAACTGCCAAAGCCAAAGATGAGGAAATTGAAGATTTTTACCAACTTCTGCAGTCTGAAATTGACCAAACATGCAACCAAGATGTATTATCACTGGTGATTGGAATGTGAATGTTGGAAAGAGAAGAATCATCGGTATTGGAAAATATGGCTTTGGTGATAGAAGTAATGCCAGAGATCACACGATACAGTTTTGCAAGACCAAT
This sequence comes from Orycteropus afer afer, assembly GCF_000298275.1. NCBI lineage: Eukaryota > Metazoa > Chordata > Mammalia > Tubulidentata > Orycteropodidae > Orycteropus > Orycteropus afer. The sequence goes on along the minus strand of NW_006921626.1, from coordinate 14,311,057 downwards.
GACTAATTCATTGCAAATACCTTTTTTTCAACAACATATATAGTGGCTATACGTGTGGACCTCTTCAGATGGAATACACAGGAAACTGATCGACTATATCTGTACAAAGAGGCGATGGAGAAGTTCAATATCTTCAGTCAAAACAAGAGCTGACTGCAGAACAGACCATCAATTGCTCAAAGGAAATTTCAAGTTGAAGCTGAAGACAATTTAAACAAGTCCATGAGAGCTAAAATATGACCTTGATTAAATCTCACCTGAATTTAGAGACCATCTGAACAATAGATTTGACACTTTAAACACCAATGACCAAAAATCAGACAAGCTATGGGTTGACATCAAGAACATCATACATGAAGAAAACAAAGGTCATTAAAAAGACAGGAAAGGAAGAAAAGACCAAAATAGATGTCAGAATTGACTCTGAAACTTGCTCTTGAACAGAGAATAGCTAAAGCAAAAGGAAGGAATGAGATAAAAGAGCTGAACAGAAGATTTCAAAGGGCAGCTCGAGAAGATAAAGCAAAGTATTATAATGAAATGTGCAAAGACCTAGAGTTAGAAAACAAAAAGAGAGAGCACACTCAGCATTTCTCAAGCTGAAAGAACTGAAGGAAAAATTCAAGCCTCTAGTTGCAATATGGAAGGATTCTATGGGCAAAATATTGAATGATGCAAGAAGCATCAAAAGAAAATCAAAGGAATACAGATCATTGTACCAAAAAGAATTTGCCAATGTTTAACTATTTCAGGAGGAAGCATATGATCAAGAACCAACAGTATAGAAGAAAGAAGTCAAAGCTGCACTGAAGGAACTGATGAAAAACAAGGCTCCAGGAATTTACATAATACTCATTGAGATCTTTCAACAAACTGATGCCACTCTGGTAACACTTACTTATCTATTCCACACAATTTGGAAGACAGCTATCTGGTCAACTCACTGGAAGAGAACCATATTTGTGCCCATTGCAAAGACAGGTGATCCAACAGAATGTAGAAATTATCAAACAATATCATTAATATCAGAAGCTCCAGTGGCGTAGTGCCTAAGGCATTTGACTGCTAACCAGAAGGCTGGCAGTTCAAACCCATCAGCCACTCCTCGGAAGGAAGGTTGGGCAATCTACTTCCATAGGGATACCACCTCAGACACCAGAGGAGGGGTCGCTATGAGTCGGATCTGACTCCACGGCAGTGCACTTGGTTTTTTGGTTATCATTAATATCAACACAAGTAAAATTTTGCTGGAGATAATTCAAAAACAGTTGCAGTAGTATATTGACAGGGAACTTCCAGAAATACAAGCTGGATTCAGAAGAGGACGTGGAACAAGGGATACCATTGATGATGTCAGATGGATCTTGGCTTAAAGCAAAAAATACCAGAAAGATGTTTATTTGCATTTTATTGACTACGCAAAGGCATTTGACTGTGTGGATCATAACAAATTATGGATAACATTGCAAAGAATGGGAATTCTAGAACACTTAGTTGTGCTCATGAGGTTGTTGTTGGAGCAGACCAGGGAGATACTGCAGATACTGCATAATTTAAAATCAAGAAAGGTACATGTCAGGGTTGCATCCTTTCACCATACTTATTCTCTGCATGCTAAGCAAATAATTGTTGAAGCTGGACTACATGAAGAAGAACGTGGCATGAGGAGTGGAGGAAGACTCATTTACAACTTGCGATATTCAGATAACAACATTGCTTGCTGAAAGTGAAGATGACTTCAAGCACATACTCATGATGATCAAAGACTGCAGTGTTCAGTATGGTTTATACCTCAACATAAAGAAAACAAAAAATCCTAACAACTGGACTAATAAACAGCATCATGATAAATGGAGAACAGATTGAAGTTGTCAGGGATATCATTTTACTTGGATACACAATCAACAACCATGGAAGCAACAATCAAGAAATCAGAGGAGGTGTTGCACTGGGCAAATCTGCTGCAAAAGACCTCTTTGAAATATTAAGCAAAGATGCCACTTTGAAGACTGAGGTGCACCTAATTCAAACCATGGCATTTTGAATCACCTCAATAGTACGTGAAAGCTGGACAAAGAATAAGGAAGACCGAAGAAGAGTTGAAGCCTTTGAACTGTGGTGTTGGCCAAGAATACTAATTACCACGGACTGCCAGAAGATCGAACAAATCTGTCGCTGAAAAAGTGTAGCCGGAATGTTCCTTGGAAGCCAGAATGGTCAGATTTTGTCCCAACTCCTTTGGTCATGTGGTCAGAAGGGACCATGCCCAGGAGAAGGATATCATGCTAGGTAAAATTTAGGGTCAGCGAAAAACGGGAAGACCCTCAAAGAGATGCACTGACACAGTGGCTGCAACAATGGGCTCAAGCATAGCAAGGATTGAGAGGATGACACAAGACGCAAGATGGGGTTGTGTTTTGTTCTGTTGTACAAAGGGTCGCTAAGAGCCGAGCCGACTCAATAGCACCTAAAAACAACAGCAACTAAGCTTTCCTAGAGGACGATACGATTAAAGGGGAGGCGATTGATCCTTCAAAGAGCAACTAAGCCAAATCATCACTCTTCTCGCTGGCAACCAAGGAAACAACTCTTCGGACTCCACGGAGGCCCCGCCCCCCGCGACCCGCAGAGGGCGCGCGGATGCCGCCGGCCCCGCCCCGTGAGCGCAGGCGCCTGTAGCGTTCCCGCGGCCAGGCATCAGCAATCTATCCGGGAGCGCCGGGTGGTCGTCTTGGCGTGTTAGGTGGCGGCAGCGGGTTTGGGAGTTGGGGGCGCCTGCTTGGGAAACCCGGCGGGCGCGTGCGGGGCAGGCGAGGCGGCGGTACCCCGCGGCGGTAGCGTGTTTTCAGATTGCGGCGTCTGGCTCCAGGAGCTGCAGTGGCAAAAGGAGGAGGATGGCGGAGTCCTCGGAAAAGCTCTACCGGGCTGAGTACGCCAAGAGTGGGCGCGCCTCTTGCAAGAAATGCAAGGAAAACATCCCGAAGGACTCGCTCCGGATGGCCATCATGGTGCAGGTGCGCGCGGGGAGGCCTAGAGCCCTAGCGTCCTTCGCGGTCCCGGGAGGCGCGGGCCTCATTGTACCGAGTGGAGGCGAGTGCCAGGCGCAGCCCCTCCTTCGGGATCGCAGACAACCCCCCGCTCTGTTGCCTGTCTTGTTAACTATTGAAGGGAAGGGTTGAGGGGAAGATTTAGGGTAGACAACATGACCGGAGGAGCGGGCTGGTGCTAGGCCTGCCGAGCTGCATGCTGGGGCCTGTGCTAGTTGCGCCTGCTGTTGCTTGTCTGCTGTGTGGCCCACCTGGGGACCTTCCCGGACGATTTTGCTGATCTTGCAGCAAAATTCGGGCAATCTGAAATTGGTGGTATCTTTTGCTTTTTAAAATGGAGTCTCTTGCAACCTATTTAAAGGAGCTCTGGTGGCCTAGTGCCTAAGACATTTGACTGCTAACCATATTGACGGTTCAAACCCACCAGCCACTCCGCGAAAGGAAGACTGGACAGTCTACGTCCCTAAAGATTTACCGCCTCGGAAACCCAAAGGGGGTGGCTATGAGTCGGAATCCACTCGATGGCAGTGAATTTGGTTTTTTTTGGTTGATAACCCTCTTTTGGGGTGGAGGAGTTCTTGTATATATTTTTGCTGTTCGCCTCCGGGGAAAAAGAGGCAGGATTTTGAGAAGCTAGTCAGATTTTTTAAGTACACCTTATTTTTTAAAGCAGTTTTAGATTTCCGGAAATACTGAACAGACTAGAGAGGTCTGTGTCCTCTCTTCCCGCTGCACACTGTTTTCCGTTATTACCATCTTGAAATAGTGTGGTACATTTGTTACAGGTGATGAACCAAGGTTGATAAATTATTATTAACTAAATTCTACAGTTTACATTAGAGTTCATTCTTTGTGTTTTGACAAATGCATAGTCATGTGTTCACCATTACAGTATACAGAATAATTTCACTTAATAAAAATGCTTTGTGCTCCACCTATTCATCCCTCCTTGAGACTCCTGGCAGCCACTTTTTGCTCTCCTAACATATAAGCTTGATTTTTCCAGAATGTCACATGGTTAGAATCAAACAGTAGTATATAGATAGAGTTTTCAGACTGGAAGCTGGCCTGATTTTGACCTACCTTGTTCTGGAAGATTTTTGTCCTACATTGATGATGGCTGCTGGCATGGAAGGGTTTTTTTGAAACCTATTTTTGGCTATCATTTCAGTGCCTGCTCACCCTCATTCTTGAATCTTAATTATGCAGAACTGTGCAAGTGGGTGTCATATCTGTACAGTGCACTCACTTTGGGCCTAATTTGTTTCAAAATAACATTTTCCCCAAACTTTCCAGGGTCACAGATGTTTTCTTGAATTTACAGCTGTTACGAGTTGAGGGCTCTGAGGGTTGGTCATCTGAGCTTTTTGACCAGTTGGGGATTGCAACTGGGTGTTGGGAGTTTCACTGGGAGTTGGGGTGTTGGAGTGTACTGTGTGGTGGTGGTGGTGGTAGGGTTCCTGCCTCCTTCACCTTCCAGTTTGATAATTCAGGTTCTCACCTACCCTGGTCCTCCCCACTTCCCACTTCAAGCTGTTTCTTACCCAAGCTTAATGCTGATTGTCAAGGTAACTTCATTTTCCTTCATGGCAATGAGACAGGAATATGATAGCCCTCAATGAGTTTTCAGGAGTTACGGTATAAAGCAGAACCTTGGTGGTGCAGTGGTTAAGTGCTTGGCTGTTAACCGAAAGATATGGCAGTTTGCTTCTGTAAAGATTTACAGCCATTTAAACTGTATGAGGCAGTTCTGTTCTGTCCTGTAGGGTCCCTATGAGTCAGAATCGACTGAAGGTCAGTGGGTTGGTTGGGGTAGAGGGGGGGAAGATAATATACATATAAGGAGTGGGTACCAAGTTGCAGCTTATTTCATGTCATGGCAGGTACTGAAATTGTTATCTTGGCAGCCTTGGGGCCTACCTAGCTCATGTACTTATTCATTCAGTATTGAGTACCTGTTAAGGTCCAGGCACTGTGTTAGGTGCTGGGGACACAAAGACATGCTCTGCCCTTGGCAGCTTCCAGTCGGTTAAAAGGGAAGATGACTGGTAAGCAAACATTGGTACCCAGGGGTGCCGAGCATCAGACATTGTGTGCTCTGGAGAGGAGGCCATGAGTTGAAGCCAAGTGTGGGAGCTTGAGTAGGAGTCATTATTTACATAAGCGGGTTGCAGGAATGAAGATAGAGAAGTAGACTGAGCCTGCAGTTTAAAGAACCATGTCACCCACTAAGGGGTTTTGAGGGGCACATTGGTAGTTCACTGGTAGAATTCTTGCTTCCTGTAGGAAGACCCAGGTTCTGTTCACAGCCCGTGTACTTCATGTGAGCCACCACTGTGATAACTTGCATGTTGCTGTACTGCTGGAAACCATGCCACTGGTATTTGGAAATCGACTCCACGATAGTGGGTTTGATTTGGTTTTTGGTTTTGCTCTTATGAAGTTCCGCCTCCTAGTGCAGTAGTTCTGTAGTTCTGAACCTAGGGTCTGTGAGATGGTGGCTAGAACTCAAAGAAGTCCATGAATTTGGATAGGAAAAAATTTCCATGTCTGTTTTCATTAACCTCTAGATGAAATTCAGTGTTTCCCCCAAATATGAATGTAAACAGCAAAGTAAAGACATATTAACAGTACTTGTGATTTTGTTACCAATAGTAATTGTGGATATTTAATATCACATTATAGTCATTGATTTCTCAAATTATCATTTACACTCATCACTACTTCAAAATTGCAGTAGTTATTAAGTCGGGTAGTAGATGTTGTTATTTAATGCTTTAAAGCATTTAAGCCAATTTCAAGCATGGGTTAATGTATCCCACAATTACTTTCTAAATGTTTTGATAATTACCTCAATATAGTTGAATTTTTTTATGCATTTTAAGACATTATTCTGACAAAGGGATCCCCACAGACTTCACCAGGGGCCCAAGTGGGAAACCTGTCGCCATCAAGTCGATTTCGACTCAGACCCTGTAGAACAGAGTAGAATTGCCCCCATAGAGTTTCCAAGGGGATAATCTTTTAGGCAAACAGACTGTCACATCTTTCTCCTGTGGAGTAGCTGGTGAATTCCAATAGCCAGCCTTTGGATTGGCAGCCGAGCGCTAAACCACTGCACCACCAGAAGGACAGAAAGAAAACTAAGTACAGCCCCTGTGTTGAGACAAGCCTGTTGCTGTTGGGGAAGAGAGCAGGGTTGCCTGGGGAATCTGCGATGGAGCCCTGGTAGCATAGTGCCTAAGGCACTTGACTGTTAACTAGAAGGCTGGCGGTTCAAACCCACCAGCCACTCCTCGGAAGGAAGGTTGGGCAATCCTACTTCCGTAGTGATACTGCCTCGGAAACCCAAGGAGGGGTCGCTATGAGTCGGGGCCGACTGTGAGTCGGGGCCGACTGTGAGTCGGGGCCTCTCGACTCGACGGCAAATAACAACAACTACTACTGAAGAAACTGTGTGTGAATTGCTGCTCTGTGCTAGATAAAGTTTAACTTTCTGGGCCTCATTTGGCATACTTGGTGGTGAAATAAATTCCCCATTAAAAGTGTGGTTTTTCTGTAGTCATAATTAGAGATGGATTTGAGTTTTAATTCTGTAATGTAAGTAAAGTTGGTCTTGTAGCTGAGCTGTTGTTTTTGTTATGTGCCCTGGAGTCAGACCTGACTCACAGCAGACCACTCCTTGGCGGTATCACTATGGAAGTAGATTGCCCAAGGCCAAAAAGAAAGAAGCCATTCTTCTCCGAACTTGGCTATAAATACGCTATTTTACATTTGTATAGGAGGATTGTTCTCTTAAGTATTGAAATACCTGATACTTTAGCTGTCATGCCTCAGGCAGTCCCTTGAGGCAGTCCCAGGGGACTTGGCCTTCCTGCATTAGAATTTTAAGGGGCTAGGGTGAATCTCCCTGTTCTGTCCCACACAATTAGTTGCTGTTGATTCTGACTCATGGTAACCCCACATATGTCAGAGTAGAACTGTGCGCTGTGGGGTTTTCAGTGGCTGATTTTTAAGAAGTAGAGCCCAGGTGCCTCCCAGGTAGTCTCAGACCCCCTACCTTTTGGGCTGCTGGTTAAATGTTTGTACCACTCAGGGACTCCTGAGTGTGCATTGAACATATACACATATATCTACTATAATCAAGTCGGGAGCTCTGGTAGCATAGTGGCTAAGACACTTGCCTGCTAACCATTCGGCTGGCAGTGGAAACCCAAGGAGGGGTCGCTATGAGTCAGCGGCATGTAACAACAATAATCAAGTTGATTCCAAGGTTGTAAATCTTTATGGAAGCAGACTGCCTTATCTTTCTCCCACAGAGCAGCTGGTAGGTTCCAACCACCCTTTTGGTTAGCAGCCAAGTGCTTAACCACTGTACCACCAGAGCTCCTTATAACATGCATTCTAGATAGGCTATATTTGGGCAGCACCTAGATATCCCAGCACTGTGCCAGTAGTTGGGGACATGACACTTCAGACCAAGATATTAGAGGCCAGACCAAAGTTGTTGGGGTGAGTGTGTGTTAAGCCATGTGTCTGTCTAGCTAGGGCAGAGCCATGGAACCACGTTCCCTCATTTGGTGGCATAGTGCCTAAGACATTTGACTGCTAACCAGAAGGCTGACAGTTCAAACCCACCAGCCACTCCTCGGAAGGAAGATTGGGCAATTTACTTCCGTAGTGATACTGCCTCCGAAACCCAAGGAGGGGTCACTGTGAGTCGAATTGACTTGACGGCAGTGAGTTTGGTATTTTTTCTTTCTTTCTTTTCTTGGTTTAACCTGAGCAGAGACAAGGGTGTTACAGCTGGGGAGATCTGGTGGGAAAAAGGTGAGTTGACACTCAGGAATGTCATTTGGTATCTGGTTTGGGGGAATTAACTTCTGTTAGCTGGTTTGGAGGAAGTGTCTTTTCCTCAGTGAGAATTCCCCCATCCTTCCTTCCTTCCTGGCAAACTTGAGATGGTTCGGTAACCACTCATTGAATGAATGCCCTCTGGAGCAGGTAATGTTGGATGCTAGCAAAACTCCCTCAGAGAGCATGTGACCTACTGTAGGACACAGGCATTGATCAAGTAATCACAGAAATGTGTCATTCTTATCTGTGGTGAGGGAGGAGAGGAGGGACCATAAGAGGACCTAAGAAAGAGATTTTTCCTCTGAACTGCGTGGGAGTGAGGACCATTCCAAACAGGGAACAGCTGATGCTACTGCAGACCCAGGTGGCTGGTTGATGCTGGTAAGTCTTTATAGTGCCACGGCCTTAACTGACATTTTAATATGTTATATCCAGAAAAAGGCCACTCACATTGGGAGAGGGGGAGTTGGGATACCTTGCCATTGCTTTTATTTTTTAGTCCCCCTCCTGAATATTTCACCCATCCCCACAACTTCATCTTAAAAGTTCTGAATAGTATTTATTAATACTGTTTTAATATATATGCATGACATTTAGTTTTATGCTTTGGAAAAGCAGATGTGAGGCGGGGAGGCCTCCTTCCGTTAGAGCAGTTTGTGTATTTTTAAGTATATTGTGAGGTCCTTCTTCCTGCCTCCAGGCAGTGGGGTGCAAAGAGCTGTGTTACCAGATTCAGATTCTGTCTGAATGACCCCGAGGCAAAGTTGTCCAACCCAGTTGTCTCCACCTGTGAAGTGGAGGTAGTGATTCCCTGTGTTGGTTGTAACTGGCTTGTGAAGGATACCAGATCAAACAAACAAAAAACCCTGCTGCTGTCAAGTCTACTCCAACTCAGGGTGATCTTGTTACAGACTGGGTTCAGAAATAATGGCTAGAAAGTCATCTGTAGCTCAGAGAGAAATTTAATAATAGACTAGTAACATTGCAAGGTAGAGACACATGGGGCTAGAGGTAACACCATGTGTGTCTCCCCGAGCCTTACAGGCTAGGGGTTTTTATAGTAGATTTTTTAAGACCATGGTTTGATTTCAAAAGATCTTGTGCAGGCAGGTGTTCATAAAATCCTGACGCTTGTGTGAAGGTCAGAAAGCAGAACAAGGTTGTGATAAATTCCTCAGCTTCCTCAGGCTATGAGCAGTCTGCTGTTTGCCTTTGGTTCAAGTCTTGGTCTTGGATTGGCTATCTTAGTTCATGAAGTAACAAAGGAGTGTGCAGGTTCCAAAACTGGTTAACACTAGCCATAGATAGTGGGCTGGAAGACATCTCAAGAATGGCCTGTTATTAGGAAGGGTCATTTAAGTAGTAAATTTATATTTGCATTCATTATTTCTTTTGCAGTGTCTCTTCTTTAGTGTCATGATCTAAGGAATGCAGTTGTCCTGTCCTGTGAGCTGTTCCTGTCTTGGTTTTATGATTTTAGGAATGTGGTTGCAGGGGCAGGATTCTTGTATGATTATGGCTGCAAGTAGCAGAGTAAGGCAGTGTTTAAATTGAACAAGATTAATATGGAACTCAGGTTAGAACACATATTCATCTCGGACGGCTTTTCTGAGCTGCGCTGGGATGACCAGCAAAAAATGAAGAAGATTGCAGAGGCTGGAGTAGTAACTGCTGCCAGAGTGCAAGCTAGGCCAGCTGCATTGTTCACCACCACCATCCCCCACTCCCAGGAGGCCTTGCCCGAGAAAGGCAAGAGAAAGTTTTCCCTTCATCTCTCACACTAGTATGTAGAGAACACCTCATTGATGCAGATTAGAAATTCTAATCTGTCTATATTATTACAATCTCATATATTACAGAGTAGAATTTCTCCATAGGGGTTTTTTGGCTGTTAATCTTTATGGAAGCAGATTGTCAGGCCTGTCTTCCGTGGCACTGCTGGGTGGGTTCATGCCACCAACCTTTAGCTTAACAGTTGAGTGCAGGCCATTTGCATCATCCAGAGACCAGTAAATGCCTCTGTCACTGCCTAGGAGTGAACCTGATGCTATCTTACTGAAAAGTCTAGTATTGTTAAATCAGTACCAATCTTGAGTGTGAAACAGAGGAAGGGAAATGACCTTTCTTTCCTATGTGGCTGGGCTTCCAAGTTCCTATACCTGATAAATGGTGCTCAATAGAGGTCAGTGAGTGAACTGGCAGGTCCAGCTGTAGAGGAAGGGGGAGTGTTGCCTCCTCTCTGGCCCACTTCCCCTGCCCTGCTCTCTTTCATTCTCCCCTCATGGAAATCAATTCATTCCACCAGTGTGGCTGCTAGGAGCTTGACATTTTGTCTGACACATTTTTTTTCTGCCTTGCTCATTATCTGGGACTTGTTCCTCATTATTCTTGACTGCAAAGGCACTTAAAGAGCACTTTCTGGGCCACAGAGGCCCTTTGAGTCCAGCTGTCTAGCCATTCCCTATAGCTGTGGTAGTATCTTGGCATGGGATGAGATGTCTTATGTGCATGTCCCTACACCATGAAGTAAGTCATGTCATTGAAATATAACAGTGTGTGATTAAAAGGGACATAGGCAGAGAGCTCTGTTGTCTAAGATGCCACCATCCCTTCTGCTGTTTCATGTCCTGACAGACTGAGATGAGGAAAAGCAGCCAACAATTGTCTAAGCTGTGTAGGAAGAACTGGAGAAGGAATACGGAACCAAGGGTGCCGTTCCTCATGCATTTACAACTTTACCTGTGACGTAGAGAGATTGTAGGCAGGGTGGTTCTCATTTTGCAGATAAAACAAAGATTTAGTAGGTCACTGGCTGCTGAGGACTATGGTTGATAACTGCTCATTTGCTTCCCTCTGGTTCGCTTCTAGTCACCCTTGTTTGATGGGAAAGTCCCACACTGGTACCACTTCTCCTGCTTCTGGAAGGTCGGCCATTCCCTCCCACACCCGGATGTGGACGTAGACGGCTTTTCCGAGCTGCGCTGGGATGACCAGCAAAAAGTCAAGAAGACCGCAGAGGCTGGAGTAGTGACTACTGGTGAGTACAAGCCAGACCGGCTGCAGTGTTCATCCCTGCTTCCAGGAGGCCTTGCCTTAGAGAGGAAGGAGAAAGTTTTCTCTTCATCTCTCACACAAGTATGTGGAGAACGCCTTCCCAGATGCTTGAAATGAGCCCTTTACATTTTAAAAAGTCAGTTTTTCATCACCTTTTTGAAGGAATTCTTCTAAGGCTACATGATCATTTTTCCACCTAACTATAATTGGTAATGGTGTTTTCCTGACTCCTGGGCATCTGTGGGAACATTGTCATCGTACCACATGGCCATTTGTGCCTGTGCTAAACTGTATTTTCTCTGCCTGCTCTTCTTGCAATTGTCTATCTGTTTGCCTCCAGCTGCTTCTGATCTGCTGGAGACTGAGAAACCAGTAACACAGCTAAGAATTGTGAATAGAGATAAGAGTAAGTTTGGCAAGATAGAGTCCAGAGGGTGAATGTGTCAGTTTTACCAGAGGAAGGATGTAATAAAAATGTTTTGTTCTGGGATCTTTACCCCTTTTGTGTTCCATATATTAGAGATTGTCAGTTTAGAAAGCTAATAGTTGTAACTTATGTAGTAGTAATTTTTTTTAACACAAAAGTCATAATTTTGCTGAAAATATGTCTTTTTTGGTGAAACCATTTTAAGCCCGAAAGTTAAGATACTACCCACTAGTTGTCCAGAGATTTTTCCTCTGAAGAGTGTAAGTTAACGTCTTTTCAGACATACAAAAAGTTTAATCCCCATATCATCCAAAGATAATTATTATTAACATTATGGGGTGTCTCCTTAACAAAATTGTTTTCTATACAACTGATTCACCTGTATGCATGTGATGCTTTTTCATTCCTGTTAAAATGGAATCCTGTCCTACATGTTACTTTCCACATTTACTAATATTTACTCTTCATGATAAAAGTTACAGGTTTTCATTATTTTTAATAGCTGCATATAGGTGGTCCTCAACTAAGGACACGGTTGACTGTGGTAGTTCAGTTCATGTGTCCACTTGGCTGGGGTTGGTTGAGTGGCTAGGCAGCTGGTGGTAGTTATTCCCTGTGATGAGATTGGCAATCAACTCCATGGTGGGATCTACCACAAGCAGCTGAGTAGCTGCCTTTGGGATGTGGTCTGCTTCCTGTATATAAGGAGAAGCTTTGGGAATGGTCTCTAACCTATGGCATGCTTGGACTCTACATGTAGCCATGTTGTTCAGCAGCCTGCTATGCTCTGCCAACCTTGGGACTTACAATGGACTTAAGTTAATGGCCTGTGTGTGGTTTGCTAATATTGGGACTGTGCTTTTTTACTTGTCAGCCTTGGGGCTTCTCAGCCTCAGCAGCCAGCAGCTGTCTGAGTGAAGAAATGCTTCTAGCTCCAGTGGGCCAGGAACATGAGGCAGAGTTGGACCCCAAGGTTGAGGGGCTTTCACCCAGCCCCTAGAGCGTGGCACTTTGAACTTGGACTTAAAGCCTCCAAATTGTAAGAATAAACTCCTGTTTGTTAAGGCTACATCCCTGCACTAGGTAACCAGAACAGTTGAGTTATGAGAAACAACACTTAAGACCGTCTGTGTTTTCGGGTGTTTTTTTTTTTTTTGGTTCACCTTTTCATTAGTAATATTACATACAGTATGTATGTGCTACATATAGTGTTGCAGCACATAATTTGCTGATGTTATGGTTCTCAGATGTCCATTGTTAAGATTTGCTACTCTCAAAACATGCCATATAGCAAGTAATAATGAAAACTACCAAAATAAAAGGTATCCTGCTTACGTCAGAACCGACTTAGAACGGAATCGTCAGAATGGAACCCCATCATAACTTGAGAACTACCTGTAGTATATGCATTTGTTGAGGATTTGCTGAATTTCATGTAGTGTTCTAAGCATTTGACATAAATTTGATTGAGTTTTTCTAAAAGCTTTTTATTGGTTTTTACCCATGAGGAAACTGAGGCACAGACCATTTGGCTGAATTATACATAAAGCTGCTGTTGCAAACTTCTTGTACATAATTGGGCACGTGCTCAGTTACTTCTTTAATTCCAAGGAATGGAATTGCCATTTTAAAAAGTAAATAGTTTAAAGGCCTTCTATGTGTGTGCCCAGACCTACCTCGGGAGAAAGGCCTAGTGATCTACTGCCAAAAAGTCAGCCATTTGCAAACCCTGTGGAGCACAATTCTACTCTGACACATATGGGGTCGCCATGAGTTAGAGTTGAGTTGACAGCAACTGGTTTGGCTTTTGGTATGTGTGTGCCAACTCATTTCTCTACTTCCACACCATCTGCAGGTAGTTAACATCTTTCTTATTTTGCTCCTGATCAAGTGGAACATTTTGTCATGTGTTCGTTGGTCATTTGTGCTACTTTCATTCTTGTCTGTATCCTTGCTTCATTTTTCTATTGGGGTGTTTTGTCTTTTGCTTAATGAAATGTGAAGGATACTAATTCTGTCTTACACATTTTACAAATATTTTTCCCAGTTTGACATTTTTCCTTTAGGTCTTTTCATTGTATGTTTTGCCATTTCAAGTTTTGTCTTTTGACTAAATTTCATACAGTCACGTTTATCTTCTCACTTATGATTTCATCTTTGTTATCATGATTTTATTCATTTTTAAATCCTTCTGGAATTTTAAAAATAATTTACGTGTGGCTACATACACACATCTTAAGTATACACTTAAGTTTTGACAAATGTGACATACCCCATCAGTTACAGAACATTTCTGTCACCCCAGAAAGTTCTCATATCCTTTCCAGTCATCCGTGCCCCCACCTAGGTAAACGCTGTTCTGATTTTTGTTGTCATCGATTAGTTTTGCCTATTTTAGAATTTCACATAAATGGGGTAGTGTGGACTCTTGTGTCTGGTTGCCTCCACTTAGTGTAATGTCATGGGAGTCACTCAGGTTGTCTCTTGTGTTGGTAGTTATTTTTTATTGCTGAGGAGTTTTCCCTTATAAGGAGCTCTGGTGGTGCAGTGCCTAAGGCATTTGACTGCTAACTAGAAGGTTGGTGGTTCAAACCCACCAGCTGCTCTGTAAAAGGATGATGAGACAATCTACTTCCATAAAGATTTACCATGTTGGAAACCCAGTGGAAGTTGCTGTGAGTCTGAATCAACTTAGTGGCAGTAAGTTTGGTTTTTCGTTTGAGTCCATTGTAGGAGTGTATCAGTTTATTTATCCAGATACTGCCTCGGAAACCCAAGGAGGGGTCGCTATGAGTCGGGGCCGACACGACGGCACATAACAACAACAACAACAACAACTTGTTGATGATTTTGGTGGTGGTGCTAATTTTACACCACTATAAACATTCATGTACAAGTCTCTTTATAGACTTGTGCTTTCATTTCTCTTGGGGGAAATAACTAAGAATGGAATGGCTAAGTCATACAGTAGATATGTTTAATTTTTTAAGAAAAATTGCCTAATATTTTCCAAAGTGGTTGTACCATTTTACATCTCTGTCCAGTGGTACAGGAGAGTTCTAGTTCCTTCATATTCTTATCAGCACTTACTATGGTCAGGCTTTTTAATATAAAGCATTCTGATAGGTGGGTAGTAATATCTTGTTGAGGCTTCAGTTTGCATGTCTTTTTATTATTGGCTTCTAAGAATTCTTAGTATTCTAAATGTATGGTTTATTAAGGTATATTTAGTGCAAATACCTTCTCCCAGTGGCTTGCCTGTTTGTTTAGTTCCTGACATTTTTTGATGAGCAGAAGGTTTTAGTGTTGAAGTTTCATTCAGTGATTTTTCTTTTTCCTTCTTTGGTTAGTGCTTTCTGTGTCCTTCTGGGGGAATCTTTGCCTACTCTAAGATCAGAAAGATATACTCCTGTGTTTTCTTCAAAAAGCTTTGTCATTTTAGCTTTTACATTTAGGCTTGTCATGTATCCTAAGTTAATTTTTGGGGTAGGTAGGAGCTGAGGGAGGGGTTCATTTTTTTCCATGTGGATATTTTGTTCCAGCACCGTTTGTTAAAAGAACACTTTCCTCTATTGAATTGCTTTAGCTTCTTTGTCAAATCCAATTGACATCATAACTGGGTGTCTATTTCTCAGCTCTATTGAGAGTTCCATTGATTTATCTACCAATATTATTTACCAATTATCTTGATTACTGTAAACTTGCTATTAGTCTTGAAATCATGTAGTGTGATTCTTCCAACTTTGTTCTTATTAATTAAAGTTTTATTTTGGACTTTCTAAGTCCTTAGTATTGCCTTTTTAAATTTTGCAGTAAATTTGTCAATATCTTGCCCACAAAATACCTGCTGGTGTTTTTATTGGCATTGGGTTGAATCTGTGAATCATGGAGATAACTGACATCTTGAATCTTCTAATCTATGAACATGATATATCTCCATTTATTGGGGTGTTGATTTCAGTAGTCTCGTCGTCTTCGGTGTAAAGGTTTTACATGTCTTTTGTTAAACTTACCTCTAAGTATTTTATGTATCTCAATACTACTTAAATAGTAGTACTTGTGATTTTTTTTTTCTTTATTGTGAATTGGGTGAAAGTTTACAGAGCGAATTAGTTTTCCATACAACAGTTCATACACATTTTGTTTCATGACATTGATTGCAATCTCAGTAGTGTAACATCTCTCTTCCTACTTCCTCCCTGTGGTTACCTTTTCCCTGTGTCCTTCTTTCCTATGCATTCCTGCCCTCTGAGCTATCTCCCTGTGCAAATACTGCCCTTCTGATCTGCTATGGTGCATCGCTCTAAGGAGTGTACCAACCTCTGGTGTAAATGTTCACCTTAAAACATGATTTTTTTCCTCTTTTTCTAAATTTTACACTTTTTTTCCTTTTTTTTACCTTCATGCGCTTACTCGGGCCTCCAGTACAATGTTGAACAGAGTGGTGAGAGAAGATAGTCCTGCCTTATTTCTAATCTTAGGGGAGAAACATTCAACCTTAGCATTTATTTTTATATAAAAATTTAGCTTTTGTCCTGAACGATTGCTCAGTTATCATCCAAAGTCTTTATTGAATGATTCCCCCTTTCTCCACTAATTTGAAGTGATACCTTTACCATATATTTAATTGTTACCTATACTTGTGTCTGTTTCTATATTAAAATTCTCTCTTTAATTCCGCATTTAACTTTTTTCTTTTTCTCGGTTCATTTTTTTCCCTAAATTTTATTTATTTTTTTGTTACTGAGAATATACAGAACAAAACATTGAACTATTTCTACATGCACAATTTAGTGATATTGATTACATTCTTCAAGTTGTACATTCCTTCTCACTGCCCTTTTCTGAATTGTTCGTGCCTCATTAATACAAGGGAGCTCTGGTAGCTTAGTGCCTAAGGCACTTGACTGCTAACCAGAAGGCTGGTGGTTCAAACCCACCAGCCACTCCTCGGAAGGAAGATGGGGCAATCTACTTCCATAGTGATACAGCCTCGGAAACCCAAAGAGGGGTCGCTATGAGTCAGGTCCAACTCGATGGCACATAACAACAACATTAATATAAACTCATTGCCCTCTAAGATTCTTGTAGCATTTAATTTTGATAAATAGCAGTATAATGGAGACTTGGGCAATCTACTTCCGTTGTTATACCACTTAGGAAACCCAAGGAGGGGTCGCTATGAGTTGGGTCCGGCTTGATGGCACATAACAACAACAACAACAGAAGATTGGGTTAGAATTTAGTATGGTGCAAGACTCATAAAAAGAAAAAATCCAGATGCTGTTAAGCCTACTCCAGCTCATGGCAGCCTCCTGATTGTCAGAGTAGGAATGTGCTGTAGGGTTTTAGTGGCTGATGTTTTGGCAGTAGATTGCTAGACTTTTCTTCCAGGGTGCCTTCTCTGTAGACTTGAATTGCCAACCTTTCAGTTAGCAGCTGAGCACATTAACCATTTGCAGGCATTCCCATAAGACTTAGGTGGTGGTTATTAGGTGCTGTTGAGTCAGCTCTGACTCATAGTAACCCTATGTACAAGAGAATGAAACACTGCTCAGTCATGCACCATCTTTACAGTCCTTGTTATACTTGAGCCCATCCTTGTAGCCACTGTGTCACTCCATCTTGTTGAGGGTCTTCCTCTTTTTTGCTAACCCTCCACTCTACCATGCATGGTATCTTTCTGTAGGTAATGGTTCCTTCTAACAACATGACCAAAGTAGGTGAGATGAAGTCTGGCCTTTCTCAGTACAGCATTTGGGCTGTACTTCTTCCAGGACAGATTTGGTCATTTTTCTGGCAGTCTGTGGTACTTTCAGTATTCTTCACCAACACCAAAATTCAAAGGCATCAACTTTTCTTCAGTCTTCCTTATTCATTATCCAGCTTTCACATTCATATGAGATGATTGAAAATACTATAGCTTGGGTTCCAAAACAAAGCAAACCCACTGCTGTGGAGTTGGATCCGACTCATAGCGACCCATCCTTGGGTTTCCGAGGCGAAATCACTATGGAAGTAGATTCCCCAACCTTCTGAAGAGCAGTGGCTGGTGGGTTTGAACCGCCAGCCTTCTGGTTAGCAGTCACATTCCTTAAGCACTACATTAGGCACACCTTATTCTTCAAAGACACATCTTTGCTTCTTAACACTTTAAAGAGGTCTTTTGCTGTACATTTGCTTGGTATATTATGATGTCTGATGTCTTGACTGCTGCTTCCGTGGATATTGATTGTGGATCCAAGTAAAATGAAATACCTGAAAATATCACTCTTCTCCCCATTTATTATGATGTTGCTTATTGGTCCAGTAAGGATTTTTTCTTTATGTTGAGGTATATACTGAAGACTGTAGTCTTTGATCTTCATCAGTAAGTGCTTCAAGTCATCTTCACTTTAAGCAAGCAGTGTTGTGTCATCTGCATATGCAGGTTGTTGATGAGTCTTCCTCCAATCCTAATGCCACATTCTTCTTTGCATAGTCCAGCTTCTCCTGTTATTTGCTCAGAATACAGATTGCATAAATATGGTAAAAGGATACAACCCTGATGCACAGACTTCCTGATTTTAAACCATGCACCTTTCCCCTTGTTAGGTTCAAACAACAGCCTCTTGGTCTTTGTGCTGGTTCCTTATGAGTACAAGTAAGTGTTCTGCAATTCCCATTCTTCACAAGACCTATAAAAACCAGAAAAGCCCACTGCCATCGAGTCAGTGGTGGTAAATCTTTATGGAAGTTGATTGCCATTCTTCCTTTTGTGGAGCAGCTGGCGAATTTGAATCCCAACCTTCTGGTTGGCAGTCAAATGCCTTAGGCAGTATGCCACCAGAGCTCCTTCCAAGACCTATAGTAAGCACTTAGTAAGAACTTTTCAAGCTGAAGGAGGATACCAGATTAAATGGAGTGAAGTAGAAAGTCAGACAACTAACGACTTAACATATGATGTCTCACAGAGCCTGTCTGAGAAGAGTAATTTTATTGCCAGGAAAAGAATAAACAACCACAGTGGTTACAAATGGACATAGATGAAGTGGACCAATTCTAATTGCCCAAAACAAAAGGTGTCCTAGTTTAAGAATCCTGGGGAAATGGAGGAGGAGGATGAAATTTTTTGGAGCTAAACTGTGAGTCTATTGAGATGAGCATTGCCTAATGTTTGATTCTTCAGGCAAAGGCCAGGATGGAAGTGCCAGCAGGGTAGAGAAGACACTGGGTGACTTTGCAGCAGAGTATGCCAAGTCCAACAGAAGTACATGCAAGGGGTGTATGGAGAAGATAGAAAAGGTGAGTGTTTGGATGTTCAAGTATCTGATCTCGTATTGGATGTCTTAAGACAAAGGGGGAAAGTAAGGACTTTAGATGCCAGTTCAACTCTTAACAAAATAAAAAGAAGGAAAAAGAAAAACGCACTGCTATCAAGTTGATTCCAACTCATGGCAACCCATATTGGGTTTCCAAGGCTATAAATCTTTTTTTTTTCCTTCCATATTTTTATTTTTATTTTACTTATTTATTTTATTTTAAGAGCTTGTTTTACATTCAATGTAATACATGCATTTAGTTTCATTCCCCATTTACCATGTCCAACCCTAACCCAGTCTCCTCCCCTCCCTACCCTGCAACCCTCCCCCTGTGCCCCTCATATTTATGCACTCCTGTTTGTCCTGCATTTCCTCAGTTTGAATGTTGGTCCTCTGGTATCCCATGGTCTATTACTCTAAGGGATATATTACCCTAGGGTATGTGGGTATGTCATCCTGGGTTGAGTGGTCTGCATGTACATCTTGTTAACTGTTGGGCTGAGAGCCCGCCCCAGGGGTATGTTTCAAGCCAGGCGCAGAATGTATTCCAGGGCCATAGTATTGGGGGTCTCACCAGATTTCATCTGACCAGTAATTCTGGTCATTTTTGAGTTTTTGGATTTTGTTCCATGTTTTCCCTCCCACTCTATCGAGGATCTCCAGATTTAATCCTTTCCTGAGTGGTGGTTGGCATTGGTAGCTGGGCATCATCTAATTCTTCTGGTCTCGAGGGCCATCATGTTGTATGTCTGATTGCTTCTAAATACCCTTGTGTTTTTGTTTTGTTTTGGTGTGTGTGTGTGTGTTCTTCTTTGCTTCTGATGCTAGTAGACCGTTAGCTACATTTTATATGGCCACTTGAAAGCTTTTAAGATCCCAGTTGCTACTCACCAATGTAGGATGTGGAACAAGGCTTTTATGTATTTTGTTATGCAAGGCTATAAATCTTTACAGAAGTAGATTGCCTCATCTTCCTCCCATGGAGCACCTGGTGAGTTTGAACTGCCAAACCTGTAGTTAACAGTTAAATGCCTTACCCACTACGCCACCAGAGCTCTTTAATTCAATTCTCATGGCTAAAAGTTAAGTAAAGGTTTTGGTTGAGAATGGAGCTGACAAGGACTTTTCTTTCTGATAGGTGTTGCCTTTATCCCTCATAGTCCAGTTCTTGTGTGTGTAGCTGTATCCATTCTTAAGAGACCTGAGAGAGTTTGGAAAGTGTTTACACAAGGGGGTCTCTTTTGGACTTATCAGTGGCTGGGAGGAGGCCTTTGTTCTGTGTTTTATGGGTTAAGTTTACAGAATGTCTTTTTTTCTAATATGAGCCTCCAGGTTCCTTCTACTTAATCAAAGAACTTCATTAACCAGTCCTTCCAAGGCTTCTGGTCCTTGAAAGTTGACAGCCAGTCAGATGGAGTGGACAGCCATCTGCACAGTGGGAGACACTAGCCGAAGGGTGGGCAAGTGCCCACTAATCTCATCACCCTTCTCTGATCTTAGTACACATACCAGTTGATTTGTGCAAGGCATTGATTAAAGGTTTCTACCTCCACAGGGAATTAAGAGAGATAATGGGTATTTTAAAAGGGGAAAACATGCCAGATCTTCTGTTACCATAAACCAACCAAAGTTTAGGATAAAGGGTTCTTTCATTTCAAGAATACCAGAAGGCAGGATTGCTTGGCTTAAAATGGAGTTTTTCATTATGTCATGAACCCTTCGTGCTGAGTCCTCTGGGTCTGGGACTCACACTAGAACTCTCCCAAGAATATCAGGCCTGAAAATTGTAAACCAGGACAGGATGGCAGCAGTGGGATTTCTTCATTGATTTATTAGCTCCTCTTAGGTGACTTCTTATTTGGAAGAGCACAAAGTCCTTTTAAGGGGCAGAAAATTCATCATCACTGCTATGGGAAGTGTGCTGCATCTGGCGCCTGCACTGTCGCAGGTCCAGGTGTGTGTGGGGCCCAACTTTGCACCAAAACCCAAATCATGTGTTCTTATGCCTGTCCCACATAAGCAGAAACATCCTCAGGGACATTACTCACCTCTCTTGCCTGGGCCAGGAGGTAGGTAGCAGCCAGGTGGAGTTCACCCATTTAAAATGAAGACACTGAGACTTAAGGGTAATAAACATACTTGGTACTGTAAAAGAGCAAAGCCTTCCAGCAGCCCAGTAGTTACTGACTAGGCTGTGGCTTGGTCCAGAGGCCTCTCACGGGTTGGAATGCTGACTGGTTTGTGCCACCTGCAGGCCCTTCTGATGCCCACCATGTTTCCTTATTTCTCCTTTGATAACACATGTCAGTTTTCTTGCAGGGCCAGATGCGCCTGTCCAAGAAGATGCTGGACCCAGAGAAGCCACAGATGGGCGTGATTGATCGCTGGTATCACCCAAACTGCTTCGTCCAGAACAAGGAGAAGCTGGGTTTCCGGCCTGAGTACAATGCAAGCCAGATTGCTGGCTTCCTACTCCTCTCTCCAGAGGACAAAGAATTTCTAAAGAAGCAGTTGCCAGGAGTCAAGACTGAAGGGTGGGCAGGGGCCTGTGGGGTTTTGATGAGGGGCATGAGGGAAGCCCAAAGACCCTACAGATTCCATGCTGTTTCTGTTAGCTGACATCAAGTCTGCTCCAATTCATGATAATCCCAGTGGCCCAACAGAACAGAACACTGCCTAGTCCTGTACCATCCCCATGATTGGCTGTGAATCAAAAACTGTTCTGTTGGAATATAGTAGCGTTTCCATTGGCTCATTTTTGAAATTGAATCTCTAAGCCTTTCTTCTTAGTCCATCTTAGTTCAGAAGCTCTGCTGAAACTAATAGATAGGGGGTGGCCATGCATGAGGTGCATTGGCTGGGAGTCATACTGGGCCTCCTGCCTGGGAGGTGAGAGTTCTACCACTGGACTTCCATGCCACTCCTCTATTTGCCTTTGCTAATCCTAGAAATCCAGGGAGACAGGCCAGGGTGGCGGGTGTGGGTGGTGATAGCAGAACTTGGCCTCATCCCAGCCAAGGACAGGGTAGGAAGGACAGCAGGGAGCTTCTAATGCACTCCCATGGCTCCACCCAGAGCCCCCTCCCCTGGGAAATTGGCCTTCTGCTGATGATGTCTGTTCCCCCTGCCTGCAGCTATTCTCAAGGAACAGGTGGAACAAGCAAAGCCCAATTTCTGTCAATGCCATTTTGGTGTTTATATAAAGACCACTCCTGCCCCTTCTGAGCATTCTCCTTGCCTTGGTTCAAGCACCACATGTGCTCTGACACTCTGATAATCTGTGTTCAAGTCACCTCAGTGACGCAGTGAGTGTGTCTGTCTCAATAAGAATGGTGCTGGGAGAATGTATCGAGACAGTTTTACATGGGAGGTAAGCAGTGGATAATTAGGTAGTAAGCTCCCCTGCTTATAATTAAGAATGGCACAGGTTAATATGTTAAAAATTAGGATGGGAAACATGATCCATGACTACCTTGGGCAATCTTTGCTCTGCCCCCTCTGCTGGCCCTTCCTCCCCAGTCTAGAGTTGCTTGCTAATGAGCACACCTGTGGAAGTGTGACAAGGCAATAGTGTACTCAGTGCTTCTTGGACAGTAACTGTTGGCTGTATTAGGATTGGAGTGACCCTGACCTCCCCATCATCAAGCTGCCATCATACATTATTCTAGTTCATTACATACAAGTTAACCTAACTTCATTGCAGTTTCATTCTCTGTAATGTGTGAAAAAACTGGAAAATCAGGCACCTGGGCCCAAAAGACCTCAGGGCATTGCAGCATGTGATACAGGTGTAGGAATTGATAAGCTCATATTTATTCTATGGTAACAATATATTGAGCACTTTATACAAGATAGTTTTTATGTAACCTCACCACAGCCTGTAAGGTAGGTGGTGGTCTTTCCTCTATTTTACAAATGAGGAAAAGTTCAAGAGTTTGAAATCAGGTCTGTGTGATGGCTGGACTCAATGCCAATCACCGTGACTTTCCTACCCCAGTGTTGGTGCTTATGCCCTTGGTGCGTTGGGATGATATTACTGAATTCGATGAGCAGTGCATTTGATGGATCCATGAGGACAGAGTGCCTTGACTGTTCCTTCTTGTTTGGGCTTTAAATAGCACAGCCACACTTCTCAGGACAACCTACTCAGCAGCCTCTTTGCCTTGGGAACAGCCTTATGTTTTAGTTTGAAAAGGCTCAGACCCAGGCATGGTGCTTTATGTTTCTGCATTCTGTGCCTCCAGCCTTGAGTTTGTTGTTAGCTCCCATCCAGTAGGCCCCTGACTGATGGCAGCTAAGTGCACAGCAGGATAGTACCTTTAATTCATAGAGTTTTCATTGGTTGATTGGTCAGAAGTAAATTGCCAGGCCTTTCTTCTAATGTGGAAGCTGCATTGTAACCTGTCCAGTGTCAACAGCAGTTTGTAAGCCTTCACTTACAGACAGATGATGGCTGTGCCTGAGATGCATTGGCCAGTTGAACCCAGGTTTCCTGAATGGATGGCAAGAATTCTACTGCTGACCACCACTGCCTTTACAGCCTTGGGCTTACCTCTGTTATAGTCCTTGCCAGAACCTTCTAGGTGGTCTTGTTTGTGTCAAGAGACATGAGTTTCTGACATCAGATGGGACATGGGACCTAAGCCCTGTGTCCTGTAGTGGGTTATCCAGAAGCCTCAGAGCAACTCTGGCCCTCCTGTTTAGCTAGTAGGGTATGTTTTGAAATGGATGGAGTTTTCTGCCTTCTTGGTTGAGAATGGTGCCTGAGCAGACAGCCTGAGACTAGTCTCTTATGAGCATGGAGTGTGGAGTGAAACACAAGTGGGTGAGGGGTTGACAAGTTCGAGCAGGGCCTGGCAGAGAAGACTTAGCATATGTATTACATAATACACAGTCCAGATACTGTGTCACGCATGTCACTGGGTTTCAGAGTTGTTGTGGCTCTTGTTTACATCCGTTTGTCTCTTTCAGAAAGAGAAAAGGTGATGAAGTAGATGGCACTGATGAAGTGGCCAAGAAGAAAACTAAAAAAGAAAAAGACAAGGATGGTAAACTTGAAAAGGCCCTCAAGGTGAGTCCTGAGCTACGTGTCTCCTTTCTCAGTTCTCTTTGTCATCCTAAGAAAGTTCGAGGACATGTGTGTCCCACTTACCAAGACTTAAGAATTCCTAAATTGATAGCTGTCATTAAAGAGCATGCCTTATTTCTCATTGTTTTTGTCCCTCTTCCCAAAGAAACAAAGCTCTTATTTGGGGGAGAACCACCTTATGCTGCAGGTGACTGGCCTTAGCCAGGCTCCAGCAGGAATCTATTCCTAATCGCCAGCCAGATTGTACGTCACTGTTTGGACTTTGAGGGTCATTTATAAAACACTGGAGTCTGAACAGTCAAGAAAGCTAAGGGTTCTTAACTGGTAACCTGTTGCTATCTAGTCATCTCCAACTTATGGTGAACCCCGTACATGTCAGAAGAAAACTGTTCTGTAGGATTTTCAATAGCTGCATTTTTGGAAGTCAATCACCAGGCTTTTCTCCTGAGGCACCTCTTGGCTGGGCTTTTGAACATCTAGCCTTTGAGTTAGCAGACAAGCCCTAAACCGTTTGCACATAGACAGATGGCTTTAAAGAGAAAGTTTTCCCTTTTTAGTCGAGGACCTCTCAAAAAAATTAAAGGAATAAAAATTACACAAAAAAGATCGAAAGGAATGGAGGGTATTTGGTGAAAAGAAAAAAATTACTTGTTAAATCAATGCTCATTAACCAGATTCATCACTGTTGATTGCTCACATGTTGAAGAAAAATAAAAAATACTAGTTGGAAACTGCTGGGTGTTTAATATGGAGAGACTAGTCGGTCTCTTTGGGAATGTCTCTGAGAGGTGGTATAAGCAGTTTCTAAAATGGTCTAGTTGCTTCAGTATCATAATTTGGTGTGATTGTCTTTCAGTGAAAAGTGTGTCCTTTGTATGCCAGATCTGGCTGCAGTAGAGCTGTGATGCTGTTTTTAATGTGTCTTGCAGTACATTTGGTGTTCTCTCTTTCCAACCTTGTCAGAGACAGAAAGAACATCAGAAAATGCCCATTTTCCCACTGCCTCTCCCCTCCCCACCCCCAGCACATACATTTCTGCTATCTTCCCTTCCTTAGGTGAAACAGTATTGCTTCTTTCACTAGACTTGTATCATTAAAATTTTATCTCATGTGCTCTAGGGAAGCACAAAGGAGGGTATCTTGTTGAGAGTCATTAAAAATGAAGCTGGAAAACAGATGCATATGTATGGCTACAACTTTGTCGGTTGAGTTAAAATCCTCTTTGTTTGATGCTGATGGTGACCCTGTGTGTTAATTAGGGCCAGCGTTCTCTCCATTTTACAGAGGTGGGATCTGAGGCCGAGTTGGTACATAGCCCACCCACACTCCTAAAGAGGGTGAAGAGCATGTAAGCCTCAGCTCTCAAATGGGGAGGCTAACATCTTCCTCAGCAAGTCATCATGAGACGGAATGAGCTGATAGGTAAAAAGGTCCAACAAATAGTAGGCATTTCATGAATATTAAATAAATTAAACATTAATAAATTGATAATAGATGAACCTTGAAATAGTTTAAAATCTTTTTTAATGTGTGAAACAATGTTCAATAGTAAACTGGGATTTTGTTGTTCTGAGTTGTTCTAACAACAGTGTTCCATTTTATTTATTTTTAATTTTTGTAGTGTTTTCTCAATATTCCATTTTAGAAGAGCGTAGTACATGATGGGAATTTAGTACATGATTAAGGGAAATATGAGGTGTTAGGGAATCTTCATCACACTTTCGCTAAGTTTGGTGGAGAACAACCATATCCCCTACCTTCATTCCTTCACCTCTGGAGGTGCCCAGTATTGGGGGGTGGGGCATAAATGTAGGCCTGCACCCAGCCTAGTGCTTCTTGGGTCCTTATCTGTAGCTCCTAGGACTTGATTCTGGGGGGTTAGTCCCACAGGCCCTTGGTGCTATGGCTGCAGCCTTCTTCACTCCCCTAAGTGGTCTCCCACCTTCTGCCATGTTCTCAGAGCACACCCCAGCTTTAATTTGATATCCACAGGATAACTCTGGGAGTAGATTTCCACTCTGATTAAGTGTATGGTTAAGATGCAGCTCAATAATTTTCAAGTCTGGAGACCACACAAGACCAGGGATGGAATCTGATGGGTATATGGGTGGATAGATGGGTGGACAGGCTGAACTCTTAGGTATGTCTATGAAATGGGGAGTGTATCCAAGAACATGTATAGGGTTGGCAGACAATGGTCCTACAAGTTTATGTGAATGATCAGAATTCCTAGGTGTATAGTAGAGCTGACAAGGGGCAAGGGTGTGGTCACTGCTTGGTCACAGCCAGCTACCCAGAGGGACCGAGTAGTTGAAACTGTGGGCTTGGGACCATAGTCTCAGGGGACATCAAGCTCAATTGGCGTGACATACTATACAAAATATTGTTCTACCTCCTACTTTGGCAAGTAGCGACTGGGATCTTAAAAGCTAGCAAGCTTTCATCTAGATGCAACGATGGGTCTCTCCTCATCCAGAGCAAAGAAGAATGAAAAAAAACAAAATTCATGGAAACAATTAGTCCTAGCGACTGGTACACCAGTCGATCTGCAGCCTATACGACTATGAGACCAGAAGAACTAGATGGTGCCCGGCTACCACTGTCATCCACTTAGAAGGGGATCTATGTAGGAGATCCTTGATAGGGAGAACAATGTGGAACAAAGCTCAAAATCATTTGGAGGAAAAAAAAAGGGTGGGGGGAGACCAGGTTTGCTGGTCCGATAGAGCCTGGTGGAATCACTGAGACCATGGCCCTTAGCTGCCCATCAGGTCTGGAATTGAACCCGCATCCGTGGTTTCCAGCCAAACAAAAGACAGGCATATGAGTTGAACATTTACCTCAGGTAGGTACACTCCTTAGAGAGAACAATCATGGGAGAAAGAAGGGCTGCTTATGCACAGGAAGACAGCTCAGGGGGCAGGAGTGCATAGAGGATGGACACTGGGAAGAGGTACCTATGGGAAGGAAGTAGGAGGGGAGCTGTTGCATTGTGGTAAACTGTGGTCAATGTCATGAGACAAAGTGTATATGAACTGCTGTATGGAAAGTGAATTTGCTCTGTAAATCTTCACCCAAATCACAATTTAAAAAAAAAAGGAAAAAAGACCAGGGATAGAATCTGTCTCCTGGTTGGATTTTTGCCTTTGAAGAGAGTTGGTCCCTTAGCGGCTGAGTCTTGTCCATAGGCCCAGAACGACCTGATCTGGAACATCAAGGATGAGCTGAAGAAAGTGTGTTCAACGAATGACCTAAAGGAGCTACTCATCTTCAACAAGCAGCAAGTTCCTTCTGGGGAGTCAGCGGTGAGCTACCCTTGTGTTAATTGGGTCACATATGTGATGACTCCAGGCATTGTGGAGTGATGTTCTAATGATGTGTGGGAGATCCTCATGTAAACACCTGCATGTATTAACTGC
This sequence comes from Orycteropus afer afer, assembly GCF_000298275.1. Lineage (NCBI taxonomy): Eukaryota > Metazoa > Chordata > Mammalia > Tubulidentata > Orycteropodidae > Orycteropus > Orycteropus afer. The sequence goes on along the minus strand of NW_006921626.1, from coordinate 14,283,863 downwards.
AAGGAGTGAGAATTACGTAGTTGTGTTTTGCATTCATCATTACCATTGTAATAACCATTTTCCCAGGGTCAGGATGGAGCAGCCATCTTCTGCATGTTAACATTGAATGTAGAATTCTCAGGAGCACTGAGATGGACTGTATATTTGTCTGTTTTCCTGCTACATACTTTGGTTTAAGGCGCTCTCTGCTCAAACTCCCCAAAGGCCTGCCAGGTCTGCAGAGGGAGTAGAGACCCCTGGTGAAAGGTGGAGTGCCAGCATCTCCCCAGTTCTCCAGGTAGCTCCTACCCAAACATCTTTCTGGAATTGAGGTTGACAGTCTACCTTGTTCAGGAATGGCAGGTGTTGTGGGCTCTGCTTTTATTCCTAAATCACTAAAGGGTGGGGGAGTTGCAGGGATGTAGCACACATGGAAATAAGTCTCTTAAAGTATAAAAACCTAAGCCCCGAGTGTAAATCAGCTTCCTGGGGGTGATAAAGAGCCTCAGGGCAAGCCCTTAGACCATCTGCCTCCTTTTTTAGTGAGTAAAGTTTATGCAGATTCTTCATCCTACATCAGTAAATGTCCCTTAAGGTATCCTTTTCTCTCTGACATGTTCTTTTATTGGCTTCAGATCTTGGACCGAGTAGCTGATGGGATGGTATTTGGTGCCCTACTTCCCTGCGAGGAATGCTCGGGCCAGCTGGTCTTCAAGAGCAATGCCTATTACTGTACTGGGGATGTCACTGCCTGGACCAAGTGTATGGTCAAAACACAGACACCCAACCGCAAGGAATGGGTAACCCCAAAGGTAAGTTGTAATTGGGGGTAGAGTGGTGCTGGAGTTTGGTTCTTACTCTCTGGGCTTGACGACACTCCAGGTCACCAAGACAGTGTAGTATTTCTCAGGCTTCTTCACAGCTAGGCCCATCATTATCTGATTATAAAATTGTATTATAGATCCTAATGTTTGCAAACTATACAAATGTAGAGTTAACAGACTTCTAACTAGAGCACAGATGTGTCCAATTGGTGTAAAATTCTCTTGCTTGCACAGACCATGAATCATTTTAAATTGTTTATTGAATGCCTATTATATGCTAGGCACTATTCTAGGCACAGAGAACATAATGGTGAACAAATGGATAATCTGCTGTTAGGAGAGCTTTCTTTAAGGACATTTCTTTGCGTTAGCGCTAGAGGCAGGGAGTTGGGTCTGAAGTTCAAATATCTCCTATTCTTGAGCTTTTTTTTTTTTTTTAATGGAGCTACATATGGAACTCCTGGGGTATTTGGATCATGTGCTAGGGGGACCTGGCAGTGTCCTTGGGGTACAGGCTACTGAAAGGACATCTTTGCCCTCAGACACAGCACAGCTGGAATCTGAGTGAGTTGTAGCTCTGTGTTCATTGGGTTTGGGATTTTATCTTAGTCAAGTTCCCTAACTCCCTGTGTTTACTCCTAGGGGTGTTGAGCATTTAGTGGTGACTGGCACATAATTGTTACTGGGTGTCCTCAAAGCACCACCAACTCAGTGTTTAAAACTGAAGTTCCTTTTCCCCTGCCCCTCTGGCAGGAGCTTTCTTTGTTTCTTGCCTCCTATGTCCACTACCATAATCATAGTCTCCTGCAGTTTTTTCTCTGAACTTTGCCTTAAGCAGTCTAACAATCTGACCATAGCACTCTTCCCCCAGCCACCCCCACCCTTACAGTTCTGCAACCGTTTTCATGCAAGCAGTGTTCACTGAACATGGACATGGCAGGGAAGGGCTGTTTCTTGATTAGATGAAAGTTTAGCAGCGTAGAACTATGGTGTTTGCCTGAGTGAGCTTCGTGTGTTTGACATTTATGGAGCAACCACTTACAGCAGGCTTGTTGTAAATTACTTGCTATAAAGAATGAACTGTGCTCACAGAAAGATTTTAGTGAATGTTTACTCTTTTAGGGGTACTCTGCATCTAGTTTTCTTTCTTCTGGGGAGGAAAGGAAATTATCTTGGTTTCCTTTGATGTCCATTCTAGGAGAGATCATTGTTTATTTAATGGGCCTGTAGCCACAATACCAAGGAGATCTGGTGGCACAGTACGTAAGGCATTTGGCTGCTAACCACAAGGTTGGCAGTTCAAACTAACTAGCCGCTCTGTGGGAGGAAGATGAGGGAATCTATTTCCATAAAGATTTACAGTCTTAGAACCCAGTGTCACTCTGAGTAAGAATTGACTTGATAGCAGTGAGTTTGGTTTGGCTTTTTGGTAGCCACAATACCAGCTGTAGTAGGTATGTTTGTGTGTCAGCTTGGCTGGGCCTGGTTGAGTGGCTGGGCAGCTGGTGGTAGTTAATCCCCATGATGAGACTGGCAATCAACTCCATGGTGGGATCTACCACAGGCAGCTGAGTAGCTGCCTTTGGGATGTGGACTGCTTCCTGTACATAAGGAGAAGCCTTTGAGAATGGTCTCTAGCCTATGGCACGCTTGGACCCTGCATGTAGCTTTGTTGTTGCTCAGCAGCCTGCTATGCTCTGCCAACCTTGGGACTTATAATGGACTTAAGTTAATGGCCTGCCGTGTGGTTTGGTAACATCGGGACTGTGCCTTTTTACTTGTCAACCTTGGAGCTTCTCAACCTCAGCTGCCAGCAGCTGTCAGAGTGAAGAAATGCCTCTAGCTTCAGTGGGCCGGGAGCAGGAGGCAGAACTGGACCCCAAGGTTGAGGGGCTTTCACCTACCCCCTAAAGCCTGGCACTTTGAACTTGGACTTAAAGCCTCCAAATTGTAAGAATAGACTCCTGTTCGTCGAGGCCATCCCGTTTGTAGTATATTTCTTATCAGAGCGGCACTAGGTAACAAGAACACCAGCTATATTACATTTAAGAGTATTAGAGTAATTCCATTAAATACATACTCTTGCAACAGTGATGCTGTGTTTCTCACAAGAAGCTTTGTTTTTTTAAACCCTTTTCTGTTATTCTTTGTTGAAAACAGAAAAAAACAGGTTATTTGTGGACAGTCTTGATCCCTTCTGCTCTATTGGAGAGCTGGTTTCTTAATAACGGAAATGTGTTTTCTTTAGGAATTCCGGGAAATCTCTTACCTCAAAAAACTGAAAATCAAAAAGCAGGACCGTCTCTTCCCCCCAGAGACCAGCGCCCCAGTGGCGGCAGCAGCAGCCCCACCCTCTACAGCTGTGGCGCCTGCTACTGAGAACTCCTCTGCTCCAGCAGGTACAGCCCAGGACTAAATGTGGCGGGGCTGGGGTGGAGGGCCTCATCTCAGAGCTGCTCCGTGGGATGCATTTGTCCACTGTTCTCCACTGGCACGGAATCAGTGATAAGGCCATCCTCTTGGGTTCTCTTTGTCCCATCTTCCCCCCACCCCCTGCCCAAATTGCCATTGAGTTGATTCAAACTCATGGTGACTCCCCATGTGTCAGAGTAGAACTGCACTCCATATACTTTTCAAGGCTGTGGGCTTTCAGAAGCAGATCACCAGGCCTTTCTTCCAAGATACCTCTGAGTGGCTTCAAACTGCCAACCTTTTTTTCCCTAAACTTTATTATGATTTGGATGAAAGTTTACAGGGTAAATTCATGTTCCATTCAACAGTTTATATACATTTGTTTCATGACATTGATTACAATCCTCACAATGTAACAGCTCTTTTCCCACTTCCTCCCTGTGGTTACCTTTTCCCTGTGTCCTTGTTTCCTGTGCAGCCCTGCATAAATGCTGCCTTTCTGATCTGCCATGGTTGGTTGTTTTAAGGAGTGTACCTCTGGTGTAATTATTCACATAGTAGGCCTGTCTGTTGTTTGACTGAAGGTTAAGCCATAGGAATGAGTTCATTTCCAGGCCCAAAGGGTGACTAGGGGCCAGAGTGTCAGGACAAATGCCAGTCTTTCAGTTAGTAGCCAAGCCCTTAAATGATTGTACCACCCAGGGACTCTTTGCCATAAACATTCTGAAAGCATAATGGGCAACAAATGACTTTGTTGTCATTTCTGGGATGCTAGAGGACGTCCTAAGAAAGCCAAAGTAGGACAGCCTTACCTGGAAGATATTCAAAATATGCTGTTTAACTCTGCCCTGCACGGCACCATCTTAGATCTCCCTTTCCTGATTTTGGGAAGACTTGTGCCAGTCAGTCCTCCTGAGCCTGGTACTATGCTTTCATCTCTTAAATGCAGAGTCAGAGGAAGTTACTGATTCATTTTTGTGAGGAATATGCCAACAAAGAACAGGGAATGAATATATCTTTGTTTAATCAGAGAACCATGGCACATTCTAATAGTTAAGGCCATGATTTTGATGGGTGAAGGATACATGTTCTGTCCCTAAACACGTGTGTGTTAGTGACCTTGTTCCCATCCTCAGCCACAAACCGACACCTAGCTGAACATGTCTATCTGCTTGGGGCCAGTGGTCACTAGGGTGAGTGTGTGGGTGATCAGTCATGCATCCAGCCTACCGCTTGAATCAGGCCCATGTCCAAGTGTGTGCAAGTGGGCCTGTTCTGGCTTCTACCCCAAGAGCCCCCTCTGCTCTCCCCTCACTTGTAATTCACACACAGTTGTTTTTGTTCTATGTGGAAGCCTCAGCTGCTTTTCATTTAAACTCTGTTTGGTGTCCCTATTTGTCATCCCAGGGAAGGCTTGAAGCACTTCTCCCTCTAGCATTTCTTATTCTAGAAATTTGTCCCCAATATTGCATCTCCTTTTGCAGCAGATAAAAGGCCCACGCCTGTCCTGGGATTTTCCTGCCTGGGTCAGTTCTGTCAACTCAGTGTGATCTGTTGACCAGAAGTTTTAGTGACTGTCATGGATTGTGTAATTTTTGTAATGGGACTCATTAATAAGTATTGCATGAGAATTGCCTTTTGTCTTTAGACAGAGGATGGGAGGAGAATAATAAAAGGGACCTCATCTTCTCCTGCCAGTCGCCTGAGCTTCTTCCCTACACATAGCTTCCTAATCCCTGGAGCAGGCAGGCCCAGAGTCACCCCATTTTTCCAGGACCATGGCCACTGACCTGTGTGTGGAGCAGCATGGTTTCCTGCCATCTTCCCTGCCTGAGTGGGTCATCTCTGCCAAGGTGTATGTGCTCGCTCCCAGTTAGTAGTTTCCTTTCCTCGTAGACTCTGCTTCCCTACTCACCGTCACTTACTTTTCATAAGCCTTTCCTTGAGAAGTTGATGAGCAGGATGCTGAGGCCATCCAGGGACCCTGCACCTGATGTGGTGCCCCCGCTCCCAGGAGCTGCCTAGTGACTTCCTGTTTCCCCCATCTCTCCCTGGCAACATCTCTAGAGTTGGCCCTGCCTACCTAATGGTTGTCTTCCATCCCAGATAAGCCATTGTCCAATATGAAGATCATGACTCTGGGGAAACTGTCACGGAACAAGGAAGAAATGAAGGCCATGATCGAGAAGCTCGGGGGCAAGTTGACTGGGACAGCCAACAAGGCCTCCGTGTGCATCAGCACCAAGAGTGAGTGTCCACTTCTTTGTAAAACAGGGGTTCTGCTGTCTGTCTCTTGGTATTATGGTGAGGAATAAATGAGGAGAATCCTTATTGCAATGTGTCACACATAGGTGGCTCTTAATGTGTAATTTCTTATCATTATTATTGTTATTCAGGTTTTTAACAAAGGGAAACCAGTGTGTTAGTACTTTGCGTTGCTGCTCTGCATTGTAGCATATATCCATACATGTCCTATATCCCCAGCTAAAGACTGTAAGCTACTATTCTCACCACCCAGCATTATTCCACAAGATGTTAGTGGGTTCACAGCCAAAACAAAAGTCCACAGCTCAAGTATGTTTGGAAAATGCAGAGTTACATAAAAATAAACAGATTTCTTTTCAGCTTCCTTATGCTGATGACATAAATCTCCAAGACCACATGTATTTGTGACTTCAGGGTTCTTTTTCTTTGCAGTGCCTATTCACATCTCATTCAGTGGAACTGGTTTGGAGAAAGCTGCCGTAACTCATCATACCTTACACAGAGGGGACTAGATTTGGCAGGAAAGGAGTACTATGCATGCTATAAGGGATTAGAAAAACATCAATACTACCAGTTGCCATCAAGTTGACTCCAGCTCATGGTAACCCCAGGAGTGTCAGAGTAGAACTGTGCTCCATAGGGTTTTCAATGGCAGAGTTTACAGAAGTACATCTCCAGGTCTTTCTTCTGAGGCATCTCTGGGTGGACGCAAACCTCCAACCTTTCAGTTACCAGCCAAGCATGTTAACTATTTGCACCACCCAGGGACTCCTGGAGGGTTTGGAAGTACTCAATAAATAATCACTGTAGTAATTTGAGGTTGAAGTTTAGTTTTAAACTTGCTGTTTGGTCCTTTCTTTCCACCCGCACCCCTTGACCCTAATTTGAACAGAGGAGGTGGAGAAGATGACAAAGAAGATGGAAGAAGTAAAAGAAGCCAACATTCGTGTTGTGTCTGAGGATTTCCTCCAGGATGTCTCAGGCTCCACCAAGAGCCTTCAGGAGTTGCTCTCAGTGCACATATTGTCCCCCTGGGGGGCTGAGGTGAAGACGGAGCCTGTTGAAACAGTGGCCCCAAAAGCAAAGTCAGGGGCTGCACTACCCAAGAAGAGCAAGGCCCCCATCAAGGAGGAAGGTGAAGGCACTTCAGTCCGCCCACAAGGCATGGGCATTGCCCGGCCCAGCCAGGTTGCTGTCTGGAGCTTCCCCTTGAAATGGTCTGTGGGATGCTGCCCAGACCAGTTTTGCTCATTGCATTCCCACTGGGCAGAAAATGGCAGATGCTTTAGGGTGGTCGGGGGCTGCACCCAGATGCCAAGCTGGGGAACAAGGAAAGTGCAAAGAGCTCATTTGCCCTTCTCCTGTCCTTGTTGGTTTATTTTAAACTTAATGTTCACATTTCTGTGTCCCTGTCAAAGGTAACAACAAATCTGAAAAGAGAATGAAGTTGACTCTTAAAGGAGGAGCAGCTGTGGATCCTGATTCTGGTAAGTGAGCAGATAGGTTGGGTGAGTGGGCTGCTCCCACACCATTGATTAGAGGAGTGCTTGTGCTGAACTCTCACCTTGTACTGGGCTCCTCCTACAGTGCTCCTGGTGAGAGTGGGACAGTTCCTTCATCCTTGCACCTCCCTCACAGCCTCCCCAGTCCCTTAGAACACTTGTGTGTTGTTAGTGGTATTAGTATATCCAGGTAGAGGTGAACCCCAAGGTCTAAAAAACCCTTCTCCCTGAGTGTACCTACGCTCCATAGAGAAACTGTAGCAGCTTTACCTTCATGACAGGTCTGGAACATTCTGCACATGTCCTGGAGAAAGGTGGGAAGGTCTTTAGTGCTACCCTGGGCCTGGTGGACATTGTCAAAGGAACCAACTCCTATTACAAGTTACAACTTCTGGAGGATGATAAAGAAAGCAGGTATGTTTGGGAAAGAGGAGAGAGTGTCCCATAAAAGTTATGGCTGTCCTACAGTGTTTAGTATGGCAGTATAGCCTTGTGAAACTGAAGCTAATTAAACATGTAAATGGAGAATTAAACCTAATCACAAAGACTGAGAACATATCATAAGGTCTTTAGTTAAAGAGCCTGGGGAAACTATTCACCCCTGGGTAGCATTGCGGTCCTTCTGCCTAATATTTACAGGTAAGTGGTGGTGGTACATATTCTTCTAACTATATACATATTATATATTCTATGTATGCATTACATATGCGGGAGCTTTGGTGGCATAGTGCCTGAGGTATTTGACTGCTAACCAGAAGGCTGGCAATTCAAACCCACCAGCTACTCCTCGGAAGGAAGATTGGGTAATCTATTTCTGTACTGCTACCGCCTCGGAAACCAAGGAGGGGTCACTATGAGTCGGATCCGACTCAACAGCAGTGAGTTTTTTTGTTTGTTTTTCAGTATTATAGATACAACATATATGTGTAACATATATATAGACACACACACAGAATCCTTGGGTGGTACAAATGGTTAAGTGCTAAACTACTAGGCAAATAGTTCTGGTTTGAGCCCACCCAAGGGCACCTGTATTCTGCTACCAAAAAGTCAGCCTTGAATACCTTATGGAGCTGTTCTACTCTGCATGCATTGGGTGGCTGATTCTCATTCTACTCAAAAGCAACTAACAACAATCTTTTAGCCACTTAAAGAATCTAGATTTTTTTTCCTAATGCCTTTGCATGTTTATTTTTAAACTTTTCAAGTAAATAAAATTAGGCAGGCACTGAGCTCCTGCCATCAAGTTGGTTATGACACATAGCGATCCCTCCTTGGATTTCTGCTGTGGTATCTCTATAGAGGTAGGTTGCCCAGTCTTCCTTCCGAGGAATGGCTGGTGGCTTTGAACCACCAGCCTTCTGGTTAGCAGTCACATGCCTTAGGCACTGTGCCACCGAGCCGAGCTTTAGTCTTTAATAATACTTTCGACTCTCTAGTTGCTCAGGATATTTGGGTTTGCTGTTGTTTCTTTTTACTTAACATGGAGGAAATAGGCAGCTTCTAGGGCCCAGGCAAAGGTGAGGGACTGGCTGGCTTTTGGCAGCTGCACGTTTCCAGGCAGGACAGTCTTCATCTGGTAAATGGCTTGCCCTTCACCATAGGTACGGAACAAGTCTCCAGGCAAAGTGGAAAGGTACACAGCAGGACTTTTCCTATTGAATTCTAATGAGATTTGTGAATATATGCATTTTTTGGTGACAGATTTGTTGACTTTTAGTTTGGGCTGTTGGTGTCAGAAATAATTTTCAGCGTGGGTCAGTATAAAAAATTTTCACAGAAAAATCGCAGCAGAGAATAAATTTACATACCCTTGGGCAAGGAGCCCTTATGACACAGTGGTTAAGCACTTGACCACTAACTGAAAGGTTAGCAGTTGAAACCCACCAGCGGCTCTGTGGGAGAAGGATGAAGCAGTGTGCTTCGGTAAAGTTTACAGTCTTGGAAACCCTATGGAGCAGTTCTATTCTGTCCTACGTAGGGTCGCTATGAGTCAGAATCGACTCGGTGCAATGGGTTTCAATAGGGCAATCACCCAAAAAACCAAGAAAGCCCCAAATTTTCTTTTGAGATCTCTGATTTTATCTTAAAGGCATTCCATGGAGAGATCAATCATGGGAGAATAGAAAGGCTGTTGCATGTACAAGTCTAACTTAGGGGTAGAGTACATGGGAAGGTAGGACATAGGGAAGAAGTAACTATGGGAAAGAAGTAGAAGGAAGGCTGTTGCATTGTGGGAAATTGCAGTCAGTGTCATGAGACAGTGTATGTGAACTGCTGTATGAAAGATGAATTTGCTCTGTAAACTTTCACACAAATCACAATAAAATTTAAAAATAAGTAAATAAATGGGGGGGGAAAGTATTCCACCTTGGATTTGGGTTTATGGTATATTAATATCTAATGTTACATAAAAAATAAGTCTTTGTTACTTCTACCAAGAAAATTAACTCACCCAAAGCTGAGCAGCATAGCACCTGGGATTTGAGGTGGAAATTGAACGTTATAGCTTAGATCACGCTCCCACCACCTCATTACCCACCTTAGCCCTAATTTTGTGGCATCTTGGCCCATGTGGCCATCATTATATTTAGAGTACATCCTTAATGGTTATATCTCCTTAAATACATGACTTCCAAGTGATACTTAATTGTATTTCATTGGAGGGAGAAATGAGTTTTGTTTGTGTAAAATTCTGCAGACCCCAGGATTCCTCAGACTTGGCTGTGAGATCAGAGGTAACCTGGCATTCTTTGACAGAATGATTTGATGCTGGCATTCTTTGGTATACTTTGCTAATATGATTTGCAAAACAAAAAAAATTCACTACCGTTAAACCTAATTTTAACCCCCAGGTTAATAAAAAATAAAATAAAGGTCCTTCATTGTAATAGGGGGGTTCCTTTTGTTCTTCTGTGTCAAAATTCTCTTCCACCATCATTTTTGCATGTTGGAAGTTCTTCCTCACCTCATTGCAGGTGGAATGTCAGGGAAGGGAAATTGATACAGAAATATGTCCAGCTGACCCACATTCTTGTTTCTGACCTTCCCTTTCCCTTTCTCCCACTCCCAATAGGTACTGGATATTCAGGTCCTGGGGCCGTGTGGGCACAGTGATTGGGAGTAACAAACTGGAGCAGATGCCGTCCAAGGAGGAAGCTATTGAGCACTTTATGAAATTATATGAAGAAAAAACTGGGAATGCCTGGCACTCCAAGAACTTCACGAAATATCCAAAAAAATTCTACCCTCTGGAGATTGACTATGGCCAGGTAATCACTAACATGGCATCTAGATCTACTAGAGGAAGGGATACCTTACTCTTTGAAATCCTCATCATGGACTAGATGGTGTCTGTCACTAGTGAATTCTGTCATTTAAAGAAGAATTAACAGTAATCTTTCACAAACTCTTCCAAACAATAGAAGCAGAAGGAGAAATTCCCAGCTTACCTTTTGAGACCAGTCATTCCCTGGTACCAAAAGTACATTAGACAGGAACAACAACAACAAAAAAAACTCACGAGTGGAGTCTATTCAACTCATAGTGACCCCTCCTGGGTTTCCAAGGCAGCATCTCTATGGAAGTAGATTGCCCAGTCTTCCTTTCAAGGAGTGACTGGTGGGTTTGAACCATGAGCCTTCTGGGTAGCAGTCATATGCCTTAGGCACTGCACTACCAGAGAAAAGAAAATTGCTAGCCACTAACTCTTACGAATGTAGACGTGAAAATCCACAACAAAATACTAGCAAATTAAATCAACACATAAAAAGAATTACCCAATATGGTCAAGTGAGATTCATCCTAGGAATGCAAGGTTGGTTCAGTCATTGTTACATGCCATATAAATATGTAATATACCATCAGAGTAGAATAAAAGACAAAAACCACATGATCATCTCAATAGATGGAGAGAAAACATCTAACAAAATCCAACACCCTGTCACACCTGACAAATTAGGAATGAAGTATGAGATGAAGCCTAGGTGAGAACAGTGCTTGTGCTTTACAGTTGTCTGTGAAGTCAGCACTTAAACACAGCAGAGTAATTCATGATTCCTCAGCTGCCATTGAGTCAATTCCAGCTCAGAGTGACCCTATAGGACAGAGTAGAACTTCCCCATAGGGTTTCCAGGGCTGTAATCCTTATAGAAAGAAGACTGCAAGTCTCAAATTAGAAAAGATAGCAAAAGAGCTATGTTTGTAGTTTGAGAATCTCCCTCTGTTTGTTAACAGGCAGCCTTCAGTTGTCTCTTGGTTGCTGTTTTTTATGGCCCTTTACTTTGGCAAAATACTTGCTTGTTTTTATATGGAGAGTCTATTATCGGGGAAAAAAAAAAGACATTTTCAGAAGAAGAGATATTTTTAAGTGGGTAAAGATGTTTTAATTTAGAATCCTTGAGGCCTGTCTTAAAAAGGAAATTCTTTAGTTTATGCAGACCGTCTTGCGCTCTCACCATTCAAAATAGAATTTAATTTTTGCTTAGATATGATCTTGAAGTTGAGACCTTCACCTTTAGAGTTGCATAGACTTGGTCTGGCTGGACAGTGCCCCTACTAACCTTTTTTTTTTTTTTTACTCCTGATTACAGAAATGTTATATATTTGTTTTAGAAATTTTTGAGAAAGAACATAAAAATCATTTAGGGTTAGCCTTTCACGGTTAAAATCATGGCATAAGTCTTTTTCCATCTTTCATTTCACATGTATTTTTCCCATCACAAAATTGGAGCCCTGCCTTACATACTGGGTTTTAGCCACTCACTTTTTTGCCCTAATGGACAAGGAGCATTTCCCCGTCATCTGGAGCAGCACTGTGGGATAGAAATACAATGTGAGCCACACATTTGATTTTTGGGTTTTTAGTAACCACATTTTAAAATGCAAAAAGAAATAGGTCAGATTAATTTTAATAAATTACTTAACTGAGCAGATCCAAAAATAATACCACTTCAATAGAATAATAAACAAAATTATTGAGAGACTTTATATTTTTTTATACTAAGTCTTTGAAATCTGGTGTGTATTTGAAATAGCACATTTCAGTTCACACTGGCCACATTTCAAAACCCTGGTAGCCATATGTGACTAGTAGCTACTGCATTAAAATATGCCAGTCTGAAGCATTTTAAAGACTGTATAGAATTCCATCCTTTAGGTAGGTCATTAATATATAATTTATCAAAATAACTCCTGGCCACCTCCACCCCCTTTACATACTTAGATTATTTCTAACTGTTTGCTTTAATGAAGCTGAACTATAGTGCAGTCGGTTCTCATTCGGAGATTCCATAGTTGCAAATTCCTACAGTTTATTTGTCACTCCAAAGTCAATATAGCACTTTGTTTTATGTGTACAAAGCAGCAAAATATTTGAGTTGCCTGATGCATATGTTCCCAGCTGAAATCACATAGATAGCCCTTTGCCTTGTTTCACCTCTCATACTTTAAAGAAATATCTTTTTTGCACTCTGCTTGGTGCCATATTTTTGTTCTTCTTGTAAGTGATGTCACTGTTTTACAATGACCTCCAATGTCATGCTGAAGTGCTGTCTAGTATTCCTAAGCTTTAAAGAGAAAATTCTTGTTCAATAAGCTTCATCCAGGTATGAATTAGAATGTTACTGGCTGGGAATTTAATGCTAATGAATCAACAAACATTTTAAATAAAGTGTGTTTAAACAGAAGTACACAAACAGAAGGTTATGGATTGATTGTTTGATGAAAATGACCACAGGCTCATTTTCACCTAACCCCTGTGTTTTCTCTAAGAGTTCAGTTTTCCGTTAATTAATGTTCACAGTGACTTTATAGAACATAACCTAATGCAAATAACAAGAATTAACTACATTTGTGTCCCTCCCTCTGTGGTTATTTCTGTTAGAAGTGGATTTACTGGGTCATAGGGCATATGCATTTAAACAAGAGTTTTCAACCCATTGATAGTTTGCCCTCCAATAAAGTTTATACCCAGAAGGTAAAAGAGTACATTTAAAACCCAGTATGTCAACATGAAGAATAGTAATAGTAACAGCAGCAGCCATAGCACTGACACAGGTTAGCACTTTGACAGAATCTTAAGTACTATTTATTAGGAAGTAAAACCCCAGGGAGTGGGAGTGAATGATAAGGAGTGAGGCAGGGGAGGAAGAGTAGTTAATGCTAGGATGCATTTCAGTGCCAACAAGCTGGCTAGCCGTAAATGAGAATGATTGCTCCATCTTTGGGACTATACAAAAACCAAAACCTAACTCACTGCTATCAAGTCAGTTCTAACTCATAGCAACCCTCATTGGGTACCCAAGGCTGTAAATCGTTATAGAAGCAGAGTGCCTCATCTTTTGCCCACGTAATGACTGGTGAGTTCACACCACTGACCTTTCATCTAGCAGCCAAATGCTTTAGCCACTATACCACCAGAGCTCCTTTGGAACTACACGAAGGCTGTATAAACGATTTTATAGCCAGCCCTTGGGTGAGAAAGTACATGAGAAAGGGGGAAGAATTTGTCCATCAGTCCAGTGCACTGTTGGGCTAAGGTTCACCCTCACAGCTCCCAGCCCTTCCAGGTTGTCTGTGGTGGGCAGCAGGCAGGTCCCCAGGTGGGAGGGGGTAAGTAGGTGGAGGTGTGCTAAAGGGAGCAGGAGCACCTGCAGACCAGAGCCATGCAGAGCTGAATGCTTCAGTGGGTGCTGAACTGGGAAATTGGAGCAGCCAAGGGGACACAGAGTACGTGGGAAGTGTCTGATCAACTTACATCCTCATGCATATTCCTCCTTGGAATCATTGCCCAAAACTTTTTGGTTAACACACAGCCTTCTTTGCTGGTGGCATTCCATCCTGTATCCTTTATCTGCAGGCCATACCCCAATCACAACCACCACTTTGCTGGGTTGTTAGAACTGGATCTCTTACTGATTATCTTTTTCTCTAAAGGATGAAGAGGCAGTGAAGAAGCTGACAGTGAACCCTGGCACCAAGTCCAGGCTCCCCAAGCCGGTTCAAGACCTCATTAAGATGATCTTTGATGTGGAAAGTATGAAGAAGGCCATGGTGGAGTATGAGGTTACTGCACTTTATTCTTTTACCTATGTGTTTGCTGTAGATGATGGTTTGACTGCTGGACCAGTTAAGAGCTCTGCAACTATTCTTCTTTTCTTGTTTCTTTCTCTTAGAAATAGGAAAAATTGGATGTCAGCTTCTCCTACCTGTTCTTCAGCCTTAGATAAATCATAAGTGCAGGGCCTTGTATTAAGTCCTTAGGGCAGCCATAACAAAATACCATACACTGTGTGGCATATTCATAAGGTTTTCTAGTAATATATCAGACAGTGTTTCACTGCTGTTCATGAGGTTTTCACTGGCCAATTCTTTGAGAAGTGGATGGCCCCTTCCTTCTTCCAAAGGGTGGCATATAGAATCAAAAACTTATTCTCACAGTCTGGAGGTTAGAAATCCCAATTAATGTGTTAACCAGACCCTGTTCCCTCTGAAGTTTCTAGGGGAAGATCCTTTGTAGTCTCTGAGTTTCTGGTTAGCCCTTGGTGTTCCTTGGCTTGTAGGTGCATCTTCACATGGCCGCCATCCTCTGTGTCTCTTCTGCTTTTTTATAAGGACATCAGTCATACAGGATTAGGACCCACTCAGATCCAGTATTGACCTCTGTTAACATCTTTAAAGACCTTATTTCCAAACAAGTTCACATTCACGGGTACAGCATATCTTTGGGGGATAAAATTCAATCCCCAGCAGGCCTGGAGTGCTTGCTCATTTGCACAGAGACATTTGATTTGTTGTAAAACATGCTGTGTTGTTGAGAGATGCCCTGGGCCTCCAACCCTGCTTGCATCCTTTTTGTCATTTTCTCCTTTTGGTCACCATGCATAGGATATGTAGACATTCTTTCATGGCCCAACTGAACTTTCAGGGAGTCTAGGACTCAGCCCACTTATAGTAAAAGAAGACTGTAACCAGTTCTAACAGAGGTGCAGAGAGCTTCTGCCAGGTGCTTCATCACATAGTTCCATACCAGCTGTTCATAACAAAAAGAGGTGAAGCGTGTTGGATTAATCATTTGTCCTAAGTTACCAGGAACCCAGGGAGGAGGCAAGAGGTACTGGCCAGCCTTATCCATTCCACCCCTTCTCCACAGGGTCACTCAT
This sequence comes from Orycteropus afer afer, assembly GCF_000298275.1. Classification (NCBI taxonomy): domain Eukaryota; kingdom Metazoa; phylum Chordata; class Mammalia; order Tubulidentata; family Orycteropodidae; genus Orycteropus; species Orycteropus afer. The sequence goes on along the minus strand of NW_006921626.1, from coordinate 14,268,719 downwards.
GATCCTGCTGCTTTCTATGGGAGCTACTTAGCCTTTTCCTCCTCAACCCCCATAGAAAGCTAGGCTGTACTCTCTGTTGGGAGCTTAGCTTGTTAGTGTTTTTACAGCATACATGTCATCTGACAGGTTTGCAAATGGCCAGGGGTTATTCACGTAGATACATAGCCTGACTTCTGACTGGACCTCCGGTCTGGGAGGTCTGAGTAGCTTGAACAACTAGTAGACAGACTCACCCAAAATGTGGGCATATGAGAGAGGGACAGAGATAGCTTAGGGAAAGGAGAGAGCATTTGAGTCATCCTGCGCCTCTATGCTCTGGTATGTCTGGTTCATAGAAGGCCTCAACTACTACCAGAAGATCCAAGTCTTCCTGTAGAATGACATTTTTTAGTTGTTTGCGCTCAGACAGGTAGCTAGCAAGAATAGAAGAGCCAGGGTTCCCACTGCTGACACTGTGGGGGAAGTCACCTGTGGGAAGTGTGTGGAGGAGTGGGCATGCTGCCTTACAGCCAAATGGTTTCCAGAAGGATTAGGATAACCATGTGGGTAAGTTGACATGGTAACCTGGCATACCATGCAAGGGGAACCCTTTGAGGTAGGGGATTCCTGGGCCAGAGGGGCCTAGGAGCAGGTGCTCAGGACACATGGAGGTGACAGGTTTGTGCTGCAACCAGGCTGCAGCCTTACAAGACTCACTCTGGCTGTAGCTGTGATTGAGGTCCCTGACCCTGAAGTACTACTTCTGCATCACAGTTTCTCCCTAATCTAGCAATGCCTGTGCCACAAGCTGCTTTTCCAGGAGTTGGGTGGTTTGTGGTGATTTAGCCCTTCTCTTGTCCTTGTGGCCAGTGCATACATTTTGAAAGGTACAGGTCTTGTCTTTTTAAAATAAACGTTAGAAGAATTACACCATTCGGGCAATGTGGTTCCCTTCAGAGTATCTTCTCTTCCTATGCTCATGCCGTCGTGGATGAAAACACATTTTGGAGTTCCTTCTGTTTCATTATGCTTCATTCTTGGCCCAAAATAGATGGTCCACCTTCTTCCCTGCTAACTCTTTCCAGAAATCAGATGTGTCCTGGGATGGAGCGTCCAGAGGCATAAACACCAAGGCTTCAGGTTTTATTAGAAGCAGCAATTGCTAGCCCTTGGTTGATGCCTTCTGAGCACTTTTCACATCCTTCTATTTAATCCACACAATAGTGCCATTTCTAGAATGCTTGTTCAACTGTATCTTTGTTCCAGGTATTGCAGGAAGTGCTGAGATGCAGAGGTGGGTGTGGGGGTGTGTGGCCTGGGGAGCTCAGATGGGTATTCTGGGAACAGCCACAGGGACAGATGTTTCATGATGCAGAGCATGGAGCCTGCTGGCAGGCAGATGTTTGAACACAGAAATGGCCCAGGGGGCTAAGCGAGCAATATGGACAGGGTCACTCACAAAAGAGAGTGGGAGCTAGGCAGTCTTTGGAGGAAGGCGGTCCCATATTGCAAATGGGAAACCAAAGCTCAGAGTGGATGAGCCATTGGCTATCTGGTGGCCAGGCCACTGGCTGCAAATGTCATGCCTTGTCCTCTAAAGCCTGCTGCCTCTATTGGCCTTTGTTCTTGAGATATTGTTAACAGATACATTATAGGAACAAATGTCTAACCTCTTGTTTGACTGATTTGAAAGAGATACCACTGATTTGAATATTATACGTATGCTCCAGGTATGTGTCTTTTTAAAAATAATTTTCACCCCTTTATGGTTCTTATTTTCTAGCCTAAAACCCAGGGAAAGTAGATTTATTGCCTTGGCTCTGGGGCCCCTAAGAAGGGCCCCTGGGGGCTGCCTAAGATGGGGAGCCAAGACTGACTGACCTGCTTCATCACTTTGGAATTAGATGGGAATTATGCTGTATCTTCTTCCAAAAGCTCTGGGTAATTTAAAACTAAGCAGAGGAAAGGAAATGGCTCGTTCCAACTGTAACTGAAGTGAGCATGAATCCTCTTCACATGCGCTCCTGCCTTGCAGTTGGGGCTGGGCTGCTAACTGTGGAATTTGAGTCACTGAGCCCTCCCAGGAAGGCTGGGCATCCTTCCTGTTGTTTCCTTCAGTGCCCAAGAAGCCTGAGTTATACCCAATCCAGTGCTGCCCTCATCACAATGCATGGTGCCCATTGATACTGGCTTCAAAGGAAAAATCCCCGCTCTCTCTCTCTATCTCTCTCTCTCTCTCTCTCTCTCTCTCTTCAGATTGACCTCCAAAAGATGCCCTTGGGGAAGCTGAGCAAAAGGCAGATCCAGGCGGCGTACTCCATCCTCAGTGAGGTCCAGCAGGTAAGTGAAGGGCAGGCTTCTTGGTTACGAAGAATGGCTGACACCTGCATACTGGCTTTCCTGGGCCACCAACCCCAAGCAGACTTTTCCTTGTCTGAGGATTGGCATCAAGAAGCACTAAACTGTACTTCATGAAGATTTAGAATTTTCAATCTAAGGAATATGAAAAGGGCCTGGCCACTTGTATAATTAGAAAACTAATGAGGAGCAGTGTTTTCAAATCAGACATGTAATAAACACCCTACAAAACTTTTTGAAGAATTTGGTTCTTCTGCCTCATAAATAGGAGCTCTGGTGGTGCAGTGGTTAAGCACTCGGCTGTGTACCAAAGGGTTGGTGGTTTAAACCCACCCAGTGGCTCTGGGAGAAAAAGATCTGGCAATTTTCTTAGAAAGCACCACTTAGGAAACCTTGCAGTGCAGTTCAGCTCTGTCACATTGGGTTGCTATGAGTTGGAATCAGCTTGAATGGACTCAGCAACAGGAGCCACCTCATAAAAATGTTCTGATTTTATTGTGTATGTGGTCTTAAAAGTTAGACTAAGTTTATTTTTCATTTACTTGGTAATCATCAATTAGAAGGCTAAATATTTCCTTATTTTAATCCATTAGTCATTCAGCATTTGCTGAGCTCTACCAAACCCCACCAGCCCCAGAACCTTCAAGCTTAGCAGTCCTACCGTCCTGGAGGGGCTGCAGGCTTTTGCTCATATTTGGGAGTAGAGTGCAGCCTGGCTTGTGACAAAAGAAAGCACTCAGGAAGTGAATGGGAACCAAGAAGATGGACTTTCTGGCTCATCAGCTCATGCTTGATGAGAGGCCCTGAAACATAGCAGTCAAATCCCGTGACAGCTGGTCCTTATCTCGTCCTTGCTGAGAACTAGAAAGGCTTTCATCAGCCCAACTCTTTTTCCTGTTTAGAATCTTTAGGTGGGAGGACTAGAAGAGCATCTTTATCCATTTCATAGAGCAAACTGCATTAAAGTAGATGTTAACAACTTGGTGACATCCATATCGTAGTGAGAGGTAGACATAGCTTCTGGTCTGCATGGTGCCAGCTCTCTGGCCCTTTACTATCCTGTGAGCACCTAGGATATACTCCAGTGGTCCAGCTCTGCGTGCGTTTATTGAGCACCTTCTGCACATGGAGCCCTTACTGGCCCTATGTAAGTGTATGCAGGGATCCCTGGTGGCGTAGTGCCTAAGGCATTTGAATGCTAACCAGAAGGTTGGTGGTTCAAATCCACCAGCTACTTCTCGGAAGGAAACTGGGTAATCTACTTCTATAAAGATTTACCACCTTGGAAACCCGAAGGGGGAAGCTGTGACTTGGAATTGACTCAGTGGCAGTGAGTTTGGTTTTTGGTTTAAGCGTATGCAATGAGGGAGCTCAGCTGGGCTGTGCCTGCCACCTGAACTTTCAGGGGCGATAAAGTGTAACTTCTCCTGCCTCAGAGATGAAGGTCAGTGGATGAAGAGGACCCAACCGAATTGTATAGCAGTGGGAGTTTTTCCCATTGCATTATGAAAAATTTTCAAACATACAGAAAGTTGAAAAAAATTATATAGAAAATACTCATGAGCCCAGCACCTAGAGTCTATATAGGTCACATTTTGTATAGTGGTTTTTTTTTTTTTTAAAATAATTACAGAGTTCTCTGTGCAAATGAAATGTTATGGGAGAAGCCCCTTGTGTGTTGTGGTGCACTGTTTGAGGATGGAGGGTGTGATCTTCTGGTACTTGGCCATGGTTTCCTGGCTTGTGTGCACACTGTATTGAGCTCTGGGCTTAGCTCTAGTGTTCACTTTCCTGGCCAAGTGTCGAGAGCTCAGAGCTACTACTACAGTCTTGTTCCTTCTGTTCCCTCCCTCCCCTGCAGGCAGTGTCCCAGGGCAGCAGCGACTCCCAGATCCTGGATCTCTCAAATCGTTTCTACACCCTTATCCCCCACGACTTTGGGATGAAGAAACCCCCACTCCTGAACAACGCAGACAGTGTGCAGGTATACCGCACGGGGTTCAGCAGGGAGCCACATTTGTCCCAGGCAGTGATGCAGGGCACAGGTGGTAGATACTCCCTTGCTCCTGCCCCTTCCACATCATGGGATCCCTGTTGTTGCTCAACCAAATCAATCTGGGGAAAAAAGCCATTCAAGAGGGAAAATGTCTTCCTTCTGACACCATCCTTCTCTGCTTTCCTCCCCTCTGCCTCATAAGGCAGCTAATGATAGCTTCTGGCTGGTTTATAGTGTCTTTAGTTTAAGCCCCCACCTGTCATCAAGGTGTGCAAGAGGGAAGACCTCTAGCCTCCACCCCTCCCCTCACCTGAGGAGCAAGCCATCATTAGCATTCCAGGAAATCCGTGTGAGTATTCTCTATGAATGACAGGTAACAAGCGATCCCTGACCAGCTGAGAGGTCCCTCCCTCCGCATCTGTATTGGAGTCAGTTTGTGTTGGACACTGTTGGCATCTGTTACTTAACCCAGGGTATGTCTTTTGCCTCCTGCAGGCCAAAGTGGAAATGCTGGACAACCTGCTGGATATTGAGGTGGCCTACAGTCTGCTCAGGGGTGGGTCTGAGGATAGCAGCAAGGACCCCATCGATGTAAACTATGAGAAGCTCAAAACTGAGATAAAGGTAACAGGGCAGCTCTTTCTGAAGTACCTTAACCTCTCATCACAAGAGCATTGGTTCCCAAACTTGGGTGTACCTCAGCATCACCTGAACAGCTTGTTGTAAAACAAAATGTCGTGGCTGAGATTTTGCCTTTCTAACAAGTTCCCAGATATGGCTGCTGAGGGTCTTTTGAGAACTTCAAGGCATTTCATCTATAAATACTGCACCTGTTTACAAGGCAGTCTCCCAAGCCAGAGCCTCAGCTTGTTGTAGAGACTGAATTTCAAGGGGCCATAGAGAAAGTTCCTTTTTCCCCCTTAATCTAGAGACCAGTTGCCATCAAGTCAACTCATGACTTGTGGAAACCCCCATGTGTGTCGAGTAGAACTGTGTTCCACAGAGTTTTCAATAGCTGATATTTTGCAGGTAGCTCCTCAGACCTTTCTTCCAAGGCGCCTCTGGGTAGACTTGAATCTCCAGCCTTTTGGTTAAGAGCTAGGTTTGTAAGTTGTAAGACTCCTTAAACGAGCTCTGGTGGTGTAGTGGTTAAGGCATTGGCTGCTAACCAAAAAGTTGGCAGCTCAAATCCACCAGATGCTCCATGGAAGAAAGATGAGGCAATCTGCTTCCATAAAGATTTACAGCTTTGGGAACCCTAGGGGGTCACAATGAGTCAGAATTGACCTGATGGCAGTGAGTTTGATTTTGTTGGGGGACTTCTTAATCTAGAGAGGAGCTATGTCTTGGGTTACTCTGTGGCAAGGCAAGAACCTTAGAACCATGTTGTTTTCAGTATTACATTTCAGAAGTGGAAATGCCTCATTGCAGCTGTAGCAAGAATATAGTGCTCAGAATGGTTTTTCTGGGGTTCAAGTGGCTTACACACAGTCCTTGAACTTTTTAAAATAATTTATTTTACTTTTATTGTTGCTGAGAATATACACAACAAAACAAACACCAATAGTTTCTCCTTACCCAGTTCAGTAACATTGATTATATTCTTCCAGTTGTGCAACCATTCTCACCCTCGTTTTCTGAGTTGTTCTCCCCCATTCACGTAAACTCACTGTCCCCTGTGGTTCCTATCTAATCTTTTGAGTTGCTGTTGTCAATTTGATCACAAGTAGATAAATCTTAAAAGAGCAGCATAATGCTTGAAACAGACATTCTTTACTAGTTAAACTAAACTATTACTTGATTTTAAGAAGACTTCTAAACTTTTGAAGATTATCCCAGGACAGTAGTTTGAGAGGTTAGTCTTTGAACTTTGATGTGTTGGATGCTCAGGAGAAGTTACCCTGCCCAGGCCAACCAGATGATGTGTGTCTTCCCAGCTCCTGGCTTGCCTGAGGGGTTAACCAGGGTTAAATGCACTATTCTCTGTTGTGCCTGGCATAGTGTGTATACATTGTTGAAAAGAACCTTTGCTTCTTGCTTAGGACAAAGCACAGACCTGTGGACCACGCAGGATAAGGCACCACATGTTGCCTGTTTGGCTGCTGGGCTATGTGCTTTGAGGGAAAATTGTGGGGATGGTTCTTTTTGAAGGGATCATTACCAGTGCCAGTTGCCGAATTGATTCCAACTCTTGGTAACCCCGTGTGAGTCAGAGTAGAACTGTGCTCCATAGGATTTTCGATGGCTGATTTCTCAGAAGTAAATCTCCAGGCCTGCTTTTTCTTCCAGGACACCTCTGGGTAGCTTCTAACCTCGATTAGAGGCTAAACTGTTAGCAGAAGCTAAACAGCAGTGGAGTGTATTTGCACCACCCTGGCACTCCAAACCAAACCAAACTCATTGCCGTCAAGTCGATTCCAACTCATAGCAACCCCCACTGGGTTTTCAAGGCTCTAAGATTTTACGGAAGCAGACCGCCCCATCTTCCATAGAGTAGCTGATGGGTTCGAACCACCAACCTTTTGGTTAACAGCCAAATGGCTTAACCACTATATCACCAGAGATCCTTCCTGGGACTCCAAAGGGGTTATTATCTCTCCATTTAAAATTCTGAAGCCTTGCAATTAAGAGGTAGTGAGGAAAACCAGGATTCCTAGTTTTTCTGAAATTTGAATATGAGTAAGAGAACATACCTAGGCTCTTTCATAATACACTCTTGTTTACTTAATATAGCTTAAGTTTAAACTATTTGACAATTGTTTCTTGGCTGTATGCTCTGAGTCTGGCCTGATAATGTGCCCTGATGATTGAGAAATGCATGAACAGTCATCCCTGTCCTCAAAATCCCTTCAAAGTAGATCGATTCTGGCTGCTTTTCATGGGAAGTTTGCACGTTTTGAAGCAGTCTAGGCTGTGTGATGCATTCTGGGCCCATCTTGGTTTCATGGACTGGACTATTGCCTTCAACCCATTCTTTGTGCTGGAACTTCGCTGTTCACAGACAGTGAGCCCCATATTTCTAGCTTTCCTGATAATCCCAAAGCATGGAATCTTAAGACAAAAAGAAACTCAAGCAGCCCACACAGATAGGAAGTGAGACGCTAGTCCTGGCTTTGCCTGGCGATTGCACCTGGGCCTCCACCGAGGTGTGGTATTGACCTGCCGTCGGCTGAGCCTGTGGTTGGTTCTGCCTGCCTGGGCCGCTGGGTGGCTCTGTTTGGGTCTCCTTTGCACTAATCCTGAGATGCTTTTCCTCCTAGGTGGTTGACAGAGATTCTGAAGAAGCAGAGATCATCAGGAAGTATGTTAAGAACACTCATGCAACCACACACAATGCTTATGACTTGGAAGTCATTGATGTGAGAACCCTTTCTCCCTCAACCTTTTTGATGTCCTGCCAGTTTCCCCTGCTTTAAATAACTAGTGGAAGGGACTCATTTGTCCGTTAAGTACAAAAATTAGTGATCTTATAGTTCTGGGGTGACTTCTTATTCTGTCTTAAAGAATGTTTCCTTCCCCAAAACCTAGCAGTTTTAGAATCAGAAAATCTGATTATCAGAGGCCCAAGATAAAGCTGCTGAAGTGTGCCTGCTGCATGTAGTAGTAGTTTTGATAATCAGTCTCTTCGGATGGGACTTGAAGAAATTGTGTCAGTCTATCCCAGCCTAAGTGAAAACAGCCTTACATACTGCAACAAACCTTGGCTTTTTTAGCTCTGAGGACAATGGGTCAGTTCGCCAGTTTTTGGTCTGATCTTTAAGTTAACCAGATTAACAAATGGCTTCTTTTACCTTTCCTCTACCTTCTCCCCTTGCCCCCTCCCAGATCTTTAAGATAGAACGTGAAGGGGAGAACCAGCGCTACAAGCCCTTCAGGCAGCTTCACAACCGGAGGCTGCTGTGGCATGGCTCCAGGACCACCAACTTCGCTGGGATCCTGTCCCAGGGTCTCCGGATCGCCCCACCAGAAGCACCTGTGGTATGTGCCTGCCCTGGGGTAGGGTGTGAGAGTGGCAAGACCTGTCTCTGCCATTTTCTCCATAAAAAGATTGATAGATATTTAGGTGAGAAGTGCAGGTGCCAGTGACCACTGGCCTTGCTTATAGAGTTAATGTTGCTTCAGCTATGGTTAGAAAGGTGACTGTGACAGACAGCCCCAGGCCCTGAAGGTGAACACCTTCCCCTTCATTCTCCTGACCCTCACTCTGTTGATGGCATGGATGCACATTTATCAAACATAATGCCAGGAACAAAAGAAGTTAAGAGTCCTGTTCCTGCTATGAAATGCTGATTGTATGTGGTGTTGTGGAAGGACCAGCTTTTGCACCAGGCCAAGCTGAGTTTAGACCTTGTTCTGATAACTTCCCAGCATGTGGCCTCCCTGAGCCTTAGTCTCTTCATAAATAAAATGTGATTTTGAATGTTAAGCAGGTACGAGGGATTCTTAGTCACCTGCTGGACAGGAACTCATGGATAGTCTTTCGAGCCTCTCATTGTACAGTTGCAAAAGTGATAAGCAAAGAGGTTTCATGAGTCACACTATATTTTCCAACTGCTAATTCTTCTACTTTGTTTCCAACTTTTGCATTCCAATCACCAGTAATAATCAGTACATCTTGATTTCATGTTTGGTCAATTTTAGACTTCAGAAGTTGGTAAAAATCTTTGATTTCTTACACTTTGGTATTAGTGGTTGGTGCATACATTGGAATAATAGTTGTATTAATGCATCTCCTTTCTTTGTATGGATATTATCCTATCGCTAGAGCCTTTGTACTTCAGGATAGATCTTGAAATACTCTTTTTGATAATGAATGTCAGGTCATTCTTCAGTTTGTCACTCCATGCATATAGTAGACCATATAATTTTCTGATTGAAAATGGCCAATACCAGTCCATTTCAGCTCACTAATGCCTGGGATATCTATGTTCAAGCATTCCGTTTTGTTCTTGGTCACAGTAGATACTCAGTAAATAACTGCTGCTACTAACTTCTCATTAGAAGGTTTTCAATTTTCCCTTTTCCAACCCTACAGACAGGCTACATGTTTGGTAAAGGAATCTATTTCGCTGACATGGTCTCCAAGAGTGCCAACTACTGCCATACATCTCAGGGAGACCCAATAGGATTAATCCTGTTGGGAGAAGTTGCTCTTGGAAACATGTAAGTAAACCTAGCTCTGAGGCTGTGGTACTTGATGAGGACAGATAGCATGGGCTGTGGGAAGGAGAATCCCCCTTGGGAGATTGGCTGAGAGATGATCATGGAAATTCCTCACCACAGATAATGAACGTGCCAGTTAGGATGCTTCCTGTAGGTAGCAGAAACAGTTCAGTTTAAATGAACAAGGGAGATACAGGAATGCTATACCAATCCCAAGGGCAAGAAGATAGGCAGGCCTGAAGAACTGAAAAGAACCAGAGCCAAGATAGTGCTCACTCATCCTGTGAACTAGCAAGCAGGGAGGTTGACTTGCACAAGGGAGGATCACCCTCTGGTCTCCCATATGTTTACATTTTTGGCTGAAGACCACCCCAGCTTGAACTGGGATCATAATCCTAGTTCCAGATTTGCCACGGAGAAAATCCTGTTGACCCAGCTTTGATCAGTTGTCCACCTTGGTCCTATCAGCTATAACCAAAAAGAGTAGGATGTGATAGACGAGTGACCAGTGGTTCTAAGGCTATTGTGGAAGGACAGATACCTTCAGAGCAGCTCTACATGGGACCTTCCCTTGGAAAAGGCCTCATGGCAGTGATCACTGGGCACAAACTGTTCTAAAAGAACTTCACCTCGGTCTCTGAAGCTGAGTGGGAGCTCAAAACAGTGAATCTGGACGGGGTTCTCTGGGGATATTGAGCCTATCTTCTCCCATGACCTTGTTCTAGTGATTAAATTGTTTATTTAAGAGCCTATTACCTTAAGAGGGTCTTCTTAGACTATCCTCTCTTCGCTAGGTATGAACTGAAGCATGCTTCACACATCAGCAAATTACCCAAGGGCAAGCACAGCGTCAAAGGTAATGTGTTTCAGCTGCTGAGTGGACTATGCAGAGAGGGGCCCTTCTTTTCCCCAAAGGCTATCTTGAGCAGCTTGAAGTTCATTAAAAAAACAGTTTCACTCTTTGGCTGTAGCTAGTATGGCAGATACCATTCGGAAATCTTGGTTTGAGCACCAGTACCATATGCATTGGGTCTGGGCTTTGACCCAACTCTTAGCTACTGCCAGCACTGAGGGTCTTTTCATGATGAAGTGGCACCTGGAGCATTCAGGATGGCTGGAGTTTGTTGAACGTGATGATTTAGGGCCTTTGACTACCTGGGTGAAGTAACTGCCTTGGAATTGGAAATGTGGCCCTTTAGTGAGCTGCTACTATTTTCTTGTTAAAATCAATCAGGGCTGATCCCCTGGCAATCTTGAGTTTTATACTTGAAAGAAGGATAAAGTACAGGATTTGTATGTCTTTAAAATGAACACATAGACCCAACATAAAATAGAGCTCATCTCCCTGAAACATTTTCAGCATCTGTTCTCACAATTATCTTTTCCACCTTCTGTTTTATAGGCTTGGGCAAAACTACCCCTGATCCTTCAGCTAGTATTACTCTGGATGGTGTTGAAGTTCCTCTTGGGACTGGGATTTCATCTGGTATTAATGACACCTGTCTACTGTATAATGAGTATCCTTTCATGAGTGTGTTGTGTGAGCCCAAAGGAGTGTTCTATAGCTGTAGAGTTGTGTATATGTAGTCAGTTTACCTGGGAAAGACTGTGATGAGAAATTATCCTTTAGTGTGTTTCATGGTAAGTATTTCCCCTAAGTGGTCTCTCCCTATGCTGAATGAGAGATCTGACTCTCCACTTGTATAAGACTGGCTTAAGGGTATGATTTCTCTCCTTCCCCTTATTTCCAAAGGATTGTCTGATAGAAACCTGGATAGGCCAACAGCTGGGAAAGTTTGGGCTGAGCACCACCCAACCCCATAAAGAAGCCCTCAAAGTAATTCTCAGGTTAGAACTCAGCAGCCTGCCAGCTTGGGGAACTTTGTCTATCCTTAGGTTGGTATCACTGAGGGGTCAGTGTATATGTGCTCTGTTGTGAAATTGTTTCTCCTTGACATGCTTCCCCTCCAGGTACATTGTCTATGATATTGCTCAGGTAAATCTAAAATATCTGCTAAAACTAAAATTCAATTTTAAGACATCCCTGTGGTGAATCATGACATGTGGCTGAGTCGCACTCCAGTGACTCTGGTATGGATTTGCCTCGTGCTTACATTCAACTCACTGATCAGACACCTCAGCTAATTTTATATGAAGAAATGGTTACATGTTAAAAGGTTTTCTCCAACTTTTCAAATCCCTTGTTTTGTGTTTTATTTTTTGTTACCGTTTGGGGGGGGAGGGGAGGGGGAGGGTTAGGGATGGGGATACTTTTATCCTCCAAGTCATGGCACTTGGGGGTATAACTGACAATGCAGGAAAAGTTGGGGAGAGTTTGTTTTTGCCTAGAATAGTCCTGGGGAAAGTGTACATTAGAATGTCTGCCTTACTGGTTTCCACAGGAAAGGAAAATATATACCCACCCTTTTTCTAAGTGTTTACCTTTAGCTTTTATTTGGAAAAATGTTATTTTGAGGTAAAAATAAAAAACTAATTTCACACTAATTAAATTTTTCCTTTTTATTTTGCCTTTGCTGTCCCCTGTTCAGTTGGGGGGGTTTTTGTTGTTGTTTGCTGAGGGAGGATGTGGGGAGGCCAAAAAGGAGGAATATTTTGTTTCATACTTGAAACAAAAAGAGCTTTCCTTTTCAAGAAATGCTTGAAAATGGAAGCTCTCAAAATACCTGTAGTAAATTAAAAAGTTGCATTTGAAATTTTTCAGGATCCTGTGAGCAGTTTTGTCTTCCAAACTAAAATTATATTACTGATAAACCCAAGGGCTAATAGTAATTCTCAATTAAAGTGTATATGGCTCTTGTATTTGTGTATTGTGTGTTCAGTCTTACTCTATGGATACGATTAATCTTCACAGTATGCGGTCCACAGAGACCACAGAGGCATTATTTACTCAAATCTATGAAACCCCAAAATGTGCCAAGCCACACACAGAGTACTTCCCAGTGGAAATACCCCATCAGAATAGCAGAACACCAAACACCAAGGATAAAAAAGATAGTCATCCTGTTTTTCTTCACCTTATCAGATACATTGTGATAAAACTGGGATCAGCATATCATGCTATTTTGTGGGAGGTGCTTTTACATACACCACATTGCTTCATGCTACCAGTTCCCATCAACGATTCCAACTCATTGCAGCCTCATGTGTGTCAGAGTAGAACTGTGCTCACAGGATTGTCATTGGGTGATTGTTTGGAAGTAGACCACCAGGCCTTTCTTCCCAGGTGCCTCTGGGTAGACTTAACTTCCAGCCTTTGAAGGTGCTTAACTGTTAGCACAACCTGTGGACCCCTTGCCTCATACAACTACCCTGTGTTTGAGTCATGCTCAAATGTTTACATTTAAGGTCCTGGAAATCCAGGGGCTGTGTCTTATGCTCACTTCTGGCTTTCTACAGAAGGGACACAGGGATGTGGGGCCAGAAGGTGGAGTCACAGGCAAGAGAAGGCACCACCAGCAGCTGAGGCTGCAGAGAATCTCTGGAAGAACATTAAAGCCATACATTAGTTTCCAGAGCCAAGGGAACAGGCAAAGTGAGCTGCTGTCTTAACCAAAAGTTACACTGGTTTAAGTGATTATGACAATACGTGCAGCTATGACTGTGCTGTAGTAGCCATGCTAGTGACCTCACACAGCTAACAAACTTCGAGGGCCATGCAGACTAAAGTCAAGATGTTATATTCCAGATACTTAAAGACAGGCCGCCTGATCAATTTGCTAACAGTGGAATTCTTAACCTTTTTTGGAAGTCTGTAACTTAACAATGAAAATGTAGCTCCTTTGATCCGAGACCCTCATGGTGTCAGCAATTCACTGAGGCTGTCTGGCTTCCTAATCCTGATTATTCTATATTACTCACTTTTTTATCAGCACAGACAAAAACAGTTAGCCTTACAGTACCTGATTAAGTGAAGTATATGTAGGTTGGAATGATGCCTAATGGCTCCCTATAATCTAAATGGATTTCTTACAGGGAAATTCACATTTCTGAATCCTTTTTTTCCTTCTCAAAAGAGGGAACTTAGCATATTATATTCTTCACTTTAAAGGAATTCACTTCTATCTCAGTAGCAACTAAAACCCTGATCCAAAACAAAAAACCACTTGTGTGTAGAAGTCCTGAGCACTACATGTGTGCAGCCCTCACTCTTGCCTCTGCCTGGCAGTGCTGCCTAAGGCAGTACAGGCAGTTCCCAGTTAGACTGGTTACAAAGAACAAGATCGTAAGAATTTATAGGTAAGTCAGGCATGTGGTTCACAATAAAAAAAGAAAAACTCACTACCATCAAGTCAATTTTGACTTGCAGTGACCCACTTTGTGTTTCTGAGGCAATAAATCTTTACGAAAGTAGATTGCCCAATCTTAATTCCATGGGTTTGACCTGCCTGTCTTCTGGTTAGCAGACAAATGTCTTAGGCACTATGCTGCCAGAGCTCCTTGTGGATCACATTACTGCAAGAGAAAGACTTGAAGCCTTTTCAGTGATTTTAAAAACAGCAAGTGAAGGTGATTGTGATGAACTTGTTGTTAGTAGGTATTGGTTCATTATTTCAAAGTAAGGGCAAATGTACATAACATTAAAGGTCAAGTAAGAGTTGTCTGTGTAGTAACCTGGTACTACCTATACTTGGCTCACATTTCAGACCATGCTTTTCCACATAGTGATTGATGTTTTTTTTGTTTTTTTTTTTTTAAGTTCTAAATAGAAGCCCTACAAGTTACTCTAATGTGTTAACCAGTGAATTCTGCTTTGATGGTTCTACACTTGTGTTGCCCTCTGGGGGGTGGAGAGCATCTCCTTCCATTTTCCAGAGCACTTCCTGCAAAGCCTTTGTTTGGAACTTCACCTTGGGACTAGCACAATTGTAGACAGTTCCCTAACTGAAACCCAGGGCTAGCCTGGTTCTGGCACATGGGAGAAGATCTGTGTGTTAGCCGTTGATCTAAATCCTCCATGTGGTCCTGAGTACCACTGGGACACTTTTCTCTAGACTTGTGTGCAGTCGAGTTGATTCCAACTCATAGTGATCCTATAGGACAGTAGGACTGCCCCAGGGTCTCCTAGACTAATTTTTATGGAAACAGGTCATTCTGCAGAGCTGCTGGGTGGATTTGAACTACCAACCTTTTTGGTTAGTAGCCAAGCACTTACCCATTGCACTGCCAGAGCTCCTTTTCATTAGACTAAGTAACCTCAGATGTTTTAGTCTTTGTCAAAGCTGGATGCTGAAAAAGGAAATAGAAGAATTGATACATCTAAACTGTGGTATTAGCAAATAATATGAATATACTATAAACTGCTAGAACGAACAAACTTGCCTTAGAAATCAGAATATCCTTTAGAAATGAGGAGGACGACATTATTGTGAAAAAGTCAAGGAAAGGTTTATATATGGAAGGAAATTTTCTTTGTTAGTTACCAGGTGGGGACAGGAGGGGAGGGAACACTGTTAGGTAGAAAGAAGTATTGATTTTGGTGAAGAGGAGGGCAATGTACCAAGTGTGATTTGATCAACATGTGGCATTGAGAAAGAGACAGAGAGGTACATGGGAGGTGCAGGCAACAAAGATGAACCCTTTTGCACATACAGTACTGCATTGTCAGTGAAGGCAAACATGGGTATATGGGTGGATAGATGGTGGACAGGCTGAACTATTAGGTATGTCTGTGCAGGGGTTAGTGTACCCAAGACAATGTATAAGGTTGGCAGACAATGGTTCTACAAGTGTACTTGTATGTTCTGTAAGAATTCCCAGGTGTATAGTAGAGCTGACAAGGGGCAGGTTTGTAGTAACTTCTTGGGCACAACTAGCTACCCAGAGGGACTGAGTAATTGAACCTGTGGGCTCAGGACCATAGTCGCAGGGGACATCAAACTCAATTGGCATAACATACTACAGAAAACATTGTTCCACCTCTTACTTTGGCGAGTAGCGACTGGAATCTTAAAAGCTTGCAAAGCAGCCATCTAGATGCAACGATGGGTCGCTCCTCATCCAGAGCAAAGAAGAATGAAGAAAACCAAAAATTCTTGGAAACAACTAGTCCTAATGACTGGTACACCATCCAATC